>NC_138728.1:19237293-19522293 GCF_965113295.1 Leuciscus leuciscus | reverse complement strand
TTTAGCAGCTTGTCAGAGCTGCTCTTTTCCATAAGTAACCAGGGACTGTCAAAATCAGTCAAAAGAAAGTAGTCCACAAGAATCATGTTATATATTCCAAGTCTTCTGAAGTCATATGATAGCTTTGTGTGAGAAACAAACCATAAATAAAGTTGTTTTTCACCAAAAATATTCATCTCGCCATAGCTGTCAAATCTAATGTGCATAGTAAAGGTAGCATTTTTTGGATGTTTTTGATGTATTTTATATAATTTCTGTCAAAAATAAATAAAATAATGGATTTGTGCATAGGCCTAAAGACAAATAGACGTGCACACTGTTTATCATGTAGCTATTATTAATCAAAAACCAATCAAAATATTGACAAAAGAACAAGAAAATCAATAGAAATATTTGACAGCTACATCTCATTGTTCAAATTGAATTTATTATTATTAATATTAATGCTTAACTTCTTAAATTATGTATTTTACAGTTTTTGCAGTGGGATCAAAATGTAGATTTTATCGACTGCTGAAAATTTGGTATCGTCATAACACTATTGTGATGCGCATGGACCGAGGCTTGATTTAGAGAACAGTCTGTCCAAAATCTCTCTCTCTCTCTCTCTCTCTCTCTCTCTCTCTCTCTCTCTCTCTCTCTCTCTCTCTCTCTCCTCTCTCTCTCTCTCTCTCTCTCTCTCTCTCTCTCTCTCTCTCTCTCTCTCTCTCGCCCCATCTGCTCCCACTCATCTGTCCTTTGCCATTGATTCTTTATGAAATACAGCGCTGTTTATATTCACTCATCAACCAACAAGAGCACACTGAAAGACATATTGATTTTTTTAAAGAATGTGTGTGTGTGTGTGTTTAAGAGTTAAGCAGTATCTTAGGAACAATCACAACCCCCTACTGACACTGACAAACTGGCCTTGACACACAACGTTCCAGGGAATGAGAGAATGAGAAAAAACGAATCGAATGTGAGCTTTAAAATACGCTGATGGAAGAGGAAGGATTTGCTACTTGTTAAAGAGGCGTTTAAAGAAAAGAGTTACAGTCAACGTACGGGATATAAAGAAAAAGGATCAGACAGAAGGATGGAGCAAGAGAGAGAGAAGGGTTGTTAATGTGATGAATGCCATGTCCAGGCAACTGGGATGAGGAAGAGACACACTAGTCTGTGGCATTTGGGCTGCCATGTCTCCTTTGTGCTACCTATTTCCTCTAGTTATTGTCGTGGGCTGACCTTAGAGGAATTTTCCGGGTTATTTACGACGTTATGTCTATGGACCTCAACTGTGGCATTCTGTTGATTTACCATAATTTTGACTCGTCCTTTGCTATAAATATGTTTACAGCGGTGCACTTAGTTTGTGCAACAGACATGAAATGAGACCGACATGAATATATTTTTTTTGGTCTGGTCGATGATAAAGCGGGTGAAAAAAAATCCCACTGACTTACAGTGAAAATGGGCCTTGAGCAATATCTTGTAGAGATTCTGTTGACTTCGGCCAGTCATTAACAACCAGAATCCAGAACAGCCTAGCAACACCCTAAACCACGTAGAAATGTGATTAAAAAAAACAAAAAAACATCCGGAACACCTTGGATACCACAGAGCAATTCTATAAGTTTGATTTGTGTTAAGGTCACTAGTTTTCTCAAAATAATTAACAATACATCAAATAATAAGTGATGACATGACATGGAAAGGTCCAGATTTGGTTGTGATGCGACTGTCTACAATTTTGACTCGTCCTTTGCTATAAATATGTTTACAGCGGTGCACTTAGTTTGTGCAACAGACATGAATGATACCTCCAATTATGTTGCTTGTTGAAGAAAGTGGCAACATTACATTTCTAAGCTGTAATTTTTTTGTATTTGTTTTTTTTTGTTTTGTCTGGTCGATGATAAAGCAGGTGGAAAAAAATTCCACTGACTTACAGTGAAGAAGGGCCTTGAGTAATATCTTATAGAGATTCTGTTCTTCTGTGATTCTACTTCCTGCTTAGCTACTGTTCTTGCTCTTGCTTACTGCTCCGCACTTTGCTCTATCGCTTTTATATTTTATCTCCTAATTTTAACTTCAGCAAATCAGCACAGTGCTGAATCGACATAGTTTGGCATCAACATTAAAACTAGAAACTTTTGTGACTTGAAGATTACTACAAAAAAGCGGGTTTCCTATCCAACCAGCCTCCCACTGCCTTCAGCTTTCATTCAGGAGAAGGGAAAACAGCTGCCTACATCCAAAAGGATAATAAAGAAAATGCCTCTTCTAGAATCTACTTGCTGCACAAACTGCCACAGACTTTTACAAAGGATTGCAGTTCTTGAAACAAAGTTACTTACGGGACCACCAAACCAGACGGAACACACAACAGAGCTTCGTCATGGACGTCCCCAGCATACAGCCGGTGAGTCCCATGAATCTAGTGTTCCTCGACAAGCAATATTGAGTGTAGAGAAACAAGCCGATCAACTCGCTAATCGATGGCACAAACAGGGAGCGAGACCCAAAGGCACTCGAGACATCAGATTGTCACGAGCATCACATATTGCCGCAGTAGCATCCTCTACCCCAGATATGGCTATGACAAAGATTGTCAACAAAAATTAATACTGTCAAGTTAGCACTTTTAAACATCCGATCACTTAAAAAGAAATCACTTCCAGTCAAAGACTTAACCACAAACAACCTGGATTTGATGCTTCTAAATGACACTTGGCTAGACGACAGCTGTAGTCCAACAGTCCTCAATGAAACAGCCCCTCCTAACTTTACTTTTATGAGTGTCTGCAGAGCGGGTAGGAGAGGTGGTGGTGTAGCTGCGCTATTTAAAGATGTCTATCAATGTAAGCAAGTATCATTTGGGAATTACCCGTCTTTCGAATATCTGGGTATTGTGTTAAAAGGTGCTCCACGCATTTTACTCATCATTATTTACAGGCCTCCAAAATACTCTCCAGCCTTTGCTGAGGACTTTACAGAACTGTTATCAACAATTTCATCAGAGTTTGACTGTTTTGCTATTGCTGGGGATTTTAACATTCACATAGATAATGCAGAAACCAATATGGCAAAATAAATCCTAATGGTTTCAAATACTTTTGATCTGACTCAACATGTACACGGACCCACACACAATCGTGGACACACTCTAGATTTACTTATCAGTAAGGGTCTAAACATTTCATTAATTGTTATTAAGGATGTAGCACTGTCTGATCATATCTGTATTTTCTTTGATATATTGATCTCTCTTGCCATTGAAGCTAGATGCTTCATGTTGTCAAGAAGAGATGCTTAAATGAGAACACTAGTGTGCTATTTATGAAGGCCATATCTTTAACACTAAGCATATCTGCGGACTCTGTTGATTCTCTCCTTGAGTTCTTTAACTCAAAAGTACAGTGTGTAATAGATGATATTGCTCCTGTGAAAGTCAGGAAGAAGAGTGGCAGACAAAAAGCACCTTGGAGAAACTCAACAGCAGTGCAAAATATGAAAAGACAATGCAGAAAAGCAGAGCGCATGTGGCGGAAGACAAAACTTGTAGTCCATTATAACATCTATAAAGACAGCCTCCATGCTTTCAATGTGGAACTAGGCAAAGCTAGACAGACTTTCTTCTCAAATATTATAAACAGAAACATAAACAACACTCACACTCTTTTTGCTACTAGAGAGTCTAACAAACCCACCAAGCCAGAGTCCATGTGAAATGCTCTCAGACAGCAAGTGCAGTTAGTTTGCTTCCTTCCTCTCTGAGAAAATCAATAATATCAGAAAGACGATCAGCATATCCTTGTGTGGCACTGAGGTCAGGCAGATCAGACCACATCCGCAGAAAGTTACTATGTCTAATTTTGAAGAAATTAGCGGTACGATTTTGGAAGAAACGGTACAGCTTAGAAGCAGATCTCCTAGAAGTGATAAATTCCTCACTTCTCTCTGGGACTTTTCCAAAGTTCCTTAAAACTGCAGTTGTCAAGCCCCTCCTGAAAAAGAGCAATCTGGATAGCAACATATTGAGCAATTACAGACCAATCTCAAATCTTCCTTTCATAGGCAAAATCATAGAAAAAGTTGTCTTCAATCAGCTGAACAAATTATTAATCTCAAATGGATACTTTGACAATTTTCAATCTGGCTTCCGACCACATCACAGCACAGAGACAGCGCTCATAAAGATAATAAACAATATTCATTTAAATACTGATACAGGCAAAACATAAATTTTGGTACTACTCGACCTCAGTGCTGCATTTGACACTGTCGATCACAACATACTTCTTGACAGGCTGGAAAACTGGGTTGGGCTTTCTGGGATGGTCCTAAAATGGTTCAGGTCATACTTAGATGGGAGAGGTTATTATGTGAGTACAGGAGACCATAAGTCTGAATGGACATCCATGACATGTAGAGTCCCTCAAGGCTCAATTCTTGCGCCACTCCTGTTCAACCTGTATATGCTCCCACTGAGTCAAATAATGAAAAATAACCAAATTGCTTACCACAGCTATGCAGACGACACACAGCTCTACTTAGCCCTATCGCCCAACGATTATAGCCCCATTGACTCCCTGTGCCAATGCATTGATGAACTCAACAGTTGGATGTGCCAAAACTTTCTTCAGTTAAACAAAGACAAAACTGAAGTTATTGCGTTTGGAAACAAAGATGAAGTTCTCAAGGTGAACGCATACCTTCACTCTAGGGGTCAAACAACTAAAAATCAAGTCAGGAATCTCGGTGTGATTCTGGAGTCAGACCTTAGTTTCAGTAGTCATGTCAAAGCAATAACTAAATCAGCATACTATCATCTCAAAAATATTGCAAGAATTAGATGCTTTGTTTCCAGACAAGACTTAAAAAAAACGTGTTCATGCTTTCATCACCAGCAGGGTGGATTATTGTAATGGACTCCTCACTGGCCTTCCCAAAAAGACCATAAAACAGCTGCAGCTCATACAGAACGCTGGTGCCAGGATTCTGAGCAGAACCAGAAAATATGAACATATCACACCAGTCCTCAGGTCTTTACACCGGCTCCCATTTAGATTTAGGATTGATTATAAAGTATTATTACTGGTATATAAATCATTCAATGGCCTAGGACCTCAATAAATTGCAGATATGCTCACTGAATATAAACCTAACAGATCACTCAGATCATTAGGATCACATCAGCTAGAAATACCAAGGGTTCACTCTAAGCATGGCAAGTCCACTTTTAGCTATTATGCCAGCCGCAGCTGGAACCAGCTTCCAGAAGAGATCAGATGTGCTCCTACAGTAGTCACATTCAAATCCAGACTCAAAACACTTCTGTTTAGCTATGCATTTACTGAATGAGTACTGTGCCACTGTGCGTCCGACTGATTACACTGTATTTTATTTCTGCATCCTCCTTTTGATTCTAAACTCATTTGCCACTGAAAATTGGATAAGAGACAAACATAAATTACTTAATTGGAGAAATTGAGAGATGAAACCATGCTGATGTGGTCTGTGGTGGAGTAGTGAGTTTGATGTGTCAGTTAAACTCGAGGTTCTGTGGGGTGCGGACTGTATCGACTCAAATGGGTTTTTTGGGGTTCGGACTGATGGGGCAGTGAACCCAAGGAGTCAGTCCTAGAGTTCCTCCTGTCCGATTTTAGGGTAAAATCTGGTTTATTGGAGACGTCAAATTGATTTTTTAGGCGCGCCGAAACACCACCACAGACACAGTACAATCCACTTGGGATAATCTCACAGTATAACAAGCAGCTGTACAAAATGATACACCAGTGTTTTGCCAGTTTATCTCTTTTAATTTTTTTTATAACTGTATCCACTGTACATCCGACTGACTGCACTGTATTCTTTTTTCCTTTTCCTTTTGATTTTAAACTGAACTCAAATGGCACTGAGAATTGGGTAAGAGAGAAACATAAACCACTTAATTGGGGAAATTGAAAGATGAAACGATGCTCATGACCTGGGTCTCTCACTGGACCTTCAGTAGTGAGTTTGATGTGTCAATTAAACTCGGGGTTCTGTGGGGTGCGGACTGGAGCGACTCCTTTCCTAAAGCTTCCGAAATTTTTTTTATTTTTATTTTTTTGGGTGCGGACTGATGGGACAGTGAACCCGAGGTCAGTCCTACAGCTCCTCCTGTCCGATTTTAGGGAAAAATCGGGCGGGTCCATCGGAGACGTCCAATGGAATTCTTAGGCGCGCCGAATAAACACCACAGACACAGTGTAAGAGTTAAACTATATGCAAAATAAGATATACCAGTGTTTTGCCAGATGAGAAGTTTATTCTATGTATCATCTTTTTACTACTTTAATTAATTTTACTCTAATTAATTTTATAACTGTATCATTTATCCCTTTTAATTCCTTTTATAACCGTTTAATTTCCCTTGCTTTTATTTTGTGTTTTCTATGCAAAGCACTTTGAATTGCAATAGTGTGATATTTTAATTACTTTCTATGTAAAGCATTTTGAATAACTGTTTTAATTTTTCCTTGCTTTTATTTTGTGATTATTTGTATTCCTTCCTATGTAAAGCACTTTGAATTGCCATAGTGTATGAAATGTGCTATAAAAATAAACTTGCCTTGCCTAAAATTGTACTATTATTTGTTAATTCATGATATGCATACATGCAATTATTTTTTGAAATTAATATATTTTAGGTGTAAGGAAAATTTTTTATTAGTTACACATTTATTGTTAAATGTTTGTTGATGTTCCTAAGTTTTTCAAAATCATGTGAAATTGACATGAATAATAGAGAGTATGTTTATTAGAACTTGGAACTTGGAAAATGTCTTGCCAACTGCGCCAGAACTAAGGCATAATAGCCAATGGAAATGCACTACAAAGAACAAAGGTATAATTTACTACGCCACCTGGAGTTCACCGTGAACTAACCCCAAGCTAAAGGACAAATGGGTTTTGTTGCCTTGAGTGTTTCGCTTTATTAAATTACACAACCTGAATAAAATACTTTCCTGTTCCTTAAATCAATACATTACCATTACATGACATCATAATCACATAAGCGCACAGGGGAACTTAAAGGGATACTTCACCGTTTTTTCATATTAAACTATGTTATTCCCTTAACTAAAACGAGTTGATACATACCTCTCTCGTCTCAGTGCGTGCACTAAATCGCTCTGTCTTGCGGCGAAACTTTGTTAGCACTTAGCTTAGTCCAGTTCATTCAATATGGGCCAAGCAGAGAAGCTACCAAACACCTCCACGTTTTCCCTATTTAAATACTGTTACTCGCGTAGTGTAACTCGACCTAGGACGGTGACACAAAACAAAACGTTGCGCTTTTCTAAGCGTGTAAAATGGATAACTATATTGTATGGCGGAATACCATAGCAAGTGCTTGGAAGCACTTCGACTTCGGCGCAGTAATATCTTCACTCGTGAAAAATCCTCTCACCGGCCCCCGCTCCCTCTAGTGAAGATATTACTGCGCCGAAGTCGAAGTGCTTCCAAGCACTTGCTATGGTATTCCGCCATACAATAATAGTTATCCATTTTACACGCTTAGAAAAGCGCAACGTTTTGTTTTGTGTCACCGTCCTAGGTCGAGTTACACTACGCGAGTAACTGTATTTAAATAGGGAAAACGTGGAGATGTTTGGTAGCTTCTCTGCTTGGCCCATATTGAATGAACTGGACTAAGCTAAGTGCTAACAAAGTTTCGCCGCAAGACAAAGCGATTTAGTGCACTCACTGAGACGAGAGAGGTATGTATCAACTCGTCTTAGTTAAGGGAATAACATAGTTTAATATGAAAAAACGGTGAAGTAACCCTTTAATACTCAACCAACATGTACAAAACCCCCTCAATGATGGCAGATAAATTCATGGAGCCTATGTACAAACCCATTTAGGGCCGTTACTTGGGGCTAATTCAGATAGGGCTGAAATGGAACCCATATATACATGCAGAACCCCAGGCTGCCCACACACAGCAACCAGGGAAATGGGAACACATTTGACCGCTGGCTTTACCACATGCAGGCACCTTTTATTAGCCACAGCTAACGTCCACAAAGGGAAGTACCATTAGTGACGCATCTTCAGGTGGCCAACCCCCCTCTCATTAGCTCCAAAAATGGCCCGGATAGGCTCGAACTTCCTTGCATAATAAGCACATGCAGGCCAATGAGCAAATGGATCGAACTTACTTATAACCACTTAAACATTACATATATTAGCATGAGACTTGTGTGATCAAACTGCTTATCAACACTGTATATAGCTAAATGTAGGCCTAAAGCTAAATAAATCCAGTTACTTTACTTGCCATCCATGATACCAGGAATGGACGTGAATTACTGAATTGCATAACCAGGTTCTAGAAACGTAGTTCCACCTTAAATAAATAAATAAATAAATAGCTACGGTAAAAAATAATAAAAATAATAATGTTTTAATGAATATTGAATATAAGCACTTAAACAAAATTAGCACATTTCTGCAATGCGTTGGCCATTTCCATTGTAAAACTTTTCACAACTACACTGTAAAAGCCCTGCTGTAAATCTGTATTGTTTACAAATTGAGGGACAAATCAAAATTATTATCTGTGATAAACAACAGCGTGTCACAGATGGGAACAATAGCTATTAGGTTATAAATAACCTGACATTTTCATTTCGGATTTGTTAAGTGCTATTGCCTATTGTTATCTACCCAACATTAATAAAAATATATATTTCCAACAGAGTAGATGATTTAGATATTACTCTCTCAATAAATTATGCAGGTAATGAAATGCTTATTTGTCTGTAATAATCCCATAAAAGTGATAGGGTTAAGGAGACGCTCTGTGACCATGTGCTTTGATTTTTAGCATGGTTAGCGTCTTAGCCTAGGCTAATTTGTGTTTGCGTTTGAATCTCTACCAAGCAGCCGCATCTTTGGCATGTACATTTTGCTCCATGTAAGATCTCTTTTCTCTCTTTCATCCCTGCATCACACCCTGCCCTGTCAACGACTGGTGGCTGATGGAAACTGGAAGAAGGTTATGTAAACAAGCAATCCAGCTGTGCTCTGATTGGCCCCGTGAGAGCCATAACCTCATACGATTGGCCGTCACCTCTGAACTTTTGAGAAAGCCTGTGTTGATGAGCAAAAGTCACAGAAGAACTCCATATTTACCGCTCTGTTTCCTCCTTTGTCTCCCACCTCTGCTTCGGCGTTCGTATTTTCTTTTCATTTAAGTTCAATAAAGTGCCGCACGGATCCGTTCAGTCAACAAACCATGTCGCCCCCAGCCCTGGCTCTCATAGTCTCTCTGTCTCTCTGTCGGTAAGGAGCGGCTTTATACTGATCTGTTCAAAGCACAGAGTGATTAATTTAAAGACAGATAGAGAGACAGAGAGTGACTGACACAGACATCAAAAGACGAGTGCAGCTGAACTGACGGAGTGAATGGCACCTTCTGAATCAATGCTCAAAAGAAAGCAAAAGAGAGAGAGAGATTGGCCCTTTTCCCCCTCCCTCAGCTTGCTTTTCTGATGTATCTGTCTTCATGAAACAAGGAGGCTAGTTTTAATCTTCTGACGGGGTGTGAAATTATGAAACAGGGTGTGTGTGTGTGAGGGAGAGGGAGAGAGAGCGGGGGTGGTGAGGTCTTTTTGTGTTTTCTGAATGATTAGGTTTTATTGAAGCTCTTTTGGCTTGTGGAGAAATGGTCTCTGCTCTTTGTGCTTATGTCTGTGCATGTGTGCAATTGTTCTTGTTTTGTAAGTTATTGGCAGTAATTGGATGGCTGTGATTGCAATGATTGTATATTTGAATATGTTTTTTTTTTTTTTTTTTTTTTGTAAGGTGCTCACTAAGGCTGCATTTATTGAATCTAAAATACTGTGAAAATAGTTATATTGTAAAGTATTATTACAATATGGAATAACCTTTTTTTCTATTTTATACGGTGGCCGAGAGAGCTCAACGTGCTGCAACTGAAGAAAACACATGCAAATAGAAAAACACCTGCAAATTAAGAAAACATCTTCATCAGTTTCACAACACATGTGTGCTCCAAATACTCACAACACAACCAAATACAGAAACGCGCTGAAAAAGTTCACAACACAAACAAATACAGAAACACGCTGCAAATAGAACAGAACACAACGGAAATGTTTCCGGGGAACCCAATAAGTGACGGACCCGGCTGGGACGCGCTTACAGCTGTCTACTTTTATTATTTAATTTTTTTGCAAAACATACAGAGATGACACGTTTATGGCATACAACTTTGTATACAATATACAAAATGTATTTACAATATGTTCAATGTCATAAGAATACTAAAAAGAACAATGAGCTGAAGATAAAATAAATAAATAAATAAAGATAGAGAAAAAGAACATGAGGGAAAGACATTAATCTATACATCAGATACATTGTACACATTTTTCATGTTATGTTAAAATAAGTTTCATAAGAAATGTTAGAATGCAGCTAGGGTCCAAATATGAGACGGCAAGTTTTAAAGTTGAGACACACACAGATATAAAGCATATTTTAAAAACTTTGTTGTATAAAATGTATATTTATTTGCAACAGTTATGTTAACAGCAATAATACTCTATTTCTGGTAAGAACAGCTATTCAGCTGATGGACACGCGCTGCGTTGTCATGGGAACATCCCAGGTGAAAATAATGAGGAAAATATTACGTTGTCTTTCGTTGCTCCCTTCATCAACATAATGGCACACAAGTGCCCCGCTCCCTCCAAAGTGCCCAATTCAAGGGCTCTGCCGTCTGCCCTTTTAAGAGAGTAGGGCATAGGTAAAGCTCACGAGCAATAAGCACGTCCCGGGCCCTGTCCCAAATGGCGCACTTCATGCGGACTTTCGGTCTCGTGGACTTGAATTGCGCGTGCTCGCTGAGTCTACGAGTCCGTAGGCCGTCCCATTCAGCATTTTACCGCTCTGAAGTGTGCTCAGCAGCGCCCCCTTTGTACCCTTGAAGCGGTCTTCCACGAAGCCCGCATAGATGCAGGCTCCACGCACTTTAACTACCCAGGAATCCTTGCGAAAGGCCAATCAGACAACAGATGGGAGGAGATTTCACTCACGGATAATTGTTGACATGGCTGAGAAGAAAATATTACTGTTTTTATGACCTAAATGTACATTTTACCAGTTGTTACCTACAGTTTATACAAACATTATGGTCATCGACCAGTGGTTGATGTCTCAAACATAATAATAGCGTGTTTAATAATACGATCGCATTATTATTCATTAAATAAATAGAACTGAATGGCAGGGCTTTACTGAGTCATATGTAAACATAGTATGAATATTGAAACCTGTAAATTGAAAAAAATATGTTTAAATTATGTTTTAAAATTGTAATCTTAGTTCAAATGGAACATTATGTATTATTATGTACAACTGTATACATCATTTAAATAAGCATGATTTATCTATTGTCTAATGCCCAGGTGATATGCATAATATCAAAATATAGAACTGTAAAATTAGGCTGTGTAGTGGACATGCAGATAAGACGTCGGAGCGCAAAAAATTAGATTTCTCCTGTCCAATAACAACCAGACCGTTATTTCCGGCATGCCGAGCGAGTCTGTCCCAAAAATACCTCTCAATGCGCCCTCGTGGACTCGCGCCAAGGGCCCTATAGGTCTGCACTACATGACGTCACCAATGTGTGGACTCTGAGGAAGTCCACAAGTCCGGAGTGTGCCATTTGGGACAGGGCCCCAGTCGTCCGTCCGTCCGTCCGTCCGTCCGTCACTTATTGGGTTCCCCGGAAACATTTCCGTTGTGTTCTGTCCTATTTGCAGCGCGTTTCTGTATTTGGTTGTGTTGTGAACTTTTGCAGCGCGTTTCTGTATTTGTTTGTGTTGTGAACTTTTGCAGCGCGTTTCTGTATTTGTTTGTGTTGTGAACTTTTGCAGCGCGTTTCTGTATTTGGTTGTGTTGTGAACTTTTGCAGCGCGTTTCTGTATTTGGTTGTGTTGTGAGTATTTGGAGCACACATGTGTTGTGAAACTGATGAAGATGTTTTCTTAATTTGCGGGTGTTTTTTCTATTTGCATGTGTTTTCTTCAGTTGCAGCGCGTTGAGCTCTCTCGGCCACCCTAATTTGCCAATACTGCAATAATAAGTAAATTCATATTTTTATTCAAACACAATTAAAATAATGTATATTTATTATTAACATAATAAAATTATGCAAATGTGATTTGATTAGCATTTCAGTGATGACAGTTTAGATTAATCAATTGTTAATTAATTGATTGTTATAAAAAAAAAAAGCTAAATTATTAAATGTTCTTATTTTGGGGTGAAATATGACCCAGACGTGTTCTTGAAAGATTCAAAAGTATGCAAAAATACAGAACAAAAACTGTAGGCTGCTCTACAAATGTAATTTAACATTTTTGCACCTTTAAAGTATGTTTCTCTTTCTACTTTTCTTTTGCCCTTCATTGTCTGCAATGCATTTAAAAAGAGTTGCTAGAAGATATGCAGTGCAAAAACAGTGAGCGAGAGAGAAAACTGTGTTTTAAGTGATTTGTGTGTCTTGCGTGTCCCCAAAAGTACTCAGTGACCTGAAATGCTGCTCAGTGATATTTCACTCTGATGTGACTTAAACAAAATAAATAAGCTTCTTCAAAGAAATAGAATAAAATGGAGCCAAAAAAAGAAGGGCATGTCAGGACCAAGCTTTCTGCACATTTACATGCATGTGTTTATATATACTGTATATATATACTGTATATATTACATGACTTGGTTGAATTCTAATGTAGAATGTGGTCTGTTATTTCTTGATTTCTTGATTTCTAAGTATAACACACCATTGCCATGAAAAACAGAGTGTTGCTATGGACACATGATTCTAACCGTAGAGACGGAACGGACTATTTTCTTTAGCGGAAGCAATACAATAGTTTTTAAATCAATAAACTCCTTTTTAAATAAATATTTTGTGTCAAATTATTGATTTATTTGGTAGGTAGCCATGTAATAAGCGGGGTAATGTGGGGCGAGGCGGTTGTTATAGCGAATACAACCCCTTCAGGTTGATTCAAGTCGGGGACCTGATCAGCCTGTCAGGGTTGTATTCGCTATAACAACCACCTCGCTCTACATTATCCCTTACATATATATATAGAGTGCTGCTTATCAAAACTCACCACCATTATGCTATGCTGCACTGAAAGGTTGCTAGGGGGTTGAATGGTGTTTGCTAGGGTTTTTGAGTGGTTGTCAGGTGGTAAATCTTTATGATAGAAACTGTAGTCAAGTCTCTCCATCAATATGCTCTACAAGTCAAACCAACACTTTTTGGGGCCACCAGAAATATATAGATATCACCTAGTAATTCACAGATGAATCAGTCTGTACCCACATTAGAATGCCAGGTAACTGATTAAAAGACATAAAAATCACACATAAAATTACATTTTCCCATGCAGCCGACTCATTACTTCCGACAGATGTCTCTTTATGCCATCAGGCCCTCTCACAGACCGAAAGAGATGGAGAATATGCAAAGAGAGAGGCTGAACGCTCACTTTTAATGGATATTTAAAGGGTAAGTCAAAGACCTGCAAAAAATTACAAGCATTTCTGAGAGGTTGCTCCCATTGGCGTTGCTCCAGACACTAGAAAAAGCTGTTAATGAAACGAACGTTAAACGTATCTGTGAAATGTTTCCTTTCAAAACACTCCATTCTGCTTGTCATTTCAGCTAATACCTTTCTGAATTAAAACAGCCGAAAGGTTATCGTAATCCAATTTCAAAGACAATAGCCTTCCGGGACCCCTCGGAGCAACGCGGGAACCATCGGCGTTCGGATCAGGATTGCTTCCCTTGCTTGCCGAGTGTAGATTACAACAGAGAGAGAAATAATTATGTCTTTGCATGAGAGGGAGACAGAAATATCTCTTTGGCTTATTGAAGATGGCAGTGCAAAATTTGCTTTCATATATGCCGAGAGTCGGCGCCTTGAAGCAGTAAACAAGGAGGAATCTTTTTGTCCGTCTTCCCTGTCTAATGCAATATCGCAGTGGTAAACAGAAGCCATGGTCTTTAATGAAGTCATACCTTCTGGTCTCAGCTGACGGGGGGAAGATACGGATTCCGTTATTGTGCTGATTAAACTGCAGGCCTTGGGTAGCGAAAATTAAGCCAAGTTAAAAATATGGTTCATGAAGAGAATATGTGTCAGGAGTGCACATCAGTAATTCTGAATCAAACTGGCATTTATCATTATCTCACATAAAAAGAGAACACATATACTTATTCAGTCAAAACTAGGAGTTATATGAGTTAACCAAAGTATATGTAATTTATGACACGTGTTGTCAACAAGCCCGGTATCAAAGAAGAGACAGATGAAACATAAAACTAAAATCTACGATTATAATCATAAATAAATGATTGGTCTAAGTTCTTCAAGTGGTCTCTGGTATTTTACATAGCATCACATAAATATATATTTCTGCCTCATACTCTAATCAGAATCCCCATCAGATTGCAATCAGAAGTTGATTCAAACACTTGCTGGTGTCTGAAAGTGAGGTTAGCTGGTAGCCTAATATGAAAACATGGCAAATGAGCAGAGGTGTTGACCCTCTCCTGATTTAGATAAACTCTGCATTTGGTCATGACCACTCCTTAAGCCCCAGTTGGTCACTCTGGACCAAGGTATTCGGTGGGCCAAAAACCCCTTGGCTTGATCAAGCCCCGGAAATAATGATGAAAATGCGACTGGCCCTATATACTCTGTGTTCCAAATTATTGTGCAAATTACATATCGGTAGGATTTCAGTACATTCAGAACAAATAAAGTGTTTTATTTGTCCATATCTTTTTAGATAACTGGTATCGATCTCAGACAGGTTTGTTAAAAAAATTGCCAGGCCTACTTAGGTAAATGGAGACCCTACTTAAAAAGGTTGTTCCAAATTATTAACCAAGTCATAGTTCTCATGCAATATGGGGAGGAAGAAACATCTTTCTGAAGATGAAAAAGCATTAAATGGTGCAATGTTATATATGAAGAGTTCAGATGCAAAAGCCTCTAAATGCCATCTGAAATTTTCTTATAGAATGATCATTTTTATCAAGCTCGTATATTTAAATTCAATAATTTCACTTAAATGGCAATGAAGATGACCTATTAATTATCATTTAAGTGAAATTGCTGAACTTAAATATACGAGCTTGATAAAAATGATCATTCTATAAGAAAATTTCAAATGGCATTTAGAGGCTTTTGCATCTGAACTCTTCATATATATATATATATATATATATATATATATATATATATATATATATATATATATATATATATATATTTGTTTAGAGATATTTTTTAAATAAATAAATAACGTAGTGTATCTTATATGTATATCCAAATGACATAATTGAATCGAAATGTTTGCTCTGTAGACTAGTAGAAATAAGTTAGCATTAGCAAAGTTATTTGTTTTGCAGTATTGCAGCAATTATTTTACTTAATTTTATGATAAAATCACCGTACGAGTCATTCTGCCTGTCACCATGATGCTAACTACTGAAACAAATAAATAAAAATAAATAAATAATGAAGTTGCATAGATGACATACAAATGTTCATGTCAGTTTGAACAGATGCATTACCAGCTGTTCAATCAAATTAAAATGTTTATCACACTTCATTTTTTTGCACAGAGTTGGCCTATTCGTATTGGTGTGAACAGGCCTTAAGTAGGCAGCTCACTTTGCAACAGAACAATTACCTTCAAATGTGGATAGTGACCAATATCTCACTGTATGTGTGTGTGTGTGTGGGTTTGTGTATGTGATTGTCGCTCATCAGGGTGGCGGCAGTTATGATAGTCAGCCCGGGCTAATGGCCGTCCATAGAAAAGCACAGTAATGGGCCACTGTGCCAAGGAGCAATGGATCACTTTCCTATCAAAACTAGCCTTTGGGCCTCGGCTTCAATATATCCATCAAACTGTTTATGTGTGTGCCTGTGTGTGTGTGTGTTGCATCAGATGCACAATGGGAGATAATTGTGATGGTGTGGACACAGCCATACATCAAAGTCACATGTTGGATTGATGCTCTAGACTGTAATGATCTCACATTGAATTGACAAATATGCACATTCTCGCCTATTTTTCTCTCTCCTTTTCTAGTAACATGTTTTAATGTCACTGAATTTATCATTTCTTCTTGTTATTTTGTTTTGATCTTTGACATCTGACTAGGTTCTTGCATGAAGCATCAGTAAATACACCATCTGGTTCTAAGAAAACATAATTGGTGTAGATGGTGTAGGTGTATCATCTACCAGTAGGGGCTAACAGGACCATGTCATTTTTTATATATATTTTTAAGCATGAACACCCTTAAGTTTAATATTTTTTCCCCCAGAAAACAAGACTTATGTCATTTTGCTTCTCAAGTTAATGTATCTTGATTTAATAATGTTCAGATATTAATACTGGAAAGCAAGATTTTTTATTTATTTATCTTTTTTGCAGTGCATACATATTTGTTACTTTTGCTTTTTATATAAACCAATTTTTTCTACTCTTGATTCTGTATACATCATCACACACACACACACACACACACACACACACACACACACACACACACACACAGCACTCTGTATGGCCTCGTATGTGTCATTTCAAACAACAAAAAAGAATGTCCTCTTTTAGAGATTATTTGTTTTACTAAACCTCCGGAACAGAAGCTTCCACTGAGCTTAAACTAAATAAATAATGCAGAATTCAAGGAAATACTTTGAAAGTCTACAAACCTGGGTTTGTACTGCATTTTTTGATAAGGTCACATACGTATTGTTCATAGAGCCAAGCGAAGACTACAAGACTTGCTCGTTGCCCTTTTATGTTTAAAGTATGCGACTAGTCTGTGACAAAAAGCACCATATCATAGCCAACTTGCAACATGCCCTAGTGATCCTAGTCTGCAAAAAAGTGCATAAGACGCCAGAGGATGTGGGGGAAAAATACTAATGTGAATCTTTAAATGTGTGCTTTAAATGTTATCATGAGCTCAGATAAAAAAAAACATGATGTGCAGTAGTGAGTTTTGTACTCCGTACCTGACATGGTTTTCACAATATTAAACAATTTGGTAGAAAAATTTGCCAGGTTCTGAATAATATAGGTAGACACCTATATTTTGTTGTGTTTAATGTGCATGTGCAGCCAATTTTGTGTTTTGTTTGCTACTGTAATATGTTTTTTCCTTTTTTTTTTATGCAGCACATCCATCCATCCATCCCTCCATCCCCTACTCATTCTCCACATTCTTTACACATTCTCCACATAAAAATAACAACAGGGGGTGGGGGTGGAACGACAAAGCGGGGAGTAAATATGTTTTGGGTGAATTACTCCTTTAATATTTTAAACATAATCAGCGATGATGGTTTGACTGATGTTCGCAATACCTGCTGTATTTATTACTGTGACAGCCTCATCCGGCATAAAAAAAGCTCACATGGCTGTGAATGGAATAATTGACCTTTTTCCCTCCTCAGGCTATTCTACAGGCGTCCTGCTGAGTTATATCTTTTATTATATTCATGCCTTTGTGTGTCTTTGGCCCCGAGCAGATCTAATGATCTCCCAGATGCACCATTTCATAATCTATAACCAGCCCAGCAGAGCCCAGGTGCTTTGATTCTCCACGATTGCCCACGCACGGCCCCAATCAGGTGCCAGATTTAACCAAATGGCCTTGCTGCTGTTGTTTAGCTCTTTAAATGTTTTAAAAGACGACTGGGCTTTAAAGTGGTAGGGTGAGCGGCAAAAAGGCTGCCAATTTAAATGACGGAGAACGCGGGGCGAACAACACCGCTGGGTCGTGGCTTTCATCTACCGGTGTGGAGCCCTGGCACTCTAATGCCCGACCAGAGAAAAAATGGCAATCATAAGTATGGTTTTGATTTTCTTGTCCGCTGCAACAACAAAGATACAAGCCGAGAATATTAGGCACCATTGATCGCTGTCGGTTTGGGAACATAACAGATGATGACCTTTTTTGTGGGTCTCGGGATGTAAAAGTACCGGCCTGGGTGTCTTTTGCGCGGACAGGGGCACTGGCATTAACACAAATTAGAGCCCGCCATTAAAGGCCCACATCAATTTTCTGGGAATGTGCTTCTGTCATTACTGTGGCGATGGGGTGCTGTAAAGCGTGGTGAGGTGCTGTCTCGCCACATGTTTGAGCCGGGGGAGGCTTGGAAAGCAGACCATTAAATACCTTGATTTACGTTCTCTCTCTCTCACGCACACACTGTTAACCATAGCAATCGCGCTCTCATTATTGGCTACACAAAGATACACATGCGGACGTTTTCCTTCGAATGTCCCTGTAAGCTACTATGATCTGATTGCTGATTGCAAATTAGCTCATGGCCATTCAATAATATTAATATATACAACTTTTGATCTTAATAATGTGTTAGTCAATGTTGAAATTAAGATGGACTAATATGAATAAATACTTTAGAAGTAGTTTTTATTGTTTAGTTTATGCTAACTAATGTAGTTAACTTATGTTAACAAATATGTTAAGTGTTACTGTTTAAATATATACTGAAATATGGACATAATTGACAGCATCTACACCTTAAAATGACATAACCTTGCATATGCACAGCACAGCTTTAGGAAAAATGAAATCTATTGAAACAAGTTGAATCTCATTGGTTAAATACTGTATAAAATCAACCTATTTATTTTATGATGTCAGTATGTTAATTACATGAAAATGAATATAAATGTATGTGTGCTAGCACCAGACTATACATACACATTTCTTATGTACAGTTTCTTAAACTTGGCAAGTCAAGAGTTCTTCCTCAAAAGAGTTTATTGAATCATTCTGGAGCTGTTTTTTTTTTCCTTTCTTTTTTTTAATTTTTTTTTTTAGGCAGACTTGGTAGTAAGTGAGTAAGTAAATAAGTACATAACTAACTATCTAACTAACTAACTAACTAACTCTGTGCCTTTGCTCCGGGATATTATATAAAAAGTGGGTGAATGAAGGAACTGGGACTTTTTCCATTTGAATTTCTAGTAAAGTGAGAATGGTGTTACCTCTGCTGTGTTTGATTCCACTGATCAGTTTTGCAGGGGAGCAATTGTGTTCACAGCCATACCTTTTCACAGTTTTGGGAATAAGAGGAAATGGTTTGTCAGAAGTAGCCCTCTAAACGTGTCCTAAAAGACATTTGCAGTGGTGTTTGCCCTCCAGTCTTCTGTTATTATTTCTTAAGTCTATGTGAAAACCCCCTGTAGTAAAAGAAGAGGGCATGCGGTTTCCATATCAGATCCTCTTTTTCTCCTGGTGAAGGTATCAGGAGGTTTCAGCTGGGTCTAAGTCACCCACGCAGACCAATGAGTCAGATTCCACTCAGATTCCTCTTGCTATAGAACAGGCATAATGCTTGTTTACTCTTCTTTATCGCCTTTCTTGGTTGTGTAATCGTTTGTGTTGTGGTGCACTTGTCACCCATAACCCAACAGATTCTATAACCCCATTTCCATTTGTAGCTCTGAGATATAATATAACTCTGTGCCTTACAACCTTCACAGAATGTGCTGGGCAAATACAACTTTTACTCTGTCGATGCAATGGAATCTGTGCCATGTTGTCAGAATACCACAGATACATGTGTTAATGTCCTTAGAATGAAAGTCTATGGGGACATGACAGCAATGATTTATTGATTTGTTTTCTGGTTGTTGCCATGTGCAATTCTTATTTACTAAAACTTTAACAAACTAATAAAAAAAATGAAATAATAAAATAAATGGTGTTAATTCAAATAAACCTGAAAGAAAACTAATTATATGAACATAAGATGAAAAAAAAGAAGGAAAAAAAAAGAAAAAGAAAATTAGAAACTGTTGACTTGGCAGCTTACTGAAATAAATGTAAGTTTACGTACTAAAATTACTGAAACGGAAATAAAAATAAAAGCTAAATATAAAAACGAAATAAATATTTATTAAAAATATCAAAAAAATTGCATAGTACATAACTTAACTTAAAATAAAAAAAATTAATAAAAAAATGAACATATAATTGGGTAATTATTAGTTTGGAGAATTTGTGTAGATGAAAAATGGATACATATTTCTGTTGTAACATTCTATAGGAAAAAAATATCAAAAAATAAATACATTTTATATTTCCTCTACTGCATCAGAACATGCTGGAAATGCAAATAGGAATTATTCTACTGTATATTATAACAATATAATCATCCTATAATTGTAATTACTGACTTCCCCACACTTTATGGACATAATCTTGTCCCTAGTTCAGCATAATACTCTTCCCCCCTCTATCACTGGTTGGCCAAACAGGTAGTCCCATCCCAAACTCTGGCCATTGGTTGCCTCAATGTTGGTGTGTTACTCAAACAAAAAATGTTTTGATGGCACCACAGACCACATTGTTTTCTCCTTTCAGGGAAATTAACCTACAAATGTCTCATAGTTGTCTCTGCATGTTATACTGAGATAGGTGAAAGTATTTTAACATTGAAAAAATAAATATAAAATACACACCACCATCCAACGGTGTTTTAGCATTCACACAGATTATGAATGTTACGCTCTGTGGAGCAGATGATATTTTGGAGTGTCTGTTATGGCCCCTAGTGCTCAATGAACTCAGAGATGGTTCAAAACGTCCAGTCAAGTCCACCTCACCATGGTAACTGGAGAAAACCTCAACCTTACCCTGAGATGCAACAGTTCACCTGCCGCATCTTGTCACCACAACAAAAAGACAAAAACATAAACGCACGAGTAACTGAGTAACCACGAGTGTGCGGCAGTGTTATTTACACATCTATTGATCAGCCAAGAGTTACTGTGTAAATTCTGTGCAATCTGAGGTCACATGGTGCTGTGATTTTGTGCTCTTGATGTCGTGTCAACTCAACTATCAGTTTTCATAAATGTTGTTTTGTCATTCACCTTTAACCTTTGGCCTGAAGCAATGAAAGCTGAAAACATTTATAATGACCTATTAGTAACCATTAAAAAATATATTGATATACTTTAGATCACTTAACCCTACCATTAAAGAAATTTTTTGAGCTGATTTTTAAAAAAAATATACAGTGTTAAGAAAAATGTATCAAACAGGCAAGTGTAATCACAATAATCAGGTTTTTGCAAGAATGTCAAAAAGCTACCAATGTAGTCCAAATAAAGATGTGTTGCATTCACAATCCTCTCTGGCAATGTACAATAGTTTTATATGAGATTTTTTTGTTAAAATGGTCATGAAATGCATTTAAAAAAAATATATATATAATAAATGATAATGCTCCCTGAGGTCCAAGAAAGTTATTCACACTTGTGTTGCAACATTAATGTCGGATCTAATATAGTCTCTCAGTCTCTCTGAAAAGCCTGCTGTGTTGAACTGTGTCTTGCTTAATAACGAATCCACAGTAAAATGAAGGGAACAAACAAACAGTGTCTGATGCAATCTGGACCTTTGTTAAAAATAAAGTTCATCCACACTTTCCTAATGTCCGGTTAACAAGGCAATGCAAAGACTGTTTTTCCACAACTTGACACTACAAAACATCTTGTAATCCTCAGTGGCATCCCTATCATTTTGTTGCTGGAGTAATTTTGTGTTTGCGTTTCTCTTGTATCTACTCACCTTACATGCGCAAATCAGTGGGCGGAGCTAAACTGGCAGCAATGTAGAAGTAGGCATTGATCTTTTTCTTTCATCGCACTATGATGTTATACTGAGGGAAATATGAAACAAACTGTTTGGGGTGCTTAGTTTGATTAAAAGCAGATTTTGGACGAACAACAACGTTTTGAGATTAAAGAATTTTTTTATAGTACAATTACCTCTTATATGTCAGAAGATCAAGTACAATTTGATTTCTCAATTCATGACCCCTTTAATCGCTGAAAATCTTATTCCGATGGACTCCGCGATGGAGCGCCTGTCTTATTCAAACGCATACATCACCTGAAACATGGCATGTCGCGAGAGCCAATTAGCGTTTGATATCACTGCCTTAACTTTTTTCGTAAAGCTTCCTGTGGTGGCAAATTTTTAATTTGTAACGAGTGCTGAGTTTGACATTTATAGTCGCTACCTAGGATGAGGACGGAGATGAAGATCTTTGAATAAAATCTTCAGTTTGGGTCTCATGGATTCTAAAGATTTGGATTACAGTGATTCATCAAATTTATTATTTTTATACTTTTTATGCTGTGTTTTTGGAGTATTTTAAAGTCCTTGTTTGATTCACAGCATATTGATTATGGCCTTTGTGTCCCACGACAAACAAATTAATATTGCATGAAGTAATGGTTAAACAATAACAGAAATGTTATTCGTTTTAAGCTTTTAAAGTGAATTCTTGTTTTAACAAAGTTATTAACAGACATATAAATACATGAACAAATCTTTAAAATATCAGATATTTACATTTTCTGAAAGACGTTTAGCTTGTTGCAATGCAATAGCCTACCTGTATGTTGCTAGGTTATTTTTTTAAATTTTTTTTTGTGTTTTTTTTTTTAATGGCCTAGTAGTAATGGTGATGCTTGCTTTAGAAAACTCCACTAATGAAGTCTATTCATGCTATTTATGGGGGGAAAAAATGACCTCCTTTTTTGTCAGCCTTATGCATTCTTTATGTTGTGTCACAGTGTTTCTTAGATTTCAGGTTTTGCTTTCTCTTCCTGTATATGTGAAAGTGTGTGAATGCTCTGAGGGTTATTCTTTGGCACAATCTCACAGTAAAGCTGATCTGAGAAGAGCATCTGGGGCATTATCAGAAAGAGATCTGTTCAGTATCCTGGTCCCAGAACTGTGTTTGGGAACCTTTCAGAGATATGGGGCCCCTGGAGAGACTCGTAATGGTTCCTCTCCCTCTCCATATGCCCACTGCAGAATGATCCAACACACTTTCTAAAGAGACTTTTAAAAAAAGTGTGTGAGAGAAAGAGAAAGAGAAAGAAAAAGAAAGAATGCTATAGAGTTTACAGTTTGAGGACATTGGGAACTATTTTTGAAATCGTTTCTGTTGGAGGACTAAACGATTGTGAAATCCGAGTTTGTTTTGTGAATTAGGACGAATAAGCGCGCAAAGTACAATGCATTTCTCAGTACACAGATGGTACGTGCTCGCAGGGTAATAGCACATGGCGTGCGTAAGTGTGTGTGAGATAGTGACGATCGTAGATTTGGCTCTATCAGGGTCGGCCACATTCCAATCTCCGCGGAGACCCTAGAGCAATGACATCATTAGTGGGGGTGGTTCTAACACATTCTATTTAAATGCAGACGTGCTAATTGGCTTGGCATAAGCTTCAGTCATCTCTATATTCCAGCCCCCTGTGACCGCCAAACTATTCAGACATCAGTGTTAACCACCTACACATGATGGCGCACACCTCTCTTTCTCGTTCTACCTTTGATACACAGGCAGCATTTTTCGCCTCCAGAGAGCTGGCAGATGCTTTCACCTGGTTTCCTGCTTGTTAACGTATAGGGAAGATTTTGTTTTTTATAGCATGTCTTTTAAACATGCAGAGAAAGAAAAAAAGTGCCGCTGTTTTATGATGCAGGCCAAATTGGATGTCATGGGCAGTCGTGTGTGGATGGACAGCCGGATCGGGTATTATGTTTCCCTCAGGGGTCATGGGTTCTGTCATAGGGGTCTGGATAATCTGTGCAAGCAGGAGGCAGAAGATGGGGGTGGTCGTGTTGACGGGAAAGGGATCACAATCCATCTCTGAGGTTTTAGGACATGGCTACCAATGTGTTTTTGACAATAACTCTTGTGATGGAAAGGAGAGACCCCTTTACTAATTCAAGAAATTCAGTTTTAAAACTGCCACAGCTCAGGAATAAATTAAAACACACACACACACACACACACACACACACACACACACACACACACACACACACACACACACACACACACACACACACACACACACACACACACACACACACACACAACATTAGGATAGTGGAGTAAAGCTAAATGGTGAAGTGAAACCTATTTAGGGCAGGGTTTATAAGGACCTTTCTAAAATATGAATATTTACATTTGTATTATGATAGAAAAAGTTTAATTTTCAAAATTAAATAATAGTCTTTTGTATTGCTGTTTTTGTATTGTTAAACCAAAAGAAAACTGTAAAAATAGTATCTGGAAAATGTTGGGTTACACTTTATTTTAAGGTGACATTGTTACTGTTACTAATTACACAAACAAGTACTGAGCAATATTAATTAACTACATGTACTTACTATAGGGTTATATTTTAGTTTAGGGTTAGTTACTGAATAATTTACTGCTAACAAGTAAGTACATGCAACATATACATAAATATAGATTTTTATGTATTTTGTCCCTTCTCGTTAAAATGTACTTTATATCACTTTTCACAATAAATATCATTCCGTAGCAGTTTTATAGTTTACATTGACATAATGTATATAATATATAATATAAAATACAAAATAATAATAGTAAATTAATTCTCTTTCAGATTTTCAACGGAGTCCCTGGAACCCGACTGATGCGCATTTATATAAATCTGTAGAGTTTGTCTGAATGGAACAACTAACCGTTAATGCAGTGACGTCACTCTCTCTTGAACAAGGACAGCCGGTCTAAGCTGCAGTGATTAAAAGTCTCAGAAATAGAGGTAAGTGTCTTATCTCTAAATGTTGTTACTTGTTTGTCAAACACAAACACATTAAATTGATCCCACCCATGTTTCTTGGACACAGCCCCGTTGCTACGGTATTTCAGGAGTCACTTTTCCAAGGCTCCCTGCATGTCCAAATTTCCTTTACATGCATTAAATAACTTTTAAAGGTTATTTTAATTTCATAATAATGTGATTACACTCAAAATAATCAGGTAAGTAAAAACACTACCAAAACCCACATTTAATATATTAACATTGATAAAGGTCAGTAGAAGCATATGGTGTCTTTTCCACAGCCTTGCAACCCGCCCCAAGGCATGTGTCAAGACCACAGACCTCCTTTATACCCTTTCTCCATGATATCCTGACTAACCCTGAAGCTTGATCCATCTGTGGATCTCCCTGCCAGGCAATAGCATAACCCAGAACCCTCCAACACTACCAGGTGGCACCCAATATGGCAGCCTACTCCAGCCCACCCATTTGAGCCTCTGGGAATTTAGGCCACAATACTGAGAATGGTGAATATCAGCAATCATATCAAGTTCCCAGTTTTGGTTTGTAATTGATACTTGGGTAACTGTAAGTGGGGGTTCCAGATGATTTGGGGCCATTTTTGTGATTGCCATTTTATTTTACATGGTTTTCTGACACTTTGTGCTAAAAGCATGGAAGTAAGAAACAGCCACAATCATGATATATTTCAGAACAATATCCACAATGCTTGTCGCCCCCACTCTGTTTGCATGTTCAATCGCATTTTAATTGCGTCAAAGCGTTCTTTCTGTTTCTTTCTCCCTCACACATCTAAAAAAACATGTCTGTGTGAGGGTGTTGATTAGGAAGGTAAAAATACAACATGTAGGATTTTATGCTAATTAGCCTTTAAACCTTGCTCACGTCAGCGAGTGTTCATAATTAGCACGTTCGAAGGGAAGTGGTGAAAAGCTTGGGTGGCGAGATTGGCTGATCTGAATGAAATTAGCAGTGTGAAAATCAAGACGTTTCAATTTTTCCTCCTACCCACACCTGTTTGCTGTGGACAGGAGATGTTTTTTCCCACTCGACTGAAATCTCACAGAACCCTTGGAGGGCTCAACATGGGGCTGTTCTCTCAGATTTTTACTTGTTTATCCAACACCCTGTATATTTTCTTCGTGGTTTACATGGAGGAAAAGGCAGTGATTTATGTATTTCATTCTAAGCCATTTTTTGTTCCCGTGTTGCAAATTGTACTTAGCAGCTAATTAGCTACTGGCAAGTATGACGTGCACATGTACACTCAGTATATTTACGTCAAATTTGACTTGTTGTTTCAAACCTTTCTGTACTTAGCTGCTAATCATTAGGTATGCAGCCATAATGTGTATTTTGACACACAGTATCTTAATGTCAGATTTAACATTTGATTTAGAGAATCTCCTTATATTGGCCAAAATTCTGTGGGTTATTTACACAGAATGCATTTTTGTGTTAAAAAAAACTTGCGACACAATGAAGTGGAATGAAGTATTAGTTTGTATCACCTTGTTTCCCTGTGTTCTGTTCCTGTTTCCTTTGTTCCCCACTTTCACGCTCTTCTAGGGCTGTCCCCGACTATGGATTTTCATAGTCGAATCAGAATCGTCATGTCTTGCCTATAGTCGACTAATAGTCGAATCATGTGTATGGGGGCGGGGCTTTAACGTTTCAAAGCCGCGATGTACAGAAAATCACACAAAGATATAGAAGAAAATGTATAAAAACATTTTTGATCAATAAAACTAAGAAATAACATAAATAACTCTAGAAAGGCCACACTGCAGATTTGCATTTCACATGCAAATCAAATTAAATCGGCTAAATTACCTGTGCGAGCAGGCCAGCCTACAGCACAACATCGATGCACCGAAGAAATAAACAATTAATTTACTAAATTAAATTAGAACAGAATATACCTTTCTAATAAATAAAAATACAAAACGAAAAATCTGAATCAAGTCACAGGATGAGCAGCAATTGTGTGCAAAATGCCTAAAGTGCAGGGGAACATATATTCAAAACACAAGCCACAAATAGTTAGATTAGATAACCCTGACAGATTAATAAATACAATTAAAATAAAGAAATTATTAAAATAACGATAGTAGCCAGAATTTTCAACTTTGTCTTTTTAACTGCAGAAACAACATTAAATGCTAAACTGGAGAGGCAGTCTTTTTAGCTAAAAATGTTCACAGCATCCAAAAATTTAATTAGAACCGGCTGAAAAGTTTTGAAATCACTTGTACCTGATTGAGAGAACAAATCCTGAAAGTCTTTCACTCTGTCTGTCCGTTGGAGTCTTTTCAAATTGTGCGCGCGGATAAAATACATTCTAACGTGAAACCCAGTCTATGCGTGAAACATGTTAACGTTGGCCGGCAGAAGTGCGATCATGGTTTTCCTGATGCTAATTCCAGCCTTGGAGAATATCGTTTCTGATGGTGTACATCCACACTTTAGATTTTCTTATCCCAGACATTGTTAAAGATTTAAATCCTTGCCGCGAAGACGCTCCTCTGTCGGTCACGGATTTAAAGTGAAACTTAAATCTGTCACGGGGTGTTTGGATTTATTCACGCACGTTAAAAAATATTTATTAAAAGCTTCTTTCTTTGCACATTTTTATATAGGCCTACAGCATTATCATTATAGGCTGAATATTAACGTATTGACATAAAAGCTAGTTCTATGTAAAATCAGACATTGAGCGCACTCATACAGCCAAAGTGGCATGATCCATAACACCTCTGCGAAGATTCGACCGTGAGATCGGTAGTCGAATCAGGCTCCTCCTATCGAAGCATCGAATCTTCGACTATTCGGGGTCACCCCTACGCTCTTCATTTGTTTTTATGGTTACTGACTTAGTTGGACACCTTTTTTTTTTGTCTGCTTAGTTAACCTGTGTACAGTATATGTAGCCCTCAGTTTAAGTAGTTCTTTGTCCGTTCGCATTGATATCACTGTGGTTTGCTTTATCCTCGTTGCCCCCGTTTTACTTGCGTGTTTTGTATTTTGTTTCTTTTGTAAATAAATATAACTGCTGCAACTAGATCCTGCATCTACTCACCCTTGCTGCAACCAACACCGTGACAGAAGAACGGACCCAAAATATGGATCTAGCAGCAGTCCCTTCACTTGTTACCCTTGAAGACCTTCTCCTTTCCCTTGCACAATATAGCCATCCCCTGGCAAACGACGTGAAGGATTTCCTCGAGCTCAGCCACCTGGTTACCTGGAGCGACGGCACCTTGAAAGACCTGTTTCTGGAGTGGGCTGGATGACTTTTCCAACTGCTGCGAGTGGGCGCTACCACCTACACACTGGCACAATACATGGACTAAGCTCTTTGGACATCGCCACTCGGGCATAGCCTACCCAGCCCACTTCCTTCATCCTGTCACCACCCATCCTCTCTTCAGTGACCCCACCCGCCTCAGAAGTCCTCCCTAGTCCATCCACACTCTTCCAAATGCCCGCCACGAACCCAGAGCCAGTGCCAAGGCCCGCCATATATAAAATGCCTGAGACCACTGAAGAAAGAGCCCGGGCCTGCCGAAATGCCTACACCAGAGCAGAAGCCTGAGCACATCATCGCCCCGGATCCTCAGCCCAGCAATAAGTCTGATTGGTACAAGAGCTGGCAAGTGGAGTACGTGGGCATGGAGGAAAGCCCTGTCTATACTCCTGTCGCTGAGGGTGAGCTGTGCCTGGCCTCTGTGATGATTATGAAGAAGAAGAGGTTATTCCCTGTAGTGTCCTGTCTCTGCTGGTCCCGCCCAGCACCAAGTCTCCTGCGTCTCTGCTTGTCCCGTCCAGCTCCAAGTCTCCTGCGTCTCCGATGATCCCACCCAGCTTTCCTGTCCCACCTCCTCTACCAAAGCAATCCAGTCCTCCGGTCCAACCTCCACTGGTTCCCTTCAGTTCCTCGGCTCCTCCTCTTGTTTACTCCACTCTGCTGTGCTGATCCGCCTCGGGTCTTTCGGTCTCCAGCTCCCCTTTTGCTAATGGATCCCCTGGCTCCACCTCGGGCAACCAAACCCAAATCTCTACCTTGGCCCATCAACCAGTTTGCTCCACCTTGGCTCCTCCCTCCTTCAGCTCCACCTGAGACCGTCATCCTCACAGCTTCACCGGGCTCACTCATCCATCTGGCTCCGCCTTTGTCAGTCATCACTCTGCCCATGACATGGACTTCCGGGCCTTCAGCTGTGCCTTTTCCCTCCACCCCTTCGGCTCCATCAGGCTCCGCCTTCCCTCTAGCTCTGCCTTGGTCCTCTGTCCCACCGACTCCACTTCAGTCCTCCGGCAACCTGGCTCCACCTTTGCCGCGCATCAATGCGACTCCGACTTGGCCTCCAGGACCTACAATGTCGCCCGGTCTCTGTGTCTCCTCGACTCCGCCTGGGTCTCCTCCTCTCCAGACTTCACCTTAGTCGGGCAGACTCCTGGCTCCACAGTGGATCATCCTTCCATTGGTTCCACCGTAGGTATTCATCTTGGCAGTGCTCTAGGTCACTCCCAGGTTCCTCCCTCCATCCTCTCATCCTTGGCTCATCCCTCCATCATCTCCTCCCTGACTCCTCCCTCTGTTGACTCTCCCATGTACTCTTCTTTTTCAAACTTTTTTTTTTGTGTGCGTGTGTCATATTTGAGTAATGTCAGATTTATGTTCTGTTTTCATTTGTATCACCTTGTTTTCCTGTGTTCTGTTCCTGTTTCCTTTGTTCCCCACTGTTTTGTTTTTTTGGTTATTTGAAAGAAAAAAAATTCTGCAACTAGATCCTGCATCTACTCTCCCTTGCAGCAACCCACAAAGTGACAGGTCTAGTTACACTTTTTTTTTAAAGTTGAACGTATTTTAACTTACAGTAAGCACTGTGTTTCTATAATGTAATGTCATGTTCAACACTCTGCAAATGATGCAAGTGCAACAGTCAACAAAAACAATGAAAACAATGGAAACCAACGGAAAATGGAATGCAAAAAAGACGTTATGAGTAAACGCCCCCTTAATCTGTCAAATTCAACTACTTTGCTTAAACATTCCCCTCATAAAGGTAGACTTTTGTGATTGACTGATTAATGGATTTTATACTAGGTCAATATACAATGTAATGTTACGAAATGTACTTAGCAGCTAGTTATTAGTCATCTGCAATTATGATTTGTTCTTGCATTCAGTTTCCTAACGTAAAATATGACTTCTTGGATTGAACATTCTTATACAAGTGAATATATTTCTGATTAATGGGTTTTACGATAGGCCATTATCGCCATGTTGCAAACTTTACTTTTCAACTAATCCTTAGTAATTGCATTCTCACATTCTGTATCTTGACATGGAATTCAGCATCTTGGTTCGAACATTCTAATCATATGGTGCAGATATTTGGGATAGTTTGAATATTTAATTATTGGCCCTTTTTGCTGCCGTGCTGCAAGCTGTACGTAGCAGCTAATCTGCAGACATAATGTAGCCTACATTCTCACATTCAGTATATTTCTGTTAAATTCAGCTTCTGAGTTCTAACATTCTATCATTCTTCAAGTGAAGATTTTCTAATTCTGACTGATTAAAGAGTTTCATGTTGTCATTTTTGTCACCATGGAGGAAAATGGCTAATCATTAGTCATCTGCAACAATGACGTGTTCTCACAATCTGTTATCATGACGTCAAGTCTAACTTGGTTCAAACTTTCTCCTTTTACAAGTGAAGATATCTGTGATTGTGTGTAGTATTTCATGCTAGGCCATAATTGTTGCCATGTCATTAGCCATCTGCAATCGTGACATATTTTTAAACCCTTAGTATCTTGACATCAAACAGCTTCTTGTTTTGAACATTCTCCTCACACAAACAAAGATTTCCGTCTCGTCATAAAGCATTTGTACAATTTCACCCTCATTTTTTTCCCATCCCGGGCTTGTGCTGTGTCTTGTCCTCTTGTCGAATGTGAAGTGTCCACTCTGTCTCCAAGAGAACTGTGGTTAGGTGGAGTGTAGTCAGTACCCAAGAGAGTTACAGTGTGGGCGAATGACGGCTGAGGAGAGTATCTGAGCTCAATTTGAGTGAATTTTCTCTCTCTGTCTCGCCATCTCATTCTCTTTTTTTTTTAGATCATTCCCTTTGTCCCCAGAAGAACCTAATGTAGGATATTTTACCCAACAGAATTGTGGGTTCCCGTAGGGTCGGTCTGACAGTACACCCAGACAGGTGCAAATTAAAGAGGGAAGGACAATAGCAGAGGTGAGAGAAAGGGAAAAGTAGAGAGACGGTGGCAGCCTCAATAAAACATGGAAAAAAGATCCACCTATTCAAATACATCTAGTTATTACTGAAGAGATTTTGTTCTGTGCTGTAGTTTTGTTCCTTTTAGTTCGATTTTACAGCACTCATTTGAAGCACTGTGGTTGCAAATGTGTGTTTTGGTTTTATAGATTGCTTTTGCTGTTTTTCAGTGTGTGTGTGTATGTTGTGCGTATGTGTGTGAGAGCTTGTAACAGGTGTTTATCTGTTGCTGATGCTGTTGTTTCTGGTCTTTATTTTGGGGAGAGCTGTTGTCTCGCCTGATCATTTGATTTAATTACAGGAGAGAACAGAGAAGCCTGTCGTAATTAGCTGATTTGAGAAAATGCTCTAATCCATGCAGGTGCTTTTTGCCTATGAAAAACAAACGCATTCAGAAACATTAGTGATGGGAGATTCCGCTTGTTTTCTTTTCAAAATTCTAGCTAGGCCAATATTGCCAATATCGATACCAATACTGATACATGGATGTAATGTTGGTGATTTTTGAGCATAAAATGTGTAATTATGCTGTAATTATATTATACTGTACATAAATATTATACTGTATACACATATACTATACTGTACACTGTACTGTTCATTGTCTCTTTGTAAAGAAAGACCTGTGTGTGTGGAGTTACTGTGTAAGGGTTACTTAGGGCCAGCGGGGAGCTATTTTATAGATTATCCATCTCTAGAAGCTTATGGTCCAATAACACAGTCTACAGTAGCCCTGGGCCGGTGTACAATAGGAAGGGGAAATGGTGCCTGACGCGAACAGCCTGTTTCACACCAGATGGAGGGGTCAGTTACGCAGCTAAAAAAAAATAAAAAAATAAACTGTTTTGCTGGATTGTACCTCCCCAGGGTGTGTGTGTGTGTGTGTGTGTGTGTGCATGTGAGTGTGTGCGTATTAGATTTAATAAATGTGTGTGCAGCCTCTTTTTCCAATTAAATGCTTGAAATGAAAGATGCCTGATTCACAGTTGATTGTGTGTGTGTGTGTGTGTGTGTGTGTGTGTGTGTGTGTGTGTGTGTGTGTGTGTGTGTGTGTGTGTGTGTGTGTGTGTGTGTGTTGAATATTTTGTTATGTGCATGCAAGGTGTACAGTTGTTTTTACGCAAAGAAACCATGAGCTTTATTGACATGGTCCTTATGGAGTGAATCAGTTTTGCACAGTTGTTCAAATGAGAAATTATACTATCAGCACCATATATATTTTTTCTCTCTGAAGCTTACTTTTTGCCCCAACTGCCAGTGGCCGATGACTTCAGTGGCCAAAATATTTTTTGTACCAGCCACAAAACTGATTTTGCAATAACAGGCAGTAATGAAAAAAAAAAAAAATATATATATATATATATATATATACTGTATATACCAGTGAAAATGCACAATTCTCTATTAAAATGTTTATACGACAGCTAAAACTACTAGCCTTGCTATAAAAATGTAAAACATGATTAAAGAGAAGTAAAGAGTCAGTAATAAACTAATAATAAATAATCAAATTACAAGAAAAAAAATCACAAATAAATAGCCAACAATAGAACAAAGATACAAATAAAATAAACACTGCTTTCCAGGTAGGTTTTTCAGGTTTTCAGGTACAACATTTTTTAAAAAGTAATCAGATTTAAAATGATCACTGCATGGTCTTCACTGTATAAATTAAACTTAAGATTAATCCTTAATCTTATTAAGGACATAATAATAAAATAAGATTAATCTTTATATAAGGTATAAAGACAAGAGCAGTGAATGGTTTTCTTTGTCCTTTTGTTGTTTGATTAACATTAAATACACAAGGTTTATTATGCTGCTGTCACTTAAAGACCTGAATGGATCCAATATAAGCCTCGTTCACACTACAAGCGACAAAGCGACACGATACCATTCATTTCAATGGGGAGCGGGCGATTTCCGGCGACACGCGCAACAGTGACCGTTGGCGACTGGATGGGGCGTGTCCAGCGACGCGACAAAGTTGAGATCTGTTCAACTTTATGCAAATGAAGAGCGACTTTCGGGAGCGACAACCAATAGAAGTGAAGTCAGTAGGGCGCGCGTGATCCGTCACTCTTCAATGCCGAGTCCGACCGAGGCAAGATGAATGAGAAGTTTATTTTAGCAGTCAGAAACTGTCCAATAATTTATGATATGTCTCTGTGTACATACAGTGGTACTCGCCGTGCTGACTCCGAGCCTGAATGGTTTCGTGAACTCAGAAAGACCAGTATTTGCCCATTTGCTGCAGTTAAACAGCTGCGATAGCAAAGAGCACTCGCTGTTTCTCATTCATCTTTAATATTATGCATTTTATGTACTGATTCCATTTATATTTAGACTTTTCCTTCCATAATTGTTAGCTTGTAGCGGCAAGAAAACAGATTTGTTGTCTACAACATGGAGTAACATCTGTGAATGTCACTCACAAACATTACTAGGCAACCAGTAGTGGGAACGCCCACTAGCGACCTCACCGCCAGCCACTGGCGACATGCAGCGACAAAGTCGCTTGTAGTGTGAACGCAGCTATACTGAAACCATACACATGTTTTCTTTCTCAACTGTTTACATTCACTTAAGACCTAACCAACAATATTTACTACAATAATCGCTGAGATGAGTTTTTGTTTTATTTAATTTTTTTACATAATTGTGTTTGAATTTGTCGGTTCAATGTAAGAAGACGTGAAAGAGAGCTCAACTCAGTATCTGTGTGCTGTCTGAGTCACTGCTTTCTGGCCGCACGTTTCGGATGTTTGCACACCTATATGAATTGAGTTCTCTTTCACGTTTTCTTGCGCTTGAATATTATTGAATATATTAAATTGGCAAGGCTTAAAGTTTCGTAGCAATGCAGTAGTTGCCCGTAAACTGTCCCGAGCGTTGTTCACATTTGTTCTTATTCATGTTCTAACAACATTGTATTGTTAGCATTCATAAAAATGTTACCAGCCAACTGGCGATTGACACCGTTTCATATACATGTCAACACCGATTGTTATTTCGTATTTGATGCTTGGCAAGTGTTAACTTTTGGCCCTGTATGTATTGTAACTGCCAAGTAAAAAAAAAAAAAAAAAAAGATTTTTCTTACACTTTGAATATGTGAGCTTACACATCTTAATCATTGTTAATGTAAAACAGTATTGTTACACATATCAGGAATTAATACGTTTTTGAAGGTTGTACCACATTCTACAACCTAGACCTATGCCTTGGCTTACAAAAGGTCAAATTATCTGATATTTTCACAAACTTATTGACCTTTACAGGCAGTCATGAGGGTCATCGGGGGGTCCTCTCTATGGTGTCATTGAGAATTCTTTTGATAATAAAAGATTATTGTATCTTGTGTATTAAAATTGTGTATTAAAATCACTGTATTTGACTTTTGACAGCAATAAGGTGAAAATGCCTGTTCATTTAGCTACAGTTTATTATCACCCTGAGAACATACAACAGATTCTAATGTGCTTGTATAAGGTATTATGGATACATAAGGCATTATGAATGAATTTATATTGCATTGTGTGTCTGTTTGTGTGTGTACTGTATGTATGCATGCATATCCAGTATATAAATTCTACATCCAGTATTTTAGTTAATTAAAACAGTCAAAGAATATGTGCATGAAAGAGATTTTTTTACATATATATTTTTTTTATATAAGGTTGTGTGTGCTAGCAAGGATGAGTGTGTGTGTGATGGAGTGAAAGGGTCTATGAGAGGATACACCCCCTGTAGGTATATTGATCTCCACAGGTCTCTGCCTTTGGACCCCCCACATAGTTCTTTTGACTGACTTCAGGAGTCCAGCTCGGGCTAACAAAGAGCCCTACACCAACTCTAGACACACTGTGACCCTTTTAACCCCCCCCTTGCTGCCCCCACACCAAGATCCCCACCGCTGAGAGTTAAAAAGCCCCCCGCCACGCACTGACATTTCATTCAGCAGGAATTAGAGAGGTCTGAACTTCCCCTACTCGTGCGTACACACACACACACACACACACACACACACACACACACACACACACACACACACACACACACACTCACACACACACACACGACAGTGTATTATTTTGCTCTATTACAAGATGTAGTCTTCTACACTGCAGCACAGACTCTTCCACTGTTTCATTATATCTGTGTATTGTTTCATCTCTTTCAAATACATACGAGCATTTACATTTAATCATTTAGCAGACACTTTTTTTCCAAAGCGACTTACAAATGTAGAGAGCAATAGACGCAGTCAATTCAACAATAGGGCAACAATATGCAAATGTTGTGACCAGTCTCAGCTAGACCAGCGCAGCACACGTAGCAAATTTTTTATATATAATAGATATATAATAGGAAGTGTTAGTATTATTGAGTCAAATGTTGGCGAAAGAGATGCGTCTTTTTATATTCTTGAAGATGGCTAATTTATGGCCCTTTATGGTATTGCTTTATTATATATAATTGTATTTATTATTTTGTAATTATATATATTATAAACTTGTGGTTGAGCCACTGTAGTCACTTGGATTATTTTAACAATGTTTTTAATAACTTTTCTGGGCCGGCAAGTTTTGATCCCGTAGAAACCTATGTAGGAGTGAGCCAGCTCTCAGATTTCATCAAAAATATCTTAATTTGTGTGCCGAAGATGAACGAAAGTCTTATGGGGTTGGAACAACATGAGGGTGAGTGATTACTGACAGAATTTTCATTTTTGGGTGAACTAACCCTTTAACATAATTACATTTGGACTAACTATTACAGGGGCTGCGTTCAAGTTCACTTTTTTATGCCCTTCCCTATGTCTTGTTCACTCTGATGTACGTCAGTGCTTACGTTGCACCGAGTGCCCACTAATGGTGGAACACATGGTCTAAATGAAACACCCTAAGCTCTTGATCAAAACCGATGGGCCGAGGGTCTTTCCGAATAAATTTCCCTTGTCCGTTTAACGAAGTTGAACACGCTTCAAAATGGTGGCAGAGACGACTCTGTTTTGAGCTTCAGGAAGAGATGCTGAACCTTCAGTTTAATTTGCGTCAGTTAACACATCTGCTTGCTGAAGAGATGCTCAGCGCTTCGTCTGCAGCGATGCGTGCTGCGGTAGTGCTCTCATTTCTGGTTATAACACACTCTCACGTGTTTAGATTTTACCACTTTAGGAGTACAATTTACATTTGTGACTTCAACAACCAGATGCATTTTGTCCAGTTTCATCTGGAATGCGCAAAACATACTCCCTCTGTCAGTCTTCTCACGATTGGATAGCTATCCGATCAGAGAAAACACATGAAGTGACCAGGTACGCATGAACGGAGTTCCCACATGCATCACAATAATTTTGATGTGTGTGGAATGTTTAATGGGACTCAATATGCTGGGTTGAATATCTCTGAAATTTATAGCATTTTCTTTGTACTAAGCTGTCAGCCAGTAACGTGTGTGCTCAGTGGTTTATGGTTTATCAGAGTCGCATGCTTTCATTGACTTGCACAGTTTAATTCTCACACTTTAATGGTATGTATAACTCTTACTTAATAAAAGCTGTGTTACTATGTGGGATGATTACCTCAGAATGTATACAGGTACGAGGTACTTTATCTGAACGAAATACATACGCATCTTTCGCTTTTGTTCACGTGCCAGCAATTACCCGTGTCATAAGTTGTCGACCCCTGCCCTAATCCCTTGATCACTTGGAATCTGTTATGGAACCATGCTGTTTTATCTTAGTATAACTCTTCTATACAGCTTATTTGACCTAACTTAACTTACAGATCTTTCACTCAATCGTTTGAATTGTGTAGGGTGTGGGTAAATGAAGTGCGAGCACTGTAAGTTGATGTTTTGACATCCCAGTCGTGTTGCACTGTGGTATATGGATCTACCTGAACTGTACATATGAGTAGACTTGGGTTGCATTTAAGTCCACTTTTTTATGCCCTTCCCTTGCAATTTCCCCCCAACTCATTCACTGGGATGTGCATCATTGCTTACGTTGCACTGAGTGCCCACTACTGGTGGAACTTTTGCAATGCGTTTAAATGGAACACCCTAAGCCCTTGATCAAAACCAACGGGCCGAGGATCTGTCCATGGTCTTGACCAAGTTGAACGCACTTCAAAATGGTGACGGGGATTCCCACGAGCTAAAATGCTTAGGTAGGAGTGGTGTATGTCTAAAAGTGGACTTAAACACAGCCAATGTATGAGCTGTAATAACACTATAATGTAAAAATCACAAATTGGTGTAAATAAACTTGCATATTAATATTTTATTGTTATTTATATCTGATAAACATCTTATTTTTACATTGTTAATTACAATGGCTACTTTGCTGTGCAGTGTTTTTTTCTTTTTCTTTTCTTGTATCACTGTTGAAAATAAACATACAAATAAAAAAAGTCAGATTCCATGTGCTTTAATGTCCCATTTTTGATGTGCCAATTGATATTTCTTTAAAAAAAAAGTGCATTTGTTTATTCGTAGTTGGCAGATAATATGCCTACAATACGTGTCACCATTTAGATCACACATTGGCATATGTGTTTTGCATGTATGTTTGTGTGTATGTGTGTTTTACACCCTCAAATGGCAGCTGACGCACATTTTTGTATGAGCGTTCTCCTCCGCTCTGTGTTACCATAGAAACAGCTACTGTATGAGTCCTTTGTTTGGCAAAGTGTCAATGAATCATCCACTCTCTTCTGATTGGTCAGCATGTCCTAAAGTGATCCTTGCATGTCTGACAAACAAACTCTTTAATTGAGTAATCAAAACCAGCTTGGAGAGAGATTGCAAGGATATGAACACACATTTGAACACAGTCCTGCTTGAGTTTACTGAGCTTTAATGGTTTTTAAAGTTTCCACATCAATTATCTCTGCTTATAGATGGTTACAGCCATATGGCAGCATGCTTATAAGCAGTATTTCCAGAGCCACAACAATAATGATTTTATAAAAAAATATAAACTTTACACAAATTACATTTTGTTGTATTACACTTCTATTGCAAGAGAGTATTGACCCATTCACACCTAGGACAATAACTATAACGATAACTGTAACTACTGTATAGAGCTTTAAAAATTATTCTAAATCTAAGTCCATATTATTCTAAGTCCACAGCACAGCTGTAAAGATAACGACACACATGAACAATATTTTTGGAATTATTTTAAAAGTGATTTTTTTTTTTTCAGCTAGTGAATGAGAAAAACATTGACAGCCAGTCAGAATTACATGTATAAATCAGATATATGTTCAATAACAATATTAGGAAAAAATAACATTTCAATGTCTAGAAATAAATTTCAATAGTAACATAACTGTCCAGGGCTGCGTTTCCCAAAAGCATCGTAAGCCTAAGTAGTTCGTAAAAACGATCGTACGACTGATCTTAATATTACGGTCTGTTTCCCAAAAGCATCGTAACTTAAGTAGCACTTAAAAATCATCGTAGATCTACGAGTGCTCTGGAGTAATCGTAAATCCCCAAGTGCATCGTAAGAAGACAGAGTTATGAGGTCACCTGCAGGAAAAACGGCAGATTACACTTTTATCTAGATTTAATAGATTACACTGCAAAGTGAGTACAAATATAAGATTTTGATTGTACTTTTTTATTGTACACTTTATTGTACTTGTTTTTTGTTTAAATGAATGTATAAATTAAATAATACAAAAGGGAAGAAAAAATACACATCTAAATTAAATGAATGAACAAAAACAAAAAAATCATAAAATAACGAAGTAATGTGGGAAATATGCTTCAAAGACTGGGCAAAATATGGATAAAAAAAAAAAAAAAAAAAATGTCAATGACTTGCTGACGTGCACGAAAACCAGCCATGTATTGGGCATTTCTTGCAGACCACCTTCCCTGATCTTTGAACACCCCGGGTTGCGGTTAGATTGCAATGTCCACCCAGATGTTTTGTTTTTCCTTATTTGTATGGTGTCCTTTAAATCTGTTAAAAATAACATCTTTGTTTCGCTCTATCTCCTGTAAAATTAGGCCTACATTAATTTAATCTTTTTTGAAAGGTATCTTTTATTTTTATTTTTTATAAATTTTGTCAGTAGGCTATCTCCGCCTGAATGTAGACTTTAGACTTGTCTTGATTGCTAATCCACAGATGATGATTATTAGGTTAAATCTAATAATTAAGGCTAAACGTTCAGAATACGATTCCATATACGGTTATATTTCAGCACTTCGCGAATGGACAGCGACTCTTAAGTAGCACGTAAAACGCGTTCTCGCGCGTTCATGTTAAGTGCATTTTTGGGAAACGCTAGTGGAATTGCTGCGAGCGTTCGTAACCTTGCACGTAGAGAGCGCTCTTAAGAGCTAAGATACATCGTTATCGGGAAACCCGGCCCAGTTCTTTTCTAAGCTACCTTTTATAGCTCAATAAACTCCCCACTGGAAGGGTTTTCAGGACAAGTACGGCGGATACAACTCGGGTCACTTTATGAGCTTTTATTGCGCACACATACACGATACTCTCTCACACACTAGGTAGCTTGAATGCTATCGCTACGCTAGCCTGTCAGTGACGTTAGTTAACCTTAGTTAAATTAGGTTAGGTTAGGTTGTAAACCTGCAATGAAAACACAAACACCAGAATTAACTAAAAAAAAATACACACTTAAATGTTATTAAATATCAACCCAAATTACTAGCAATGTTAGTTTACAGTCACTCACCGGCAAGGCGTACTAGTCCTGACCATCAACCAAAATGAAAATGAAACCTAAACTAAAGGCACCTGCGCACTAACTTATTAAGCATACACAGACATTCTGGTGACCAGGAATGATAATACAACAAACCTGTAACCTAGTAAGATTATAACATGAAATATAACATAAATATGCTTGCATTTGGAATGTACACAATCATTTTCTCAAATAATTCAGAACATAATAATAACATCCATCTCTTGTAATATATATTCATGTATATAAACACATGTATATAAACACTAGATATACCTGCTGGAAAGTTCTACAATAACGTTGGGTTTAATGGTCTTTTAATGAGATCTATTGTATATTTTTCGATATTTTTCCCAATATTTTTCAAGTGAATAAATCCATAGATCAGCAGACTTTGCTTGTGTACCATAATGTTCTGGTGGTTAGAACTTTTGCCAAGCGTGCCAGAAGTTCTGGGTTCTAATCCGCGCTCGTATAGTTTGTATGTTTTTTTTTTCATCAAAACCGAATATGTTCATCAGTGGTTACAGTATATATCAGGCAGGGACACGTTTGTGTGCGTTTTGTGATTTCACCGGAATGAATAGAGAGTCTACGCAACGGCGTTAAGTGATAGATTGACGATAGATAGATGGAAGGCGCGAGCAACAAGAGAACACTTTATCCGCACCACTGATAGCAGCGGCAACGAGCATTCTGCATGATTTCAAAAACAACACATTTTAGTGCTAGATCGTCTCTTATTTAATAACAAACTAAATTAATGCTCTGCTAGTTAACTGGAGTTGTTTTATTTATTTGTATTAGGTATATCCGTGCCTCGAAATGTTTCAAAAAGTGGTGGGGACAATATCGACCCTGAGAAAAAGTGGTGTCCCACCCACATACAGTATTACGCCTATGCTCACTTTAACATCTTAAAACTTGTGACGATGAATATTTGTATTCTCTTGGGAATGTTTGTTTCGGTCTTCGGCACCAGCTGGTTTGGCTCTGCTCGCTCTCCCGCACATCCGCTTTTGCATTTTAAGTGAAGACCTTAAGCTATGATTAGTACAATGCATCTTGTTATATGGGGATAATAATTTGGAAGTCACTTAGTGAGCCAATATGTGATTGTCAGTTTCCGCAATTTTTCCAATTATTATTATTTACATTTTTTTACAGTGCATAAACAACACCGAGCCTCACATATGAAGTATTTTTCATAGAAAATAATCACTCTAAATAAATTTTTAAGTTTTGAATAACATTGTTTACAGAAATGCAACTTTTGACAAATTATTATAATTTTTTTAACCTTGAAATTTGTATGTAGTGATCCTGGTACAAAGAAGTCTATTGACTAACACAGGAGACAATTTGAGGATCTCCTATGATTTTTTTTAAATACTTTTATTTGGCAATGAGGCAAACATGTAGAAATTCCATTATACTTAACAGATGATTTGTAAATGTCTGTAAATATCTAGACACACAGATTCACATTTATTTATGTTGCGCTTTTTACAATACAGATTGTTTCAAAGCAGCTTTACAAAGATAACAGGAAAATAAATTCGGTCAAAGAACGAACAGTGTGTGATTATGATTAAGGCAGCATTATAGCTCAGAAGTCAGATTGGATTAGAACATTCAGAATATTATCCAGTTCCATCTGGTTGAAGATCGGAGTCATCACGCCGGTATGGAGACGGGTTTAAGGATCAGTGCCGATGGCTGTCGTGTCATTGAGGCCTTACAGGGGAGAGTCTAGTTGACACAATCTCTGCTGACACTTCAGGGATGCGTTGTGGTTGTGTCTAGGCACAGGTCCTCGATCTGATCTGGATACGGCCCGGATCCAGCTGATTACAGTAAACCTCGGAATAAGCAGAAAGACTAACATTAGCGTAGATGCCATTCTTCTTATGATGTAACGAGTACAGTGGGTGTTATAGGAAGTGTTCCTGGTTCCGGCTGACCTAATTTATGCAGCCTAATAATAATTTAACTGATTTGAATAATAGGAATGTATCATTTCCTATGTGTATGCCAGGTTAAAGATATGTATTTTTAGTCTAGATTTAAACTGACAGAGTGTGTCTGCTTCCCGGAAAATGTTAGGGAGACTGTTCTAGAGTTTAGGTGCTAAATAGGAAAATGATCTACCGCCAGCAGTCGATTTTGATATTCTAGGTATTATCAACTGGCCAGAATTGTGAGATCGCAATAGACGTGAAGGACTATAATGCGTTAAGAGCTCGCTCAAGTACTGGGTAGCTAAACCATTTAGTGCTTTGTAAGAAATCAGCAATATTTAAAAATGTATACGATGTTTAAAGGGAGCCAATGTAGTGTTGACAGAACCGGCTAATATGGTCATACTTGCTGGTTCTAGTAAGAACTCTAGCTGCTGCATTTTGGACCAGCTGTAGTTTGTTTATTATGCATGCAGGGCAACCACCCAAAAGAGCATTACAATAATCTAACCTTGAGGTCATGAACGCATGAACTAACTGTTCCGCATTTTTCTTTGAAAGCATATGTTGTAATTTAGATATATTTTTTTAAGATGGAAGAATGGCTAGAAGGTGAAGGGCCTCTATAGAGCCCTCATCTCCATGACAGTATGCATTTATGTATTAATGTATGTGTATGTGACAGTGTTGAGTTATTTATAACATTTCTGCATCTAATATATTGGCAGTCCACTTCACACACACACACACACACACACACACACACACACACACACACACACACACACACACACACACACATAGCCTGACAGATGTGAGACCTACTTTTAAGGTAAATTAGTCCTTTTCTCTACATTTCCACCCCTTGAAGGGAAATGACAGTGGCACCTGCTTTGCCTCAATAAGTATAAACATTTCTGCCACAGAAATCACTTCACCGTCTCTCAGATAAATCACATGTCTCCCCCTGCTCTTCTGTTTAATAGCATCTCTGCTTTGACACTGTAAAAGCGAACATTAACTTGTTTCGTGTGGTCTGAAAGCGCATGAAATGGAGCTGAGCTGTAACCAATCGGGCTTTTGGAGCTGTTGCATCGGCGTTGGTTTCATGAAGACGTGCTTTAGGGCCCAAAGCCGCCCCCGTGTTCTTCAGACACGTTCATGACCAATGGGATTGACGCTTTATAAGATGGTAATGAAACACACATTTCCACACTTTATGGTGTGTATTCACAATCCCATAAGACATTACAGCCAAATGCATCAAAGCACAGAGATAGGAAATGATTGGGGGTTTCTGTCTTTTGGATAAGCACTCATATATATATTCGCTTGCATTCAATTGCATTGTAATATACACCAACCTATGCTGGTAATTCAGGGCAGTCTATTCTGTTTGCTGTAAAACTTTATGATTTCATATTTATTCGTTTAGAGCTCAGGATCTGAGTTGTCTGTGTGTGTATGTGGTTCAGGCATACCCTACGTTATGCGGACAATATGTCCCCATAAAGATGGCAACTTACTTCCATAAGATGCTACAAGCATTTTTCTTTTAAGTTCCAGTTATGCTGTAAGGAGAACCTTTTTTTTTTTTTTTACATTTATTTAAAAGTTCCATTTGTGTGCTTTTAAGACTCCAGAATGGCTTTACCCTTGTAAGCGAGGAACCTAAAACCAATACGCCCAATAATGATATAGTATCAATACATTTATAATCTTCAAGGATTTTTTTTTTTTTTTAGCAAACTCAAGAGTCCTAAATGGTTCTTGATGAGAAGTGTTCTTCAGTGCATTTAAGGAACCTTTATTTTCGAGAGCATGTGCTGTTGTGTCTGTATATGAATGTGCCTTCTTGTTTTCCATGTTGTTCTGTGTGTGTGTGTGTGTGTGTGTGTGTGTGTGTGTGTGTGTGTGTGTGTGTGTGTGTGTGTGTGTGTGTGTGTGTGTGTGTGTGTGTGTGTGTGTGTGTGTGTGTGTGTGTGTGTGTGCTTTGTAAATGTGCCTACTGGTGCCATCAACAGGCTCATAATGTGACCTGACAGCCTACATCCCCCAGCATGCCGAGCTCAGAGGGGGCGCATACGGGCAGCTGTCATGGGCGTCACTCACAGTAACCACAGGGGTACAGAGCCATGGCTTCATAACTCCTTTATTTTGGGAAAAGAGGGGATGGGGGGAGAAATGAAAGGAGTTTGATTGACAGTCAGGGTTGGGGGGGATGTGTAAGGTGAATGCCAGGTTGTTCTTTCACTTTGTCTGGAGAGACTCAGAAAGTAAACAATAATATGATGTCTAGGCAAGATTAATCAATAGCAGAGCAAACAGATTCTGATTAAAGAGCTCTCTGCACAAAGACCAATGTCGGAATGCCTGGGAAATATTTGCCAATAAACATCAGCTTGCTTTCAATTGCCATTCAGCTCTCTCCCTTAACTCCCATGATTTTACCCTTTTCTTTCAGTATACCTGCCTGCCTTCTCTTTCATCTTCACTTTTTTTTCCCCCCCTGGCAGATTCCACTTAGCACCCATCGGCTCAATTATGGATGTGAATTACGTGTGGCGGAGAGCCTTTTAAGAGTAAAATATGAAAATGATTGTGCTCACTTGTAATTAGATGAGGAATGGCTACCCAGAATGTACAGTAATTCCTACTGCTGGCTCTCTCTCTCTCTCTCTCTCTGATGGCACTTTTAGGATGTGCAAGTCTCAGTCTACATGTCTGGTTTGCTTTTTGGAGCGTCTCAGTGGTCTAATTGCCATCAACAGGGGGCAAAATTAAAAAGTCTAAGCTAATTCAAAGAGTGGGAGGGAGGAAGAGAATTTTGCCCATTTAGAAATAAATGAGAAAAAATGAATATATGTATTTAAGGAATGACAAGATGTATCATCTGTATAATTTTTTAGCCTTGTGTTCAATGTATTTAATTTGGGGATAATGGACTAAAATAATTAGTGACAATTATTACTTGTTTTTCTAATAGTTAACCATGATTAAATGTAATAATGTAATAGTCCATCCATCCATCCATCCTTTTTTTCAGCAGCATTTCAGCTGGCTGATTGCAGAATGACCCAAAGAACATTTTACCTTTTGTACAAAGAAGTTCATATGGAAATTTGGTGATTTTTATTGATTTATAAATGATATTATAATTTAATATTTATTAATATAGGGGGGGAAGCGAAAGAAACCTAAAATTCTCGGGACAGCAGCATGTGTCCAAATGTTAATCTTAACCATTCTATTTCATCAGAAACGATCTGTAAACAGGGCTTTAAGTGTAAAATACCGAACTTGTCCTTTAATTGCGGGGCACCAGCCAGGAATTTCACCTTGACTGTAAAGAACAATCAAAGATGGTTAAACAAATAAAGATTATATAGTTATAGTTTAATATACTATAATATAGTTTGTCAGCCGAACAATCTGAAGGATTTACTATATTTAGGGCCTAATACTGTATTATCAGCATAAAGAACACACACAAGTGTAATAAAACAAAATTTATTAAAGGTTGTATCAGCGATTTCAGGCCCAAAAAAGGCCCAAACATAAATTATCACATTCATCTAATCTTTCCTAACGATCTGCTAGCTGCCGCCCCATAAGCAGACCGTAAAAAAAAACACATCTCTGTAGGCAGCCTAGGCTCTGAGATCTGCACACAAAAACAATTGGTTTCACCAACCACTCAAAACCAAAATAAATAGTGTTCCAACCAATCACCGACAGGGGGTGGGTGTTGTGAGGTTTTGCGCTCGTGACTCCGACTTCGCGTGCAGCCGTGCATGAGCGCAAAACCTCACAACACCCACCCCCTATGTTTGGGCCTGAAATCGCTGATACAACCTTTAACAAAAACATAAACATGCATAATCAACACAACTACTATATAAATACCATGAATGATAAAGGAATAAAGTGCATAAGATGCATGAAATACAAGTTAAGCCTAGTTCACACCACAGGATTTTAAGCCCGATTTAAGCCCAATTTGCAGGTTAACGAGCTCGCCGAAAGGTCGATTGGCGCTTGCCAATTTTTATGTGTGAAATACTAAACGACGCATCAAAAAACGCTCGCTGACGCCTCGCCGACACCAGACAAATATCTAGCATGCTAAATATCTGGAGCTGTTGGCCGACTCGATAGCCTGTGGTGACGCGACGAGCAACAGCCAATGAGAGAGCAAGGCATAGGTTGAGGTCACCGAAAGAAAAACAGCAGCAGCACCAGCAATGGCTTCAAAAAAGTTTGGACCCAAGAAATTGAGCAAAATGTAATTGAACTGTGGCAGGAGCATGAATGCCTGTATGATGTTTCCAACGAGATGTACCACAACCGAGCTGGGAACTGCTTTTTCATTATAAACATGTTTTATTCACCTCCAACTCTCTCTGTAGCGCAAACAATCCCCTCTGCCCGCATGTGCTTATCCATCCTTTCACCCATTTTTTTTTCTTTTTTTTTTTCGGGGTTCTGAACAGATCATTGCGCAAACAACTTGCACCGCCAATTTTGTCCCGACGTCCATTTTCAAATAGACAACTCCTGTTTCGCGTCATTTCGCATTGCACTTCTCGCGTGTGTTTTCATGACAAGACGTGGTTTGGGGACCGGATAGAGTCGTTGGGTGACCCCCTGTTCCAGATCATTTACGTAGTGTGAACACCACAATGACTTCAAGACTCCAGAGCAAGTCATGTAGTCTAAACAGCACAGCGATCTGCCGACGTTTAAAATTGTGTAGTGTGAACTAGACATTAGCTATACTGGGCTAACAAGACACACCTGCGAACAATGAGACTAGTAAAGGACTACAAACATGGCACACGCAACAGGAAACAGGAACAACATAAGAGTCTGGGGAGCATGTAACACTTACCTGATGATGTTGGACATTTAGGGTTAGTTACTTGTAATTATGCATAATTTACTGTAATTACTATAGTAAGTGCATGTAGTAACGTGTAACTACGTCACCTTAAAATAAAGTGTTACCTTTATTATTGATTGATTAAGTGTTACCTGTCTTTAATTATAAACAGAACAAAACAAAACAAAATAGTCCAATTACATAAATGTGTTAATGGCATCACATATTTAATTAATGTTCTGAGTTAACATGCTAACTTCTACAGTTTTAAATCTATTCACAAAGCTTTCATCTTTGTTAATCTCTTATTCTTAAAGTGACTGACCCTGCTGTTAAACACAGCTTACATTCCTCAGTCTAGGATCATTGCTACACACAGTCCACATAAGTAAGTAAAACCACAACAAGGCTACATTCATAAATCAAGAATAAGCTGAAAGATACAAAGCAAGATGAAAAAAAAAGCAGATGGTAAATAAAAAAATAAAATAAAAAAAAAGTTAAACTTTATCTCAATGCATGGCTCAAGTCTCTACCTGCTGATAAACATATGTTTTCAGAAAATATTGTACACGTGAGCATAAGATATTCTAGTACCGCTTCTCAGATATGCATATTAAGTGGGATTGCAATGAATTTTTGCTGTATGATGTGACAAGCCATGCTACATCTCAACTTTTTAACATTAATACTGTGAAGACAGATTATAAGAAGGGCTTTAGTGGAAAGAAGCTGTGAAGTTACATTTTTGACCTTTAGGAGAGTCATTTTTTGGAAGAGAAATTGTAATGTTTCATTTTGAAACCCTACAAAATGTGACCTCACTCTGTCTAGTGAAAGTGGATCCTGCTTTAGACTGTCTCTACCTCTTATAATGGGCTTTTAGCCTTTAAATGAGTCTTAAAACGACTGTGGGGAATACAAACCTGTTGAACCTCATCCAGCAAGGTTTTCAACTGTGTTTGCGGCAGAAAAAAAAAAAAAATGAAACCATCAGATCAGAATTAGTCGCTCGCATCAAGCATATATTTTTTGCAGTCTCTATATTTGAATTGCAGCACAGTTATTGCTGTTTGGTATTTACATTAACCACCTACTTTTTTTCCTAATATAGCAGACTCTGAGTGCAAGAAGACCTTATGCTGAAGATCAATCTGGGAAATTAATATTCCTTAGTAAATGTCAGTCCTGAGTATATATAACAAATGTATCATTTACAGAAATAGTCACATTTGAATCTTTTCATGATACTTTAATAAGAAGCATGATAGGCTACGTTAACACTGCAGGGCTTAATGCTCAATTCCGATTTTTTGAAAAAAATTGATTTTTTTGCAAGTCCGTTCACATTTCCAATTAAATGCGACCTTTTGTGATCTCCTCTGTGAACGTGAAATGACCCAGAAGTGACCCGCATGCGCAGAAGAGTACTCAACGGTCAACGACGTCACTTGTTGTTTGCGGAAGTAGGCAAGTAGCTAAACTTTAACTGTGATTCTCTCACACACACACACACACACACACACACACACACAAACACACGAGCGCGCGCAGCGACCGTTACACAAGAGCCAGACAGCAGCCACTGACCTATCTAATATCAGATTCAGCACAAATAAGTTAACATAACGTATATATAATGGCCGTGGGCTTTTTTATTTTAATTTTTTTTATTAACGGGCTCGTCGAGGTCGACCCGTTCGGCAGATTTACCTCAGCTCGACGAATATGCAGTCCGTTTTCAAACCGACGACTACTTCAACGCAGAATTATGACGTTTTCCGCGTATCATTGACTACGTTTACATGCAAGCCAATAACCCGTTCAAAACCGGGATATTAGTAATAACCCGGTCGCGCACGGCCATGTAAACACCGGCAAAAACCCGGATATGCTTATATCCCGGTTTTTAAAAACCCGGATATTATACCTGGGGTACCCCCTTTCTAACCCGAATATTTGGTCATGTAAACGCGTATCGGCATATCCCCATCAAAAGGGACATTGATTTGTGTTCTGCGCATGTTCTATTCGCAAGGAATCTTGGTCTTTTGAGTAGGGACGGCGCATACAGAAACCCGCGTGCAGTATACCGGAAGTAAACAAGAAGTAGAGGTAAACATGGCGAGACGCAGCACAGCACCACACTTTTGGAGCGAGGAGGAAAGCGCAAACAAAGGCGATCGCTATCTGCCCCGAACTATTCATTATCCGCATGCTGCTGCTGTTGTTGTTGCCTTTGGATACTGGAAAAATAATCGGAAATGACGCATATTGCGTCTTAAGGAAGTCCGTACGTCCAGACGCTAACCGCGCGTCGCCGTTTACATCGGGATATTGTAAATTCCATGTATACAGGAGTAACTCTCTCTGCTCACGCATGTAAACGCGTTATTCCGAATGTTTCAGAAACCCAAATAGTGACCCTAACCCGACCATAACCCGGATATTGGCTGCATGTAAACGTAGTCAATGACGTGCGGGTCGGATACATGCGACCTGGCCGTTCAGACTGAAGTCACATTTCAAAAGATCGGATATCGGATTTGGGACCACATACCCAAGTGGCCTGGGTCGCATTTGAAAAGATCGGATCTGTGTCGTTCAGACTGTCATGAAAAGATCAGATACAGGTCGCATAGGGGCAAAAAAATCGGAATTGGGTCGTTTCAGCCTGCAGTGTGAACGTAGCCTTCATGATAAACTCATTTCAAAATGTATTTTATGAAATAAACCAAGATGCAGAAGCATCAATTATTTTATTTTATTAAAAAAACACAAATTGTTTTATATTCAAAGAAAGTTAGTCAAATAATTTTCATTAATTACAAACTTTAACCATATTCCTCACTAATGTATGTAGTAGTAGTAGTATACTTTATTGTCTTCGAAAGGAAATTTGTTGTGGACTACATGTTGCTGCATGGACATATAAATGACAGTTTAAACTTGAAAATTTTAAATGATCAGGATAAACACTTATTCAACATTCGTACAGATAAAGGTACAAAGGAATTCTTATACCGGTTTAGTTTGCACATTGGGACTCTGTATCTTCTACCAGAGGGAAGCAGTTCATACTGTGAATACAAGAAGTGAGTTTGGTCCCCCAAAATTTTCTGTACCCGATTAACAATGCAGTTCTCATATAAGTATTGAAGATTAAGATTACAATATTATTCTTGCCCAACAATTTTCAATGCTGTCAACACCAGGTGTACTAATTTAGATTTAAGCTACAGTTATGTTCCCAAACCATACTGTAACACCATACCTAACAATACTTTCTAAAACAGCTTTGTAAAACAGCATCATAATCTTCTTATTAACCCCATAAAGACGTAATCTGCATAAGAAGTATAGTCTCTGGTGTAGACGAGTACAAACCCATTCAGTGTGTGTTTTTCAAGTCTATTTAAACACCCAAATACTTGTAAGCCTGCATTTGGGTGATGTTTTGGTCATGTATAACCACTTGACGATAGTCACCAATACATTTTGGGTCGAATATAATCTCCTCTTTTTTCTTTGTATTTATTATTAAATTATTGTTATCACACCAGTCAACAAACCTGCTTATTTCTGGCTAGTAGATGGTGCCAATATTATCATCTCCATAAAGTGAACTTAAAATGGCTTTGTCATCTGAATATAAAAATTATGAATTGAGAAGCTAAACATATGAACTCAGAATGCATTCCAATATTTGAGTCAGGTTGTGGTTTGTTCACATGGTTTGAAACCATTTCTAAAATATAATTATAAACCATTTAAAATATAAACTATAAACCATTTAAACATATAAGTTGCTAAATAAGGACTAAATCACATAAACCACATGTGAGTTTATAGGACACGCTTGACAAATTGGACAACCAGTCCTTATATACTAGTTTGTTAGCAACTTTCATTACCAATTTATGTTATAGAACAAAGCTTGGAAGTCTCTTTAGGTAAATAATGTCAACAAAAGACCATGTTTTACTCATAAATTGGAAATGACCACACACACACACACACACACACACACACACACACACACACACACACACACACACACACACACACACACACACACACACACACACACACACACACACACACAATCATTAGACATTCCTATGGCTCAAAAAGCTAATTCGCTTCCACATTTTAGGAAAAACTAAAACATCAACAAAAAACTGAACATATATTTTGATAAAGCCATTATTAATCCTCCTTAGTCTCATAAAAAAAAAAAAACTTTACCAGTGGCGTTTGATGGACTTAGGAAATTAAGAGGCATTATTTATTTATTTTTTTAAACATGAAATGGCATAAAGGACACAAGTATTATGACAGTGTACTAATATTGCTGTAAGTGTTTGAGAAGAGGTTGCACTTGAGGTACTGACGGATGAGATCTCTTCCACATCATAGATACTAAGGTATACGGCTGTTTGAGGTGAGTTGTATTTATAGATCACAGAGAACAAGCTACAGTACAGGACTTCCTGTTCCTGGCCCTTTTAAGGGTCTTATGTATTATTCAAGCAGAAATATGGAACTAGTGTGTGGAAAAGGTTGGGATTTAGCAGTCATGTCATCCCCAACGTGCTTCAATGTGCCTTGGGTGACCATGACCCTGACGCCGGTAGCCCTTCCTTGCACCAATTTGAACCACTGCATACCAGGAACACCCCACAAGACTTGTCATTTTGGAGATCGTCTGACCCCGTCATCTCCATCACTATTTGGCCCTTGTCAAATTCACTTGCCTATTTTTCCTGCTTCCATCACATGGAATTCAAGAACTGACTGTTCACTCTTCACTGCCTAATATTTCCCAGCCGTTGATAGGTGCCATTGCAACAATATAATCAATATGATTCACTTGACATGTCATTGGTTTTAATGTTGTGGCTGATTAGAGTATAGCCATGATGTTGCTGCTCTTTTTCAAGCCCTTGCACTCTGGTTCAAACTTGGTCATTGGTGATACCTGTCAACCATCCCTCTTTGTTCTTGTCAGGTTCAAATAGAAATATGAATTTACTTGAGGCACAAAACTGACCATCTGTATAGAAACTATGGTACTACCTCATGGCAGGCCATAAGTTTGAGCTGAGTTAAAGATATCCGTGTAGAGTTAGAGTAGAGAAAGAGAACAATTTTGTCTGTGGAGCCCAATAGTTTCTATGGCATATTCCAACAAACTGAATTTCATTTAAAATACCGTATGTCTGAGAAAACATCCCAAGGGCAAAATTCAACATGCATGTACATGTAAATCACAATTCTTGATTTTCAGTGGATTTGCTTTGGACACTTCATTTGTAAACATAATAAGTAACGAACACATGCTAATGATCTATTCTGGAATCATTAGATACTAGTGTAAAGGTTTGGAGTAGCTCTTTTAGTAAATGAATGCTAGCTGCAAGGGACTCTGGGAATTGTAGTGTTTGAATGGCACATCGTTATATTGAGTTCATCTGTCCATATGCAGAGCTGTGGAGGAGTTTAAGAGGATAAGAGGAATAAACAAGAACAAAACCCTACGGCTTGAATATGCCATGATGCTTTATTCTGATGTTTGTTATGCAACTGGAGTTTTGCCGCAGGTTTTTGCAAGTGTGATTTCGTTTTTGGAGACCTGTCTGCATGTCTGAGTGTGTTTGAATGAGGTGTCTTTGACAGTGAAATCTACTTATGACTACCAGCATATTAAGGACTAGCCTCGCATAGCTGAACGTTTGACTATCGGTCTAAAGTCTGGGTCATTTTGCAGTTTATTCTCGACCAAAATGCTTTTAGCTTTCCTGTAGCTCAGTGGTAAGAGCATTGCGTTAACAACGCAAGGTTGTGGGTTCGATCCCAGGGGATTGCACATACCTATGTATAAATGTATAAGATAACGCAATGTAAGTCGCTTTGGATAAAAGTGTCTGCCAAATGCGTAAATGTAAATGTAAAATGTATTACCCACAATACCCACATGGAGTGTGTGATGACTCTTTGCATCAACTATTTGTTCGTTTTGCCTCTAGACTTTAGTGTACGGTGAGTCATTTATATGTCAAACATTGACCTGCTGAATAGTAAACTGCTTTTTCTAGTTGAGGAGGGAAAATGAATAGCTGGGTAAAAAAAAAAAGCTTTTTTTTTTTTTTTGCTAAATGTGATAAATTGTCATGTGATGAAACTTCTTAAAAAAAAGTCATATTCTTGAATGAATAATTGTATGAATAATCCAAATAATTGTACCTTATTTTATTTTATTTATTTTTTACCTTTTATTTTCACCCAAATACTACTAAATATTACTTTTAATTTGATGGTTGCACTATGTAACATTTCTAGGGTCATTCAGTTTAAACATTTGTTGGCAATGGTATAAAATGTTTTTATAAAAACTTATAAAACTAACATGAAAAATTATGTTTTTCATATTAGTTTTCACTTTCTTAAAAATGGCATGCAATAAAATACAAATATTTTTCAAATGAATTCATGATATTCATTCAAAAACATTTTACCTTGAAAAAAAAATATAAAAATATTTTGCAAATAATATTTAATATTACTTTTCACTTGAAGATTGCACCATATGACGTTTTTAGGGTCATTACATTTAAAATACTTTAAACGTGGTATAAACAGGGGTTATTTTTCCAAACCTTTGAAACCAACATGTAAATTAAGAGTAATTTTATAAGAGTTTTTTTTACAAATGTTTTCACATAATAGTTTTATTTCTTATGTGTGATTGACCCTTCAACATTTCTGAAGATATCTTGTGAGTCTGCACTGCTTGAGAAAAATGCTGGTTCTGAATAAATAACAAGAGAGCAAAATTAAGATTAAGAGACCTGTGAACCATTAAGACCAAATCTATAATCTTATCTTTGGTCTGACCAAAGATTATTTGTAAGACACAGGTTAAGATGTGCATTATGCATGATATATACATCTTAACAGACAATATATCATAATCATTCAATGATTAGCAAGGTTATGACCTAAACTCACATTGGATTTGGATTAGATTGTGGTGGCCAGGGACAAGAGTTAAGGAAAACTGAATCTATTGACCAAGCCTGCCTCAGATCTTATATAACTTATACATTTGTGAGAGTTGCTTCAGGAGATTTGTGAAATGCTGCAACCAGTTTAGACTAGTTTTGTGACATTTTGAGAGACTAGTTAATGGCATTGAATAAAAGTACTTCATCTTATGGCAATGGTATATCATATGATCAAAAACTTGACTTGGTTGCTCTACTTTTCACCTTGTCTCTATTAATGACTTTGTTGTTTACTTGGATTATGTAGTCAGTCTGGAACCTGACTGGTGAGTGTGATGATGTGTTTACAGGTAGAACAGATTTAATGTAATTGGATTGAAGGCTGACACAATGATTAATATAGTTGATGAATGCCAACAGCAGGTGTAGTCTGAACACACACACACACACACACACACACACACACACACACACACACACACACACACACACACACACACACACACAATCAGGATTTTCTTGCTTTTTGCACCTTACAGTTTAATTTAGACCAATGTACAAAATTATGTTTTTCACACTGTTAATGATTTTTTTTTCATTATTATTATTTAGTAATTTTTTGTTTTTACTTTAAGTAGAACATATTTTAATAAAATGTTATTAAAACCAATCCTGTATATGTGTTGCAAACTGTCATGGCAACTTTCATTCAAGTATGTTTTTGCCTGGATACTTTTAATAGGTTAAATCTTTGACAAATTACCATTTTGTTAACTAAAATTCCTTTGTACTTGTTGAAACAAACGATTCAGTTTGTTTTGGCTAATGAAAAAAAAAGTCAACAGCATTGGTATTGCTTGACTGACTGCTTATTATTATTATTATAGATATAGTTTGAATTATAACATTGTTATTAATTATTTATTACAATGTAATAATGATTACAATCATATAGATGGTTGCATTTAGGCAGGCTTTATTTGGCGTAATTTCTAGATGCAAGTTTCTGAGAGGGTCTGTTTATGTAGTGCTTTATCTCCTAATTAAGTGGCATTACATAGACCCCACCACTAGTCTTTCAACCCTTGAGAACAGAACAGAAAGGCTTACGTTATGTAATCGGTTGAAGTGTCAGTGTATTTTAGCTTTGTGTTGCTCTAATAAGATTTCTGTTTTTATATTCCAGATTTCATTAAACCGTGCAATCTGAGGTGAGAGAATTAAGCAAATATTGGAAAAGAGATTGTACAGGTTTTTTTATTGCCAATAAAAACATTATGAGGGAATCATTTCACCTGGTTGAAGGTAAATATTCACACAACCGTGCAAAGATAGATGGGGGGGATAAGATAGGCAGATCGATAGAGAGATGCATAGACAGAGCAGACGAAAGCAGCGAATATGTACAATTGGAGACGATGTGGGAGTCATGGATTAGGGATGGAGAGATGAGAGGAGAAGAGAGAAGAGAATGATAAATGATGACTGTAGGAGGAAAAAGGCTGGACTGTGAAATGGAAGAATGATTTAATGTTAGGCAGTTTTAAGTTTCAGCAATTTCCAGAGGTTTTAATAGTTTATATGGAAATATGCAGGTTTTGTTCTGCGTTGAAAGACAAGAGAAAATTTTAATTAATTGAATTTAATCAACTTCCTTAACATTCTTGAGTTGGAATTAGAATGAAACTAGGGTTGGACGATTTTGGCTAAAATCATAATCGCAATTAATCAAACAAGTTACCTCGATTACGATTATTGAACGATTATTTTAAAAAAAAATTCCTATGTCACTGGCAAGGCTTATACTGTAAATACGTTCACGGTTATTTTTTCTAATGAAAGAGTTAGGGATGTCCCGATACCACTTTTTCACTTCCGATACGATACCGATGCCGCAGCTTTGGCTATTTGCCGATACCGATATCAATCCGATATCTTTATTTTATTCTTGAACTAATACTACTAATAATAAAATATATGGAAGCACTTTCCTCAATTAGCCACATAAAAACATCTCACTCAAATGGAGAACAAATACTTCTCCAGTATATAGCTAGTCCACAACAACAGTTGATAATGAAAGACTGCCACCCTTTATTCAAAAGGCCTTGAGATATGTTTGGTAACCTGAATGAATTTAAAATTAATTTGCTATATTTCAGATCAATATATTTGTTTCCTTAAAATTTAAATTAACTTTAACTTCTCATCTGAAATATAAATAATTTATTTCTGTATAAAATAATACTAGGCTACCATTAAAAACATTTGATTTGATTTTTTTAATCAATGTAGAATGTGTAACTTAAAAATAAAAAGATTAGTGCTCTGTTTTAGGACAATAAATGAAAACCAATGCAATATGATGAATGTCCAAAAGATGAGATCATTTTTGCTTATTGATAATTTGATTTTCTAAAAATGTACACAGTGTGTGTGTGTGATTTTGGTTGGGTGACAGTTGTAGGTTACAGTTTGACAAGAGTTTACAGTTTGACAAAAGCACAATGTTTTACACAAATATAAGTAGGCTGAACACTTTGCAGTTGTAATGATGTCCTGTATGAACAAATTGACGTTGATGTTATAATGACGAATGATGTTTTTATGTTTCCACTGTTCGATCGCGCCCGTGCCTCTCTCTCTCTGACACACACATTCCAGCATTGCAATCTTGACATCGCAGCCTGTTCATTATGCTGCGTTCACACCAAACGCGAATAGAGCGTCAAATTCGCGTCTAGTTCTACGCTTAAACATTTTGAATCCATTCGCACGTCCAAAGCGAATAGGACGCGCGTAAGCGAGCGTTTGAAGCGAAATAGACGCGCGTTCAGGGACGGGGCGGAGTCAAGTGACTACACACGCGGTAATATGTTTTAAGGGGAAAGTACACACACAGTAGGCGGAAATATTAATAAGATTAAAAAACCGAAATAACCGACTTGGTAAAATTACGTCGGTTACAGGCTCTGAATTTCGGTTTCGATTACTTTTCGATTAATCATCCAGCCCTAAATGAAACCGCCTCTTTATTGTTTAGCTTCTCTCAGTATAAGGAATCTTGTACTTGTTCCATTGAAGTCCACTTAAACGTTTTAGTATATACCTTTCAAAATACAAATAATTTCAGAGCTGCATTACAGAGGGCCTGTTATACATAACTGTGCATACCAATACATACTGTTATGTAATGCCTTAATGCTTTAACATTAGGAAATTAGGGCGATATTATGATATATGTTGATTGAATAAATGATCCCACTGGCAGAGATCAAGTTATATTGTAATTATTATTTTATATAACATATATATCAGTGCCAATTTTTAGTTGTTAAAAAATAAACTGCAAAAGAGAAATCAATTTGGTCTTGGTTGTGGTCTGATAGAAGGCGACCTTTTGATTCATACGAGTTTATGAAATGTAATGAATATGTGCAGTGTCTTGGCCGCACGACTGTACGTAAGTGATGCAAATAGTGCATTTATTCTAATAGAGTGCAAGGAGTTCTTAAAAAGTGTTAACATAAACACAGTCATTATTATTATTTTTTGTTTACTGGTGATTTGTATTTATCATTGTACGCTCCTGAGTGTATCCTAATACATGGTGGCGACTACTTCTCTGTTTTTTTCTTCTTCTGACTTTAGCTGTCTTATATGACACAATGGCAGCCCTCCACCCACACCAAAGGAGAAAGATCCAACTGTGGTCTGTGTCTATCTATTTCTCTGTCTCTCACTCACACTTTCTGTCTCTCACTCTCGTTTTCTGGCTTTATATATTGAGTTTGAGTACAGGTTTGAAGTTTTAATAAGCTCTTTCATACAGCTGCTTGTTTTAATATAAGTAATACTTCTGAGGCAGTGATGAACAAACACACACACACACACACACACACACACACACACACACACACACACACACACACACACACACACACACACACACACACACACACACACACACACACACACACACACACACACACAATGCAGTCATTATTGCTGTTGCTCTCGACTGTCACTCTGTGCAAAAGCTCTTTTTTACAAAAAACAACAACAATGCTTGTTTGAGGCTTAGAAATGTAACTGATGAAAAATGTCATAACTCTTTTCCTTCAAAATGCACACTGTCTCATTTCTATCAGTTCCCTATGAATGTCAATTGTTCATACAATCTGAAGATTTCATTTGTTTGTTTCTACCTAAAAAAAAGTCTGCAATAGCATATGGTTTTATATATATATATATATATATATATATATATATATATACATAACAATTGACACAACTAAAATGTAATTGTGTTGGATTTCATACATCTTGGCTAGAACAAATCTGTCGTCGAAATAAAAAAGGTGTATAACATTAATTTGGATTTTTGTGTGTGTGTGGTAGGCCTATTTTAGCATAGCGTTGTCATATATTGGGGTATTATCTTGTTAAAGTGTTTGATTTAGTATACAATATTCTGTATCTAAACTCAGAGCAACAGTAGTCTGAGCATGTAGAGAACTAATGATACTAATGCGTAAAGCTTGTGGTTCATGGACACCTATTACACGCTCGAACACATAAACACACGGCTCCTGATTGTTTAGGTCATGGCTTCAAGTGCACAACAGGTCAGCTGCCTTCCACTTCAAAGCTTTTCACGATCAAACTTTAATTTGGGAAATTTTAATTACACTTTAATTGCACATTGCTGCTGATGAATAAAATTATGCAGATATAATGAAAATGAGGGGAGACCAAAAAAAAAAAGTCACATACTGCTTGTCTGCAGTTACTATTTTGGTTTCAGCCAAATCTGATATCAAAAGATTATAGCCAAATTAAGTCATAACACAATCAAACCCAGAGCTAAAAGTCATCAAATTATCAATAAAGCAAAATCACTTTATTCTGGGCTCTTTTTTTAATTAGTGAGATCTGATGTAAATTGCCATTACTCCGGAATTCCATCATGTAAACATTCTTAATTGCATACATAATTGCTAAGAGTAGAAGAGCATTTTAAGAGACATTAACTCAAGAGCCCAAATTATTGCAATATTACAAAGTTGCATGAAATTAATTGCAGGGTGGAAGGGGGGGTCTTCTGGATATCTCTGAAATATTAAATCTTAAGATGTCAACCATGAAGATGTTAGCTTTATTGCTGGAATAAAATTAATTGGACTTGAAAAGAATGAGGCAACATTTCAAAAGCGTCTCTCTATAAGATTCTAGTTTTCACACAATTGGATTAGGGGCCTTTGCAATTGGCACTTATGAGGGAATAAACAGCATGGTGCACTATTGAGAAAGCATATTAGAGAAGGATTGCTCTCCGGGTCAGTTTTGCTCTTCGGTTTATTAGATTAGAGCAGTAGATCAGAGTGAGTAGACGTTAATCTGACCCTGGATCAGTGTGGATGGGGATTATTGTTATCCTGGGTCAGTTTGGGGACGCAAGAAGATTTCCGAATGACATATCTACTATTGGCAGACACAGACAGACGACAATAAAATGATGAAATGAGAAGCAGGTGTAGATTATGTTTGTACCACTAATTTCAGTGATTCAGTGTTTCTCGAAACCATAGTTCTACCGAACATTCGCAAACAGCTTTAATGGATGACTGACTTAAATAGATCATGCTCATGAACTAAATAAGAAAACGCCTCGGTTACGACTGTAACCTCGGTTCCCTGAAGAGGGAACGAGCGTTGCGTCGAAAAGCTGACGCTATGGGAACGCTTTGCGTGATGACGTCTTGAAGCACATGTAAAATCAGTCCAATGGTGTGGCGGAACGTCAGAGGCGGGTGACGTCACGTACCAGGAAGCTATAAAAGCCGGCCCGAAACAGAAAACGAAAGCTTCGTAAAGTCTGAAGTCGCGCTGACAGGCATGAAGGAGATATGGCAAGGCGACGCAACGCTCGTTCCCTCTTCAGGGAACCGAGGTTACAGTCGTAACCGAGGCGTTCCCTTTCAAGGGAACTCCCGTTGCGTCGAAAAGCTGACGCTATGGGAACGTCTATACCAACGCCTCCATAGCTACAAATGTCTGTCCTGTGTGTAATCATGTGAGCAGCACTAAGAAGACAAAACATGAGACCCTAGAGTAGAGTCTAAATCCAGAGAGTAGAACCTGACGAAGGTGTGCGGTGAGGACCAGCCTGCCGCATCACAGACGTCCTGTAACGATACTCCTGATATAAGGGCCTTAGAGGCCGCCATACTCCTAGTAGAGAGCGACCGGACAGCCAAAGGAGAAGGCTGTCCAGCCGCCTCATAAGCCAGTGAGATAGTCTCAACCACCCACTTGCTCATCCTTTGCTTAGACACTGGACCTCCCTTGTTAGGGGAGCAAAAGTCACTTTTACGCCACAGGGCAGCTCTGTGGACATACGCGTCTAACGCCCGAACAGGGCAAAGCAAATTATTCGCCTCCTGGTCCGATTTCGAAAGGGAGGAGGACCTCCAAGTGCCACGAAGGAAACGAGATACCAAGGGGTCTTTCCCCACAGACATTCCACCCAAAGGACTGTGGTAAGCACCTATGGCCGCCACATAGACCTTTAAAGTGGACGGGGTCAGACCTGCAGTGAACCGTTCCTGCAGGAACTCCAGCACTGTACCAATTGGGCAGTGGACTGGGTCCAACCGACGGTCACTACACCAAGAAGTGAATACTCTCCACTTCAGGGCATAAAGTTTCCTCGTGGAGGGAGCTCTGGACTGTAGAATGGTCTCAACAACCTCGGTTGAGAGACCTGACTCTATGAGCTGGGCCCCCTCAGAGGCCAAGCCCACAGGTTCCACAGTTCTGGCCGAGGGTGAAATATCGAGCCCTCTGCCTGGGACAGAAGGTCCCTCCTGACGGGTAACTCCAGAGGATGCCCGTCGAGGAGGGACACAAGATCGGGAAACCATACTCTGCCCGGCCAGCGCGGGGCTATAAGAAGTAGATGGACCCGGTCCCTGCGAACTCTTTCCAGAACTCCCGGGAGCAGAGCAACTGGGGGAAAGGCGTACAGACGTAGCCTCGGCCACGTCTGTACCATAGCATCCAGTCCCAGAGGAGCTGGATGCGTGAAGGAGAACCAAAGTGGACAGTGAGACGTCTCTCGAGACGCAAACAGATCCACTTATAATTTCCATATCAGCTCCACCACCTCGGGGGTGGAGCCACCATTCCCCGGGCCTCGGCCCCTGTCTCGACAGAGTGTCTGCTCCTATATTCTGGACCCCGGGGATGTAGGCTGCCTTGAGTGACAGCAACTTCCCCTGGGACCACAAGAGGATATGGCATGCCAGCGCAAACCCCCTTGATATAGGCGACTACCGACGTGTTGTCCGTATGTACTACACATGGTGTCCCCTGAGACCTGTGATAAAGCTCCTCAGAGCCCGGAAGACAGCTAACATCTCTAGGCTATAGAATGCCAGGAACGATGATGGTCTTCCCACAGACCTTGAGATGAGCGACCCTCAGGATCGCTCCCCAACCCGTGAGGGAAGCATCCGTCGTTAGCAGTTTGCGACGACAAGGAGCTCCCAGCACTGGGCCCTGGGACAGGAACCAAGGTTTCTTCCACATAACCAAGGCACGTAGGCATCACCGCGTGACCTTGATTGTGCGAAATGGGTTGCCCCTCGGGGAAAAACCCTCTGGTCCTGAGCCACCACTGCAGGGGCCTCATGTGCAGCAGTCCAAAAGGTATCCCGTTGGAAGCTGCTGCCATGAGACCCAACAGTCTCTGGAACTGTTTGACAGTGAGTAGCTGGCCTAGCTTTACACTTCTCACAGCTGCCCGGATGGAATCGAAGCGTGGCGATGACAGGCGCGCCTGCATCGACACTGAATCCCAAACCACGCCTAAAAAAGTGGTCCTCTAAAATGGAGAAAGCACACTCTTCTTGGCGTTCAGCCGTAACCCCAACTCTTTCATATGGGCGAGAACAACATCTCGATGTTGAACCGCCATCTAATGCGACTGAGCTAAAATCAACCAATCGTCGATGTAGTTCGTGATGCGAATACCCCGGAGGCGCAGAGGCGCCAGAGCTGCATCCACGCATTTGGTGAAAGTGCGGGGTGATAAAGCCAGGCCGAATGGAAGAACTCGATATTGGTATGCTTTGCCCCCAAAAGCAAACCTCAGGAACTTCCAATGACACGGACGGATGGAAATATGCGTCCTTGAGGTCTATCGTGACAAACCAGTCCTCGGACCTGATCTGTGGCACGATTTGTCTCAAGGTTAACATTTTGAACTTGAGCTGCATGTACTCGTACAGAACTCGAAGATCTAAAATGGGACGCAATCCCCCGTCCTTTTTTTGGAACTATGAAGTACCGGTTGTAAAACCCGGTTTCCCTGTTGGAGGGGGGTACATATTCTATGGCCCCTTTCTCTAACAGAGTGTTTACTTCCTGTTCCATAACCAGAACCTGCTCGGGGCCCACCACTGTGGGCAGGACCCCCATAAACCGCGGTGGGCGTTAATAGAATTGTATCTAATACCCTTTTTCCACGGTCTGCAGGACCCAACGAGAAACATTTGACAGTAGCTTCCACGCTGTCAAAGATTCTACTAGAGGTACCAGTCTCTCGAGACTGGTTTCTGGATTTTGTTGCTGTTGAGTAGTCGGTTCGTCGCCCTGTAACGGCGCACCGGCAGGGAACGACCAAACAGACTGCTCCAGCACCCTCCTCAGAGGGGGCGGGCATCCCGAGGCCACTACGTTTCCGGGTGGACCTTGAGATATGTGCTCGCCGGAGACCGCTGCGCCCTGTAACACCGGAGGCGGCAGGGTTGGCAGAACGGTCCCCTGAGGGCACCGAAGAGAGACGGCACCGTATTTTTCTCCTGCTGTTGAGTAGTCGGTTCGTCGCCCTGTAACGGCGCACCGGCAGGGAACGACCAAACAGACTGCTCTAGCACCCTCCTCAGAGGGGGCGGGCATCCCGAGGCCACTACGTTTCCGGGTGGACCTTGAGATATGTGCTCGCCGGAGACCGCTGCGCCCTGTAACACCAGAGGTGGCAGGGTTGGCAGAACGGTCCCCTGAGGGCACCGAAGAGAGACGGGCACCGTGAAAAGAGGTGTTAACCGCTCTGCTTCGGGGGGACTACCCTCATTTGTCCTGAGCCCTCAGACATCAGGACTTTTTCCCAGCAGCCTTCTTGGCGGTAATAACGGTCCGCAGATCCGTTTTACCCCTCGAAGACTGCTGGGTTTGAGAGCGCCCTCCGTGTCCCCGAGATTTTTGTGGGGGAGCACGAGAGGACACACTCTGTTTTTGAGTGGCACGATGTTCAGCGCTCTTTTTAGAGGAGTGAGGCTGCTCCCGCTCAGCAGCCTCAATGAAAGAACGGCGGGGGAGAAGTTTTTGTAATGCAGCTGCCTGTTTAGCAGCTTCCTGAGATTTAGCTACCGCACTGTTTACTGCATCACCAAATAAACCAACAGTGGAAACCGGAGCATCTAAGAGAACGTGCTTTTCTTTCTCTTTTATATCGCTCAAATTGAGCCACAGATGCCTCTCAGTGGCCACCAGGGCTGCCATAGACCGCCCGATTGATTTAGCGGTCTCCTTGGTGGCCCTGAGAGACAGATCTGTGGCTCTGCGTAGTTCAGCCACTGTGTCAGGACCAATTCCCCCGCCCTCCTCTAAATCCCCCAATAATTCTGCCTGATAGGCTTGCATAATAGACATCGTATGCAGACACGCTGCCTTGACCAGCGGCTGCATACGATTTATGAACCAGAGATGATGTGAATTTTACTGGCTTAGAGGGAAGTGAAGGAGCTTTCAGGGAAGATGCCGTTGCTGGAGAGAGATAGCTCGCAAGCGTCTCCTCCACCTTCGGCATCTCCCCATAACCATATTCTTTATATTTGTGAATGGAAGAATAGTGGGATGTTTGTGGTGCATACACTCTGTATGAAACCGGTTTTCCCCACGATTTCGACACCTCGGTGTGGAGATCGGGGAAAAACGGAAGGCTTCTTCGCTGAGGCTGTGTACGAGATGGCAGGAAGCGTTCGTCAAGCTTACTTTTCGAACGAACGTCCTGCCTATCCTCTGGCCACTCAATAGATAGTCTGTCAACTGCTCTAGTAATAACATCGAGCAGTTCCTCAAACGCATGAGACTGAGGTGGCGAATCCTCAGACTCAGCCTCAATACTCACAACATCCAACTCCTCAGAGCTGGACAGTTGCAGTATTGGTGCCTCTATCGGGGGGGAAGAAACCGCAATGCGTGCTTCCACACCCTGATGAGAGGCACTGGATCTGTCAGATTGATGCTGAGATAAGGCAGAGCCCGTCTCAACATCCACTGACAGATCCATTTGCGAACCCCAGGTCTGAGATCGCCGCCGAGCCTCAGCCGCGGCGGGACCCGAGCCCTCGGGAACGCGATCGGGATTGAACCGAGCCAAGCGGGATCGGAGCGTGCGCAATGGAAGCGCGTCGCAATGCACACAGTCACCACCCTCGAGTGCTGACTGGGCATGCTCCTCACCCAAACAAACAACACAAAGAGTGTGAGTATCACCTCCCGTTAAATAACGCGGGCAGGGATGGACACACACTCTAAACTGCTGCTTGCTCGCCATACTGAATATATATATATATAATATAGACAGACAACACCAAATAACAAGGACAGATTCAACACAGAGCGCAACTGAAGACTCAGAAAGCTTTCGTTTTCTGTTTCGGGCCGGCTTTTATAGCTTCCTGGTACGTGACGTCACCCGCCTCTGACGTTCCGCCACACCATTGGACTGATTTTACATGTGCTTCAAGACGTCATCACGCAAAGCGTTCCCATAGCGTCAGCTTTTCGACGCAACGGGAGTTCCCTTGAAAGGGAACTTACATCCTATTCTATCAACATCTTTCATTCCTCATATACAGTTTCATTCTACATATTTTGGTTTGTCAAGAGAATGAACGCACCATTTTTTGAAGAGTGTGCTTGTGCGTCTATGAATTAATACCCCAAGGAACCCATAAATCAGTCAAACATCAGGAAATTAAGTTAATCAACGGAGAACAAACAATAGTGTAGAAGCCAGCCATGTTTGTTATTTACTGCAATAACCTGACATGAAATCTCGATTTATTACTTCACCGCCTGCATGACGTCATTAACGACAGTTCTATATTGTTGAACCAACGGGTGTGCGGTTTCCGGAAACAGTCAATGTGATCTCATGAGTATTCATATATGTTTCACGTAAAGGGTGTTTCTGCCACATGTACTGTGCATTTACTTGTGTTTGCATAGACAATAAAACATATAATATTGACAAAATCTAAAACACAAATTATTTACGTATGAATGGCGGTAGGGGATCTAAAATATTTCTATAAAAGGGTAAAAATGTAACTATACAAATATATTTCTGATATAAAAAATGTGTTCAGTATACTACATCAAATAATTGTTTTGTGGTTTGGTACCATTAACTTTTTCCCCAGCATGCACTGGGCCATGAATGAATAATATGGTTGGTTAAATCTTTGTTAGTTTACATTCATGTCTTCTGTCAGGATGTGTATACCTTGAGGTTTATGGCGTTTTAAGTTATTTCATAACCATTTGTTTTACTTTCTTTTCTTTTTTTTTCTCATGAGTGTTCATGATTTGAAGGTGAGCACTTTTGGTCTCCATGACGTATATTTCTCCTGGAAAACATGGATTAAAGCTTCTAATATTGAATAATTTTAAACCAAGAGAAGGAAAGGGAACAATTTGCATAGAATCTCTACTTCTACGGGCCATATTCTCAATATTTGTGTGTGTGTGATAGGTCAGTGTCTTCATGATAAAGAGAGGTCCTCTTTAGTAATCTTTAATCATTTTATTATTTTAAAATGTATAATAATAAATAATTACTCTTTAATAATTACCTCATTTGTTTTTCTCTGCAGGTTATAAAAAATAAAGTGTTTTGTGAGGTACAATGTAGGATTCAATTCATCCCCCACTCGGAAGGAATAATATGTTTTGACGTTTGTTATTTATTCTCTCTGCCTCTCTCCCTCTCTCTCCCTCTCTCTTTCCAATTCTGTCTCAGTGTATATGTCTGTCATGGCTTTCTTTCTTCAGAGAAATGCCTGTTTATTCCTTTGTTAATATGACAAATATAATGAGTTTCCTGATTCACCACAAGGCGCAAATTAAGACTCTCTTTTGAGTTTATACAGTCAAAATCCATTTTTTACCTCCCTCGGTTTTAATCTTGTCTGTAGTTTTTTTTTCTTTCTTTTTTCTCACAATTTTTTTTTTCATTCTCTTTTTTTTGTTTTCTTGGTTCAGTTGTGTGAGGAGATAATCACATCGCCAAACACACTCGACCATCTCGCACAACTCATTCTCTCCTCAATACACACTCACAGACAGCCACATATTGTGATTGATGGCAAATTTCTCATGAATTACTTTTTTTTTTTTTTTATTGCTTGTGTTTATGATTTATTTCGAAAGACATTTGTCATCCTTGGCATATAGAGAGGAGGACTGTGTGAGTGAAACACACCAGAATTTAAGAGTTGCATGATTTTGCCTTAAGGGGAAACATTTTTTTTTTTTTTTTTTTTTTTGTTGTTGTTGTTGTTGTTGTTGTTTTTTTTACCTTTGCAGAAATGAATCCATATTTCAGATTTTTTTTTTTTTTTTTTTTTTTTTACAAATATGGTTCCTCTTTGTTCCTCTTTCTTATCTTGATGTTTCTTATGTACACAACTGGATATTTAAGGTACCTGCACTTTATATATTATTTTTTTTAAATACTTTCTTCTGTCTGATTAGTATGCAGAGTGATTTTAGGGTGGAACTGTTTGGTTGACCAATGGGAGACTGTAATATGATTTTGTGATTCCGGTTAGTGGTACACTTTAAATTATGTGACTTGTGTTCATTGAATTGTGAATTGTGCTGCAAACGTCATTGTTTTTTTTTCTCCCACTCTTTTTTCTGGCTTTCTTGGTCTCTACACATTTCTCCATCTTTCTCTCCTCATTTAGTTTTTATCTCATGGGCTGTAGCGTGAGACTGACAATGTGTGTAAAATGATGGTTTAACCTCCGGGACGGAGGAGCAGCGGTAAACAGAAGGAAAGATTAAAGAACAATGCTCCCTCGCCTCACAGGACCACTGCCAGAGTTGTGTGCGTGTGTGTTTGATGTGTGTGATAAAACGTACAGCAGATTATAAGAAAAGGAGAAGACGAGCTCATTAGAAGCTCGCACCCTCAAAAGCGCAGAACGAAGGATCAGAGAGAAGCCACCAACCTCTGCGAACTCCTCCCTCTCATCCCTCCGTTCTTTTGTAGTCCTGTCCCCATCACTTGGCTCTGATCTCCTGCTTCATTCGGTCTTCTTTGCTTCCTTTGGGATGACATCTCTTCTCTTCTCTTCTCTTCTCTTCTCTTCTCTTCTCTTCTCTTCTCTTCTCTTCTCTTCTCTTCTCTTCTCTTCTCTTCTCTTCTCTTCTCCCTTCCCTCATACCCCCCCTCTTTCTTGGGTATGGGTATTGATTATTATTTATTTATTTACAGATTCCAACACAGTACTGATAAGACAGATTGTCATTTGAACATACAGTAACATAAAAGGTGAAATGCCTGAAAAGCAATGAACAAATCAATTTAACAGTGTTTTGGCTTTATTTATTTTTAATGTAGTTTACGCCACCCAAAGACTTTCTCATATCCCTATTCAATTCATTAAATACTTGAAAAGATTATATATTTTAAAAAATTATATTTTGTAAAAATGATATATTTTTATCCCATCACTCTCGAGAAAACACTTACATTCCTTGTTCTTTCCTCATCTTCCCGCTTTTTAAATTTCATTGTTCAGTCTCATTTGTGAGGAAGGTCCGAATGGGCTGAAAATTAATCCCTGCTCTTTGAGATTAAACCTGGCTATAAATACTTCTAGCGTAGTCTGATGCAGGTGTACTTAATGAATCTGAGGGAATGTGATCAGAAAGACACCCTGCTGCTTGTTCTTTCTGAAAACTCCTCCACGTGTGTGTGTGTGCGCGCGTTCATGTGACAAAAACCAACCGATCAGCTTCGGCCTTTCAAGGAAGCAAGGAAGCAGTGTTAGACCTGTACAAACTAACTAACAGCTAACGGAAGACATCAAACTAAGGACATCAAAACAATTGGGATTCTGGAAAAAAATGGCAGAAAAATACTACAGAGTAAACATGAACCAAAGACAGAAAATAAAACCCAATCAAAACATTAACAAAGGTTCTCACGCAGTCTATTTTCATAAAGAAAACCACAATGTTCAAGCACATGGGAACACAGCAACATAAACCCAAATACAAACTGTTGGTAAATGTGGACATGATTTGAATAAGGTCAGCACAAAACAGCTCAAAACCTTGAGGTCAATTCAACAGTTCACCCAGGCTACTTTATAGAAGCTGTTGCTGACCAAGCTTCTAGCCTAGTGGTTCTCAACAGGGGCGTTCAGAGAACAATGGCGGGCGTTGGAAGCAAGATTTTTGAAAGGGGGGCGTTCAGGTGTTCATGGGGGGCGCTCAGTAGTTTACACCAAAGATCCAGGCAAGACAAGATTAATTACTACCAAAATAATTGCCTATAACATTCTAAAATCTGCCAGTTAAATGCGACATGTAAGCTATGTGTCGTTTCTTTTGCAACGACACTATTATTTTTCCAATCATTGACCAGCGCTCAAGCACTGACTAGAATCCAGTGCTGACAACAATCAGCATTCACGTGCTCAAAAATGTGTTTTGCGCTGACAACAATCTGGTGTGGCTAGAATCCAGCGCTGACTAGAATCACACAGCGGAGGAATGGAAAGTTGACAAGCCATTAAAAAAGTATTGACTTAAGAACCACTTATACTGTATATTTTCAAATATTTTCAATAAATCATGTTCCCATTCACTCCGGCGACGGATTTTAAAATTAATTAAACTAAATTATATTTATAAGGTAAAACTTTTACATTTTTAGGCATTAACTAATGCCAATGCCTAATGCCAAAATGTTTTCTTTGTTCACCAAGTAATTTACTGGTCAGGTATTATTGTTAACTCACAAGACTGTAAGGAGAAAATGACAATTTGATGGATAATTTAAATATATTCTGCAATCACATTTTGGTAATGTATTAATTCTGCCATCACATCTGAGTGCAAAACTCTGATTGGATAGTTTCAAGATAGTTAAAAAATAATTAATAATACAACAATAATTTAATTGGTCATGTGTTTTTTCTTGTTAGAAGACAAATTAATGGTAATTGTATTAATTACACCCTTGATGAAAACAAGCTGATACCAAGGTATTTTAGGCATGATTGTATATCATGATTGTATTTTTATTTTATTTTTTAAAGTAAGGTTAATGTAAGCAGCTTCTTGCAATACTCTCCTAAATGCATAATAAAACCTACAGACTGATCTCATGAAATGGCGTAATGTTTACGCAAAGTCATGATGTCATGTTGCAGCAACCTAAGTGCAAACATTCCAGTTGTTTTTACTGTCCAATGACAGCCCATCTTATATCTACTTTGAGTGGCATGGCAGAGAGTCGGAAGTTCATTTGTTGCTCCTACGAGTTTATAATAGCATATTTTAACAAGATTTTCAAATGGATAAAAAAATAAAATTAAAATAAAAACTGCCAAAATGTTTTTAAATGTTGACTTTATTAAACTATGTTTTAAACGTGAATAAACAGTCTTATATGTCTTTTTATTTATTTTTAATATAGGCCTACTATTTATTAATGTATTGTTCTATTTTATTTAACATTTTTACATTTAACATGAATAATCAAACATTTAACATAAAACAATAATTGCACAACAATTATACATGTCTACTCATTTGTCCATTTTAAAATGATTTATTCATTTACATTTTTATGTTTTAATAAAATTGATTTATGTTATTCCTTATTCTTTCGGGTTATATGGTGTCACAACAAATCCTGCATTCCTAGTCTTCCATACATAATAGCCTGACATTTAGTGACATTTAGTCACTTATCAGTTCAAAACCACAGTCCACAAACAGTGCATTAAAAAAAAAATATATATATATATATATTTGTCCACTTTTGCGCCAAAATGGCGCCGCCGAACAAGAAAAAACGCAGACAGTATTCCATTTAAAACCTTAATTATGGTTTCATACCTTCTCCCACCATTGCACAGCTTCCACTGTGTTTACTATGTGAACAAGTTTTTTTTCAAATGAAGCCATGAAACCTTCACATCTGAACAAGCACCTTATGGAGATCCACCCAGACAAGGCAGATATGGACCGTCCGTTCTTCCAGGCCTTAAACGATCAACACGGTAGGAGAACCATCAGCAGTCTATTCACTAAGAATACCAGCCAAAATGATAGTGGGCTACTAGCATCATATAAAATCTCCCTGCTGATCGCCAAATGTGGACAGCCATTTTCCACACTTTCTGCTTATCCACAGGAGAAATCAATTCCCATCTCTAACATCCTCGCATGTGCCACTGATGGTGCCCCCGCTATGGTTGGCAGGTACCATGGATTCACCGCTCTGCTGAAGGAGCAGGTGCCGCATATCCTAACAGTCCACTGTGTTTTGCACCACCAGATGCAACAATCTAGTTCTCCACAAGTCTCTCCATATTGCAGTCAAAGCAATAAACAAAATAAAAGCCCATGCACTGAATGACAGACTGTTCTGACAGCTGTGTCAGGAAAACGATGAGACTTTTGAGCGGCTTCTTCTCCATACTGATGTCCGCTGGCTCTCAAAGGGAAACTGCCTTGCTCGTTTTTGTGTGCTGTTTGACAGCATCGTTGAGTTCCTGGAGGAGGTTGATGGAGCTCTCAGGGAAAAGGTGTCATCCAGCCGCTGCAACATCGTGTACCTCATGTACTTTTTTTGAGAAAATGAATGAAGTCACGTTAAAGATCCAAGGAAATGACATCACTCTGGTCAAATCCAAGGCGGTTATCCACAGTCTCACCTCCAGGCTAGATCTCCACAGGCAGAGTATAGGCAGGAGGCATTTCCCACAGCTGGCCAAGGTGATCTTTTTTTTCAGAAACAACACTAAATAGAAATAACAGGCCCACTATTATTATAAGTAGCCTAATATATTTTATTTCCATGAATACCATTGTAATGTTTATTATTTCGAGTGATTATATTGAGTCTGAAAAAACAGACCTATAGCACACATTACCTTATAAATATAAATGCACATTTTAGTAGAATAATAAGCAATAAAACAACTAATTCAAATTCAGATAGTCTAAAAAATATTCATGGAGATAAGAGAACAATTGAACTGTAAAATAATACTCATTACAGGTGTCTGAATCTCTTATCGATGACCTCCTCCTAGTTTACACTGACCACCTGAGGATGGTTAAGGCTGACATGGAGATCCACTTCAGGGACCTCCTTAACCTTGATGTTCCAAGTTGGGTTGTGCAGCCCTTTCAAACGGATGTGATCGAATGCGAGCCCGCTATTCAGGAGCATCTTGTCGACATCCAGTGCCCGGGCTATTTTTCGCACCTCTGGCTGGTGCAGCATGTGGGTCAAATATGCCCAGCGGTATCCGGCTCTCTGGCAAAAGATCAGGCTGCTGATTTTTGCTTTTCCAACAACATATCTCTTTGAGCGTGGATTCAGCCAGGTCATCCACATGCAGTCTAAGTACCGCAATCGCTTGGACTTGCATGCCTCAGGCGAACTACGGCTGAAACTAACGTCTCTGCAAACCGCAGTAAAGAGATTAGCAGAAAAACATCAAGCACAGGGCTCACACTAATTTTCAAATCAATTTTGAAAGTTCGAATTCGAAATAAATAAATAAATCATTCTGCTTTTTCCCTGATAATGTTCTCCGTTGAAAATTATTTATGAGAATGCTTCTTTTTTGCTGACTGGCTGTTGCGGTACAGCTGCTGTTGATTCAATTAATTAATGTCAAATTTGTAACCGTTGCATTTTTTGGCTGCTCCTTGCTGATTGGCTGCTATTTCCAATAAGCCACATAATTACATTTTGAATGTCAAATTTGTAACCGTTGCATTCCGTTAACACTGATATACACTGATATAAAGGCTAATTTCTACTTCAGATTACTTTTTTTCTCTCTGGGAAACTATGATAATAATATTCCCACTGTTTGGTCAAATCAAATCTGTTTTTTGGCTTTTAGTGACATGCTTTTTAATGATATATGAAAGCTCCGTAACGTTTGGCGCTCTAGTGGTAAATAAACAAAATTGCAGGAGTCTTGGTACTGTGCAGGTACTGTGCTACTCCTGCATTGGTTCCGAGTGCCGACTCGAATCAGTGAGGGGCCGTTCACATATCGCGTTTTATGCGCGTGCAAATTTGTTATTTCGAATGTAGGCGCGTGGCAAGCGCCCTCATAATAGAAGTGACGCGGTCGGTTGAAAACATCTCAACTTTTCAGAATGCCGCAAGGGCACAGCAGGTCATGTGACAAAAAACAACCGATCAGTTTCGGCCTTTCCGTAACAACATCGAAAGCTCGGCCGAACAGCTGATCATAGCTGTACAGGTAAGGGACCTGGATAACGGATAGGGGGTGCTGGCCCAAAAAAGGATGAGAACCACTGATCTAGCCAAAGGTCTGGACCATGCTAACAAGAAGATGATACAGCTTAGGAGGATGACAAGCACACCCCTGATACATGATGGTGATGCAGCTCACAAGCTTCTGATAAAATTGGCCAAACATAATAAGTTTAAGTACTAAGGCAAGGTAAGGTACCCTTCTAGCAACTGCAAAGAGTTTCTGGTGTGTGCTGCCCAGCAGCTTTATGCCTTCATTTTTGACTCTACATTATATCATATGCCACAGCTACTATTTTCTTGCAGTGATGGTTGTTCCCTTCCTTACCAAAGCAGAGGACGTAGTGGAAAATTTCAAACACGGACACATTATTAATTCACCTTCCTTGCTAAGAATATCTAGCAACCAGCATAAGAGGACCACAGACCGTGGATCAGTTGATCAAAGCCACTGAGCCACGAGAAGCTGCAATAGCTCCCCCGAAGGACTACCCAGGAAAGAGAGTTCTGTCAGCACCATGGAGAGCTCCACACGGCCGGAAGAAATCTGTGGGCGCACACACCAGTGTAACACAACAAAGGGTCTTTTTAAAATGAAGTCTCCAGAGGCAGCCCACAGACCCAGACATGGTTGACCTCATGGCATGGCTTTCACTCAGCTTTATTCATAATGCATTGGTGATCAGTGCTGCATCAGGCATGACAACACAATACAGCATAGTCTGGATTGTCTACAGGAAAGTAGTCATTACTACACACATGAATCCTTGGATGCCTGGTGCTAAAACAAGGTCAATAAGGAAAGACCTTTGTCAGGAATTCAATAGCGCTATAAGCCAACTCAGAGAAGACTGCAAAGTGTACTTCTGTTATTCAAAGACACTAACCCCCTCAACCAGATGATACTCTTGCGTGGATATTGATGTAGTTGCATGACTGGAGCTAGTGCCTGCCACCAGCAATACATGGATGACATCAAGCGGTGTTCAGGGAGTGCGAGGTACTCTGACTCTGTGATCCACCTGACCTGAATCCACATCAAAGACACTAGGCTTTAAGAAAGTGTAAAACCACCCTTTAAAGTTTTTTCTGCAATCCTGGATAAGACATCTATAAGGACATGGCTTCCATGTGGCTTCATGTCAAACTAGAAGAATGGCAAACAGTCAGAACCAGTAGACGTGGCTGTACAACATCAGAAGGACCATGATGACGCAGCTTATTAGTATGCAAGATACAGACCAGAACATAGCAGGATTCTTTAACTCCAGTCCTGGAGTCCACTGTCCTGGGATGTTTTACTCTGAAACTAATCAAATTTGTGTGCTCGCAATTTTCAAGTAATCCAGAAGGCATTGATTAGCTTGTTCAGATGAATTTCATTAGAATCTAAACTCTGCAGGACAGTGGCCATCCAGTACCAGAGTTGAAGTGCCCTGGTGTATAGGAATATCTCCACATCTCTAACTCCACATAATCTACAATACAACACAGTCTTATTGTACATAAGTTCTAGACAGACACACAAGTACAAGCCACCCTACCTGACAATATTAGAACAAATGTGTCTAGCCCTGTTCCTGGAAGACCTTTGTCCTGTTGAGTTTAGCTCTAGCCCCAATTGAATATACCTTAACCAGCTAATACAGGACTTTAGAATTACTAAAAAATACTAGGCAGATGTGTTGTGGCAAGTTGGAGCTGAACTCTGCAGGAAGTTGGCCCTCTGGGAGCAGGTTTAGATGCCTCTGGGAGCAGATTTAGATGCCCCTGCTAACAGAAACAGCAGTAGTGATACATTCTGGAATGCTAGAGTATGAGAACCTTGAGCAATGCCAGGAATTTATAGAAGAAGAAGAAAGAATATGGCAGGTCAAGGCTAAAGTAGTTCCAGGGCTGAACAAGCTTCAGCATGTTGACCCAGTGGAGTGGTGTCCTGGGAACAACTAAGATGTGGTGTTGAATACTTTAGCACCCAGGCCTCTTTTAAAAAGAAAAACATGAATTGAAATAATACTGTATGTAAATATACTGTACATGTTTACCCACATGGATTACACAGGATTAGAACACCAGCTTGTACCACCAGCTCCAGAGAAATGTGTACAAGAAAACGAGACAAAGTGTGTAGTTCAATTCATGTTGTTGTGGTGGTTCATGCTATCACACAGTTTCTCACACACTAGAGCACAAGGGTCAGTTGTTTTTCCACCACACTGCCCTCATACCGTAGACCTCAACGATCAATAGTAAACAATAACTTTAAAGGGCTCTCAGTGGCCTACCTCTGTGTGTGTGTGGGTTTGTGAGATGGTGAGTGTGAGGGAAAGATTTTTCCTCTGTTCTGCTGTACTGTAACTTGTCCGAGTCACGAACAATATACATTGCAATTATCAATAGCCCTCTTTCTCTCTGTCGCTAAAATTAGCACTGGAACTATAGGTGAAATATATATTCTGATACAATTTTACATGACGACAATTCATACATTTTGACCAAAACAAAAAACATGTTAAATAATTAGCATTGTATAGGTACTGCCGTAGTATTGTGTTTTAGTCTAGTATAGTATTGTAGATTTGTGACATTATGCAAGAACATCAGCAAGAAACACCCTTTGAGCACATTTTACTCATGCAAAAATGTGGCTGTACTATGGCACTATCATGGTATAAAATGGCAATGCCATGGTACTATGATATATCCAATACCATTGTATTAAATGATTACCAAAGCTGCTTTAAATAACACAAATGGCACTTCTACAAAATTATTATTTTTATTTTTTTATTTTTTTTTGTATATACAAGACCTTAGCAGTATATTCCAAGTCTTATGAATCCCATGTTGTCACTTTCTATTTTACAACACTAATGTTACCGAGGGCACTAAATGTAGGATATGAGATTTTTCTTGACGTTCTTCAAGAGATTAATGAATATGTGGAATATAAACATTATTTATGTGCCCTCATTGATGTAGATCACGTTGCCTACTTAATCATTCACCCAGGCCGCAATGCATGTCATTTCCATATATCTTAATTATTAACAAGACTAATGAATTTTTTAAAGACTTCCCACTATCCAAGGCCTCTGTGATGTTGTGTCCTGGTGACAGTCTCTGAGCTTCCGTGTCATCAACCTGCGCCAGCAAACAGGAGTATGAGCCAACGCTCTTCAAAGAGATGCTTTATTAAAGAGTAATCATCAAAAAGGGAGCAGGAGCGAGGGAATGGGGGGGACGAGGGCAGTCATAACAAAGCAATCAAAGGCAGTCGCGGAAGTGAGTTGTCGACAGCCCTGTCAGTAAGAAAGGTGCGAGTGATGTGTTTGGAGCTTGTGAATGGACGTGTGTGTGGGTTTGTGATCTTTGAGGACCTCACACCCTCACGTTCGTTTGATTCTTCGGTACCAGAGCAGGTGACCTGGCATTTCCGTGACTTTTAGAGGTGAGAGCAGCGTGACACGTTGCTCTCCGCCTCAAACCGCTTTCAGCCCTCAAACACTCTCTCTCTCTCTCTCTCTCTCTCCCACCCACCCACCCACCCACATGCAGTTTAGTGTATGAATAATTTTATCTCATAGTAATGGTATACTTCACAATATACTGTTTTATTTAATGATATTAATTTAAATACAATAGCAGATGAAAAGTACTTACTTAAATTGGATTATTTTCTCTTTTTATTTGAAACTTGATTGTCAAAAACCTAAAGATAAGTCTGTCATGGCATTCACAATATGCTTCACTATATGCTACTCCCAAAAAATACTAGGTTTTTACATTTAAAGAAAAGGCAACACTTTATTTTAAGGTGACATAGTTACACGTTACTACATGTACTTAATATAGTAATAAGAGTAAATTATGCATAATTACAAGCACCTACATCTAAACCAAACCATAACTCTATAGTAAGTACATGCAGTTAATTAATATTACTCAGTACTCATTTGAGTAAGTACAATTTTACTATGTTACCTTAAAATAAAGTGTAACCGAAGGTAAGGTCTAAGGTCTTTCTAGTGGTTTTCAGTGTAATGTTATGCAGCTGCTAGGATGTAATGGGTGTTTGCTGGTTTTGATAAGTGGTTAGCAGCTGGGTAAGTGAAGTCAGTTTGGATTTCTCTTAATAAAAAGTTATTCCTTGTCTCAATTTGTTTGGGAGACGCTTTGTAGTTTTCACAATACTCAGTGTTTCTTGATCGCTTTCATTTGTAAATAACATACTGTGCTTTCGCCCACTGATAGCCATGCAGATATATCCACACTTCTGGAAGGTCCTGTGCCATCTTAAGCATCTGTCTTCAAGATGAATGGGAATGCTACCATAGTCCTCATCGGACACCCGATAGATGGCATAGCAAAATCTCCACGGCACTGTCATGCAGTAAAATCGTTTGTACTGCTTAGCCCAAGCACTCATTCATTTTCCCTCCTGGTCTCTTTTACCATTTTTTTCTCTCTTACACACCCAACTTCTTCCCTTAACAGGTTGGATTTTAGACCCAGACAGTGAAGTGTGCAGGGGTAGGATGTGATTGTCTGGCCCTCTCTCCCTTACATTTCTCTAAAAATAAATGCTTTCTTTCTTTTTTTCTCTTAAAAATAAAATAAAGAAAAGTCTCCGTCCCTCTCCCAGGCATTCTCAGAGGCAGACAACGCTCTGTCCACTGGCATTTTGATCATGCACGGAAAAGAGAAGCCAGCCCAATTATCAGCTCCGCCGCTCTTTATGAAGCTATTGACCTCCATCCTCTGTGTATCTCTGCAATTTAATTTAACCCGCACGACGAGCTCCGCGCTAATTAGATGCATTTCAAAAGAAATGCTCCTGGAGCACACAGAGGAAGTGATGGAAAGGAGACGAAGGCAGATAGAGAGAATGAGTTTGAGGAAAAAAGCAGAGATGCACTGACAAAGACAAGGCGAGAATACCTGAAAGGGAGATCGACAGATGGAGAGAAAGTCAGAGTCACAGACTGAGGCCATGACAGAAACAGATACAGAGAGACAAGCATTATCTTAACGGCTGGAGACTCGACCCTGTCGACACATTTTAAAAGGATAAAAAATTATAGTGTTTTCTCCCACAGCGCGAGGGCGAGAGAGCAGACTGCTGTTTCCTGATCTACGATACAGCATGTTAGAGTATGTCTGAAAAGTTCCACGCCTCCCTGTTTAAAACTTTCAGATCTGAATTAGCCACTAATACTAAGTATTAAACGTTGGCATACAGTATGCTTGCACTATAAGGATGAATGATATCTCAAATAAAGCGGCTTGTTGAGGATTGATGTGCTTTTACTTCAAAGTTTCCAGAGATTTGATTCCTGCTTAGGGAGCAATACAGGGGTGTCCCATCTTGTTCCTGGGACACTGTCCTGCAGAGATTAGCTCAAACCCTGCATCAATCAAGGTCTTCAGGACTACTAGAAACTTCCAGTCAGGTATGTTAGGATCAGTTGGAGCTAAACTTTGTAGGACGTTGACCCTCCACCCTCCAGGATTGGACACCTTTGCTCTAGTATCATGGTGTCGAGTTTTGAACAGGCCAGCACCACTCATATTTTCAGAACATGTACAAATCGAGATATTTCTCATATATTTTTCTATAATTTTTCCTCTCTTGACATAAACAAAGCTCTGGGGTACAGGAAGCCACTCTTCTGTCTCCCTGAATGTGTGTTTGCATGTGTGTGTGAGAGTCCACACTAGTGAAGTTTGATGAAACGGGTGAATTTACACAGAAGACTTGGTGGCATTATCTGGGTATAATCATGGGGGACAGAACATCAAAGCAGAGTACGCAACCCTAACACACACACACACACTTACAAAAAGTGTTACTGATGCAGTAGCAGCAGATGTGAGACCTGATCCAGTGAGAAGCTTACAAACAATTCACCACGGGACACGCCGCTAAGGGTCTGGAGAGTCACACTGAGCGAAAGAGAGGGGTGAGGAGAAAAACAGTTCGAAACAGAAAGTGTGAAAAAAGGATGATGGTTGCCCATACAGAAAGCTAGTCATTTTAATCAGTTGGAACATAAAAATTGCGTGTGTGTGTTGTTGTTAGGATTGACGCCGCAACATTTGCGCACTTAAAGAAACCCTCACTGTCCAGTCAAGTGCTGCCATTTTATACAGACCCAATTATGATTGCAAATACTTCAGGATTCTCCACATGCCGACACACTTTCTCTCTCTCACACACACACATACACACACACACACACACACACTTACGCTGACGTGTGTGACACTTTTCCTGTAAGCCTCTTAGTTCAATTCTGTTTCAATACACTGTGTTTTGGAGTGTGTGTAATTTGCTCTCTCTAAGCAGGATTAACAGGGTCAGGCCTTTTATATAGTTCACACACGGAAGCGACTATTCAATACTATCAACAAAACAATACTCTCATTTTGTTTTAGGTATTATGCAACTTAGGAAAATAAATGAAGACTAGACCAGTGTTTTAAATAAGTGTTTTATGTACTTTATAAAATATGCAAACATTCATAAGGACAAGCTCATCCCCAGTCCATCCAGACTATACTCCAAAAACAGGCCAATAAAAAATCGCCATAATTATGACATCACAAGAAGCTCATTAACATATGACCACACACATTTACAAATCACCATCTATTTTAAAGGGTGATGAAACCCTAAACTAAATTATAACAGAGTTAAAATCTCAGAAAATTTAGTTTAGGGTTTCATGACCCTTTAAATAGATGGTGATTTGTAAATGTGGGGGGTCATATGTTAATGAGATTTCATGGATATTTTTGATGTAGGGTACAAATGGGAATTGCTGTGCATTAAATTATAGGTGTCACATGATATGCACGTATTTGTGTAATTTATAGTGAGCTTACAAACTTACTGGTGCTGAAATGGGGTTTTATGACCCTTTGATGTCCAGGAAACCAGTAAGTGGCACTGTTCATTTTAAATACAAAGAAGTTAGCCAATCACAAGAGATGAGATTTTAAATGTAGAAATGTTAAAGGTACTGTAGCAAAAAAAAAAAAAGCCTGTTTAGCTCTAAGGCTTACACAAGTATGCAAATGGAGAACATTAATGTAACAATGTGCTAATGCCTGCTGTGGTAACACCGATAATGCAGTTCCTTCTTGCTCATTTTAGAACTCAGTGACATGGAAACGAGCTATCGTACCTCGACGCATGCTTGAGTAGAGTACGTCTCAAGGATAATGGTGCAAAATAATTATGATAAACTATTGCAAGAAAAAATAATAATGCTAAACAGCTACAAAAGTGTGGAATATGGCCCCTTCATTATTCAAAACATGGACAATACCTGCTTGATTTTACTTTTTTCTTTACTTGCAGTCTATGAAAGTCTATGACTTGCAGTTTTTAATCTATGTAAAGGTAAATTAAGGCTACAACCCCTGCAAATAAAACTTCCGGAAACACTCTGAAAGTTTAAATCAAATATAAGAGATGACCGATACAGTTCATAGCGCAAAAATATGTCATGGATACGATATTCAAGAAACATGAAAGGAGAACAAACCACAAACACTCAGAGCTGATTTTATGTGTGTATGTTTGATTGAGTTGTCAGCGCTGTAAGGGTTTGTTATCTGACTGAAAGCATGTGTTCTGCGCTGATGTGTGCATGTGTTTTCTCCCTAATGGTCCTGAGGCAGTCTGAGATAATAATGTGATCTAATCACTTGTGCTTTCTCCACTCCACAAGACGAGTCAACAAAATGGCTCCCACTGGAATTTCTTTGCAGCCTTTTGTATTCGTATGTCAAGCAGTCTTTTGGATTTGTGTGTCTATGTGTGTGAATTACTTCCTTAGTATAACTAGGTTTTATTTATTTATTTGTTTGTTTTGTGTATTTCGTTGTAGATTGTTTAAATTGAGAAGAATTCAAGATGTCTCTGTCCTTATTTCTTTCTCTTTCTCTCTATCTCTCTCTGTGTGAAAAAGTGTGAGATGTGGAGTGCATTACCACTGTTGTTTCTAACAAGACCATTAGTGCAAATATATTGCTGTTGCTTTTCCTGCTATATTGAAAAAAAAAGCCTGCTTATTACCTGCCCACGCACATCTTTCTTTCTCTGTCTGTCTCTCTCTTTTACACAAGACTGATTCCTCTTTTTTTTTTCTCAAAGTTTATCACATATCACCTAAAGCTTTGGTTACAGAGCATCAATTATATGATTATAAGAGCATTTCATCTGACAGATTTGCCAGAGATTAAAATTAATCGTTCACCCGAAAATTTAAATTCAGGCACTATCTACTCACTGTTGTGTCATTACAAACCTGTATGATTTAACTTCTTCATTGGAAAACTAAAGGAGATGCATACAACATACAAGGTGCTTTCAAACTCAAAAAAGTACAAAAATATCAGTATAAATCACCTTTTTCACATGCAAAAAGTAATATTTAAAATGTTCTTTTTGTTTACGTTTTTGATAGACCTTTTTTTTGTCTGATTTTTTATTTTTTTGTGTGTGTGTGTGTGTGTGTGTGATGGCTACTTGAAGTTTTGAACTTAAAATGTAGGTAGAGGCATGTGTAACGATAACCAGCTGGAGTGCCCTTGAAAGCCTCCAGAGGGCACTCCACACCAGACTATCATGTTTCACTCACAAACTACATTTCCCATAACTCACTGCCCGGACTCATCATCACTTATCACTGATCACATTCACCTGTACCTCATTCACTGATTGCATTCACCTGTCTCATCCTGTTAGTCTGTCTATTTATACCATGTTCATTCATTCACTCACCGCGAAGTCTTGTTAAGTGTTACACTGCATTTCTGAGCGTTTCCCTGGTTTTCTTGTTTCTTGGTTTTTGATATCTTGCCCTGTTCCCTGGATTACTCTCTTGCCTCTGGTCCCTGCCTGTTTTTGTTTCTTTCTTTGTTTTGACTGCCTGCCTGTGTATGACCCTAGCCTGTACATTGGATTACGCCTCTGGATTTCCCCAGCCAATAAAGCTGCATTTGGATCTAACCTTTGTGTCTTGGAGCAGTTCGTGACAGAAGACTTCGCCAAACCTAGATCCAGCAGCCATGCCTACCTGGAGTCCTGATGTCCAGATCATCCGTCTTCGCCAAGAGAATTGCGCCATTGAGGATTATGTCGCAGAATTCCTCGAGCTGGCACATCTTGCACAAATGAGCACCCAGTGCTTGATGATCTTCTTCCGCGGGGGATTATCGGAACCACTCCGGTCTCTGATGCCCGAACCTGATCCGCACGGGTCTTTAGAAAGGTACGTTGACCTGGCCCTGTTGTGGAGCGGTTCCTTGTTTACTGTGGGCGAGGAGAAGCTCCCTGAACCCGCAGTGTCCCCTCAGACCGCGCTCCACGCCAGTCCAGCCGAGCCCGCACTTCACGCCAGTCCAGCCGAGCCCGCACTTCACGCCAAATCTACCGAAGCCAAGGCAGTATGCGTCATGCCCGCCGCCCCTGAGACTGAGAGCGTCATGCCCGCCGCGCCTGAGACAGCAAGCGACATGCCCGCCAAGCTAGAGCCTTCACCGCTGGTCCCGTCCAGCACAGAGCCCTCTTCACCGCTGGTCCCGTCCAGCACAGAGCCCTCTTCACCGCTGGTCCCGTCCAGCACAGAGCCCTCTTCACCGCTGGTCCCGTCCAGCACAGAGCCTTCTTCATTGCCGCTGGTCCTGTCCAGCTCAGAGCCTTCTTCATCGCTGGTCCTGTCCAGCTCAGAGCCCTCTTCACCGCTGGTCCTGTCCAGCCCAGAGCCCTCTTCGCCGCTGGTCCTCTCCAGCTCAGAGCCCTCTTCATCGCTGGTCCTGTCCAGCTCAGAGTCCTCTTCGCCGCTGGTCCTGCCCAGCTCAAAGCCCGCGCCGCCACTGGTCCCGTCAAGCTCAGAGCGCGCTGATCCTGATCCAGAGACTGAGCTTCACGTCACTTCTGCCGACCCAGAGACTGAGCTTCACGTCACTTCTGCCGACCCAGAGACTGAGCTTCACGTCACTTCTGCCGACCCAGAGACTGAGCTTCACGTCACTTCTGCCGACCCAGAGACTGAGCTTCACGTCACTTCTGCCGACCCAGAGACTGAGCTTCACGTCACTTCTGCCGACCCAGAGACTGAGCTTCACGTCACGTCAGCCGACCCAGAGACTGAGCTTCACGTCACGTCAGCCGACCCAGAGACTGAGCTTCACGTCACGTCAGCCGACCCAGAGACTGAGCTTCACGTCACTTCTGCCGACCCAGAGACTGAGCTTCACGTCACGTCAGCCGATCCAGAGACTGAGCTTCACATCACGTCCGCCCATCAAGAGTCTCGTCCCGCCGAGACTGAATCTGTTCCTGAGCCTGAATCTGATCCTGATACTAAGCCTGAATCTGTTCCTCTTCCTCTTTCCACGCCTGTGTCTTCGGACAAGATGGCCGACTCCACGCCTGTGTCTTCGGACAAGATGGCCGACTCCACGCCTGTGTCTTCGGACAAGATGGCCGACTCCACGCCTGTGTCTTCGGACAAGATGGCCGACTCCACGCCTGTGTCTTCGGACAAGATGGCCGACTCCACGCCTGTGTCTTCGGACAAGATGGCCGACTCCACGCCTGTGTCTTCGGACAAGATGGTCGAAACCACGCCTGTGTCTCAGGACAAGATGGCCACCGCCGAGCCAGTGTCTCAGGACAAGATGGTCTCCGCCGAGCCAGTGTCTCAGGACAAGATGGTCGCCGCCGAGCCAGTGTCTCAGGACAAGATGGTCTCCGCCGAGCCAGTGTCTTCGGACAAGATAGTAGCCGCTGCCACGGTGTCTGTCCCTGAGCCGGTGTCTGTCCCTGAGCCGGTGTCTGTCCCTGAGCCGGTGTCTGTCCCTGAGCCGGTGTCTGTCCCTGAGCCGGTGTCTGTCCCTGAGCCGGTGTCTGTCCCTGAGCCGGTGTCTGTCCCTGAGCCGGTGTCTGTCCCTGAGCCGGTGTCTGTCCCTGAGCCGGTGTCTGTTCCTGTGTCTGTTCCGGTGTCTGTTCCTGTGTCTGTTCCTGTGTCTGTTCCTGTGTCTGTTCCTGTGTCTGTTCCTGTGTCTGTTCCTGTGCCATGGTCGCCTGAAGGGTCTTCTCCGCCCTGGCCGCCTGAAGGGTCTTCTCCGCCCTGGCCGCCTGAAGGGTCGTCTCCTCCCTGGTCGCCTGAAGGGTCGTCTCCTCCCTGGTCGCCTGAAGGGTCGTCTCCGCCCTGGTCGCCTGAAGGGTCGTCTCCGCCCTGGTCGCCTGAAGGGTCGTCTCCGCCCTGGTCGCCTGCACAGCCTGCTCCGCCCTGGTCGCCTGCACAGCCTGCTCCGCCCTGGTCGCCTGAAGGGTCGTCTCCGCCCTGGTCGCCTGCACAGCCTGCTCCGCCCTGGTCGCCTGCACAGCCTGCTCCGCCCTGGTCGCCTGCACAGCCTGCTCCGCCCTGGTCGCCTGCACAGCCTGCTCCGCCCTGGTCGCCTGCACAGCCTGCTCCGCCCTGGTCGCCTGCACAGCCTGCTCCGCCCTGGTCGCCTGCACAGCCTGCTCCGCCCTGGTTGCCTGCTCTGCCTGCTCCATTCTGGCCTCCCGTATTACCGCAGTCTCAAGGTCCTCTTCCGCTCCAAGGACCTGGCCCTCCATCCCGCCCCCGGATCCGCCTCCGGGCCACCTCCCACCTGGACAGTTTTGGAGCGTCTGGAAGCCGCTCTTTGGGGAGGGGCTATGTAACGATAACCAGCTGGAGTGCCCTTGAAAGCCTCCAGAGGGCACTCCACACCAGACTATCATGTTTCACTCACAAACTACATTTCCCATAACTCACTGCCCGGACTCATCATCACTTATCACTGATCACATTCACCTGTACCTCATTCACTGATTGCATTCACCTGTCTCATCCTGTTAGTCTGTCTATTTATACCATGTTCATTCATTCACTCACCGCGAAGTCTTGTTAAGTGTTACACTGCATTTCTGAGCGTTTCCCTGGTTTTCTTGTTTCTTGGTTTTTGATATCTTGCCCTGTTCCCTGGATTACTCTCTTGCCTCTGGTCCCTGCCTGTTTTTGTTTCTTTCTTTGTTTTGACTGCCTGCCTGTGTATGACCCTAGCCTGTACATTGGATTACGCCTCTGGATTTCCCCAGCCAATAAAGCTGCATTTGGATCTAACCTTCGTGTCTTGGAGCAGTTCGTGACAGCATGTTTTCCAATGACCCTTTGTTGGTAAATTCTGTTTGATACCTCTAAAAATGGTACATAAATTACACTTTTTCACCTTTAAATTGTGGTCTTTCTCAAACTTTTGTTTGAGAAACCACTTCAGAAGATTTGGACTATAGAATATGTACTTCCTTTATTGTATTTGTGTTTTTGTTTTGTTTTTTTGTACTTCTTTTTTTTTTGGAGCTTGACAGTATAAATTAGCTTCCACTTTCATTGAAAGAAGAAGAGCAGCATGAACTTCCAGCTAAATTTCTCCCTTTGCCTTTCACGCAAACAAGTAAATATAAACTTGAAGCTGAATAAATGATGGCACAATTAACATTTCTGTGTAAACTATCCCTTTAAAGTGTGGTTTGACAAAGTCTGGTGTTTGTTTGTTAGTTGGTTGTCTATCAGGATGGCACTTCAGTTCAACTTGAGAATCTCTTCAGGTGTTGCATGACTGGATCTGTTTCTTACAGTGAAATGTGCGTTTATGTTTACTGGCTATCTAATTGTCCTTCTCTTAATGCCGTGCTCTATATTTACTTGCATTGATTGATTAACAAGTAGATATTGAGCGCTGGCGAGCTGTGGAGATTGCGGTGTATGTGAGAGACGGAGAAAGTGAATGTTGAAACATGCTGCCAGTCAAAGCGGGCTTGTAATGAAATCTTCAAGCAGTCCTGACAGTCTGTCTCAAGCACAAGCACATTCACTCAGGGGTTCACTCTCTCTTATTCATAGTATACATCCATCTACCCATCTATCTTATTTTCCCTCCTTTTGCACTCATATACCTACATTCCGTCAGCCAGCTCTTCTCCTTCTACATCTGATAGTGTTGGGTGTGTTTAATTTAAGTTTACTCTCAGCCTGTCTGGTTCAATATTTCTCTCCCCTCTCTCCTGCCTCTTTTTGTCCCGTTCTTCTGTCATTCATTCCTTCGTTACATTCTGGATAAACTTGCGTGTAGAAATGGAGGCCAGTCGCTGTTAGACTTCAAAGCGTATCAACAGAAAACTATTCAGTTAGGCCCCACTGGTGTTTACAAAATGGCTGACAGACTCTCAGCAGCAACCGAGGTGGTGAAAGTTTAAAAACGTTGTTCCTTTAAACATGTTTTCTCAAAGCTTTGCTGAAAACTGAAAGTCTTGCACTTGATCAAATGTTGTTTTATGTGACTATAGTTCATTCACAACTCATTCATATTTGGGATTGATTTCAGCAGGACTGTGTTGTGTGTGCTTGTGTTGGTTTAAAGCTACAGGCATCCATCCATCCATCCATCATGATCTCAATATAGTGACAGCATAATAGGTTAGATTTGTACACTAAGTACTTTCATACTTTTATTTATTTATTATTTTTAAAATACTGAAACAAGCTATTGTGTATGCTAGTTAAAGATTTAGTTAGCACTGCACATTTTAGCTATTCCTTAAGACTGGTTAGAGAAAGACCAGAGATACGCATATTTATACAGGAGAGCAAATCTAAAAGATCTGATTGTTTATATATTAGCTTTCATGGGAAAATCTCACTGGCTAAGATTCGATTAGAGCTCAAATTCTCATGTAGAACATTCATGTTCCATTTCTATACACAGGGCTTCAGATTTGAGTATCACTGATTGCAAAGATTTCATGGAAAGACTTTTCTAAATACATGGTTTACTCAATACTTTCTTCAATCACCGACAGTTTCGCCACTCTTATATTGAAAATGTCTTGCCCATAAAAAGCAATTTTTTTCTCATAAAAATACAGTAATGAAAACAGTAATGGCAGTGCTTTATTGTCACTTTGGGCTCAAACATTTTCGAGTGCGTGTATTTGTAGGAGAGAGTGTGTGTGTGTGTGTGTGTGTGTGTGTGTGTGTGTGTGTGTGTGTGTGTGTGTGTGTGTGTGTGTGTGTGTGTGTGTGTGTGTGTGTGTGTGTGTGTGTACTCTGCTTAATATACACACTTAATGCATCCTCCGCTTTGATGGCTATAACCGTCTTTTCTTTTTAAAGGTGTCTGCGTGTGTGCATGTGTGTAGATATGTTCTCGGAAGTCTTTCAGTGAGAGCCAGCAGTCTTTGAATGTCGCTCAGTCAAAAGAGTCGAGTCCTGATTGCGGTTATAAGGAGACTCGGAGGGCCCTCTCTGCAAGGCAAGATAAGCTGAGTGTTTGTGGCTGAGTGACAATCCTGCTCTGTTAATCATATTAAAGGCAAATAAATGTGAGCTCTGCACACTCACACCTTACTGCAAAAAAAAAAAAAAGGCTAATGCCTGAAGGGTTGATTATTTCCTTTTGAGTGTCTTATTATAGGCACATTTACTTTTTCAAATATATATGCTATTTTTTTATGTTTTCAATTAGCAGAACTTTTCACTTGATAAATTTAAGTAACAATATATTGTATACAAAATTATAATAAAGTTCATATAAATATAATTAAAAATAATAATAATTAAAAAAAAATTAAGAAACAAAATAAATAAAATTTTATAAATGAATAAATAAACAAAATAAAACAAATGAATAAAATTAAATTAAACACAATGGATCAGAAAATATACTTTTTATCCAGCAGATAAACAAATAATGTGTGAGTTTTGTAGACTTTCGTAGATTCATTCAAACACTTGACTCAGTCAAGGCTTTAACACGTTTAATGTGAAACTTCAGAGACTTGAATCAAAGAAGGGATGCATATTAAATAACTCATTCAATCACATGCTCTTAAACGGACAGTTCACCAAATAATTAAAACTTGTTTTTTTGGTTGGTTATTTATTCAAATCTGTCCTATAACTTCTAACTTAAAGGACAAGTTCGGTATTTTACACTTAAAGCCCTGTTTACAGATTGTATCTGATGAAATAGAACGGTTAAGATTAAAATTTGGACACATGCTGCTGTCCCGAGAATTTTAGGTTTATTTCGCTTCCCCCCACCACCCCCACAATGGTTGTCTATATGCACTGGAAGATTCCGTCCTAAAAACACATTAAACTTTCGTTTACAAAGACGTGAAACTCACCGAGTGGTCAGGGGTGTTCACTGATATGTTCCATCAAAAATCGCTGAAAAAGATTTATTCCAACAGGTTTTATCGTAGTTTTTGTCCAGCTCCATTGACTTAATAGGACGTGCTGTGAGACCGCAGCACCTTTACGGTATTACTCCGCCGCTTCTTCTTCTGCTTCTTCTGTGTATTCAATGAAATGCCCATGGTTTGCTTGCAATTGGCAAAGGTGCATTATCGCCACCAACTGGGCTGGAGTGTCTATTATTCAAGCTCTCAACGGAAGAATCACGGGTGTGACGCGTTTGGCAAAATAGGTTCACAAAAGCTAAATAAACCTAAAATTCTCGGGACAAGAGCATGTGTCCAAATTTTTATCTTAACCGTTCTATTTCATCAGATACGATCTGTAAACAGGGCTTTAAGTGTAAAATACCGAACTTGTCCTTTAACTTACCATAACCTAATATAGAACACTGATTGCATTTATGATATATAGGCTATAAAAAAACAGTTTGTATATTTCACCAAATATTTGTTTTTATTTTCCACAGAGTAAAGAAAGTCATACGGGTTGGAACAACATGAGAGTGAGTAAATAATGAGACATTTATTTTTTGTATTTATTTATTTATTTATTTTACCTGTTAATTGAAGCTCTCGTGTTTCTAAAGGAATTCACGGGGTCACATGGCCCTTTTACATTGAGAGGTCATGGAAGTTGTAGGCTCAGGTGTTTTTGAGTGCTAAAGCTTGTTATTTTGGCAACTGTCTCTACCAACCCCAACCCCAACACACACACACACACACACACACACACTCACGGAAACACACCCAGAGATTCTCATTAAGTAAGCTTCAGCAGTATATCCGCTCATCAAAACACTGTCTGCACTAATTACTGCCTGTGACGAGACACACTCCAGCATTTTCATAAGCACGCACACATACAAACACTTGTCCCCACAGTATAATTCATATGCATATAGCTCTTTCACAGACACACACACCTACACTTTTATTTTTTTTGTTCTTTTTTTTTTTTTTTTTGAGCTGTATGCAAATGTATTTAATTGGTCTGTCTGCTGATGCCACCCATACTGTCAATCAAAACCATTCAAAGCTCTGTCAGGAAAATAGAGGTAGGACTGTCTCCAAGATCTCTCTGTGTTGCATTTTATACATGCAAAAATATTTGAAGAACCGCCCAAAAAGACATGCAAATGCATAATTATTATTTTTAAATTTTTTAAATGATCTAAACTATTATAATAAGCAAGCATGATTATGCAAAATACATCATTTAAGAATTGGCTCTCTTTAAATCCATGGGATTTATGAACTATTGCTCAAAGATAAGATTTTTTTGAATGTTTTTGATAGAATTTTTTTTTGTACATGTATTTGTTTGTATATCAAATGTATTTAATCAAAATACAATGAGACATTAGTATTGCGAAATATTTTTTACCATTTTACATCACTGTTTTCTATTTTAATATATTTTGAAATGTAATTTATTCCTGTGATGCAAAGCTGATTTTTTTTTAGCATCATTACTCCAGTCTTCGATATCACATGACCCTTCAGAAATCATTCTAACAAAAAAATATTTTTAATATTTAATATTTTTGTGGAAACTGTGCAGGATCGTTTCCTCCAAGAAGGCAATAGAGGCAGTGCCTCCTCAAAAAATTGGATGAGAAAATAATCCATATTACAAAAATAAAACTACTCAAATATTACAAAATGTGAGAATAAAAAGTGTATAAAGCACTCGTTTTTCTCAAGTAACACTATCCAGCAGCGACACCAGCCGTGTCTCTCTTCCCTCCTTCGAGTCCATTTGGTTTGGGTTTGAGTGTGGGGGGAAAGTCACATGATAGGAAGCAATGTCTCCATTGCGCTATGATTGGATAATGATTGTTTTTGTGCGATAAATCCCGCCTCTGGTTTTCCATGTGCTTTCGCAAATCATTCTGAATGAATAAAATGATGATGATAATGGGAAGACTAAATAAAAAGTAAATTAACAACTCACTCACTTAGATATCACTGCATTATGTCACATCAAAATCAAACTTGAAATGGCCTGAATACACGATGAATGTGGGATGTTTTTAGTATGCAATCAGCTTGGTGAAATGAAAGGTACATCTGTGTGTCTGTAACTACCATGACACTTGCAGTGTTTACCAAGCTTGATGTGTAATGATCCGAAAATAAGTTGACTATTAAAAACATCAGTTAACAAATAAGATAGTGTTTAAATTGTTATTGCCTTTAGTTACTATTTTGGAATAAATGCAATAATGCTTAAAAACAACTTGATGAGATACCTCTAAAAAACAAATCTTAATGATTTTGAAAGGTAGTGTATGTTAGAATTGTATTTTCTTGTAAATACAAATATCTAAAGGTGACATTTCAAGCATGAATTATTAATAAGTGTGTAGTTCACGTTAAGACAATATGTTTGTGTAATTCATACTGAAAAATAAAATGCACTATTAAAAATGAATAACTTACAGTAGTTACAGTAAATCAACTTCATTCCATTTTAATTTGACTTCCCATTCTGTTTCCTAATTGCCATCTCAACTCAAATTCAGTTGGATTGAATTGTAATTTAAACATCATTCTTAATTCAGTTTTGGTGCCCGACTCTGTAAACAAGAGTGGAGAAGCAAAGGAAAACTATCTTTCAATCACTTGTACAGTTCCTGTGCATTCCTAATGAAAGCCTATTTAGGATTTATTTTGGTCAGAGCACTATAAAACGAGTTGTATGAAGTGTCGGCAAACTAAGCATGAAATGGTGGTGATGCTAGATTTCCTCAAGAGAGTGTGTGTGCGTTTGTGTGTGTAGTCTTGATGAGAATGTGTTTTGTTATGTGTGGGAGGGACCTTCTGGATTGGATTGAACTTCCTCTCTCTCTTTCTTTCTGTCTTTTTCTTTCCTCTTCTCACAAATTCAGTGCGAATCTCTCCTCCTCCGGTTCTCTCACACCTCCTACACACACACACACGTTCTTTTCCAGTCTTCCTTGTTCTCCTTTCACATCATCGGCGTCGTTCAGCTGCTCTGCCTGTTTCTTCTTTCCTACTCCTCTGTTAGCGCCCGCACATTTCTTTTTGCATGTTTTTTTTCCTTCTTGTTTTCATTTAGTTCTCACTCCATTCTTTCTATAGTGTTTCATGCATGTCTATCTTTGGCCTGGGGTAGTTTTTTTTTGTGTGTATGATTGTATGTGTGTGTCTAGGCATTTTGAAAATGGAATACTGAATGCTACGCTGCTTGTACATTGTTTACTGCTTAGTGTTGTTTTAAATAGAATGTAAAAGAAAATGGATTGTGCAACTATAAAGGTTTCACACAGTAGTTTGCCATGTTATTGTCATGTGACATCACCTGGCTAGTCATATTTAGAAGGGCTGGGTATTGACACAAATTTCACAATTCGATTAGATTTCGATTCACAAGCTTGCAATTCGATTCGATTCCGATTCGATTCAATTCAATATTGATTATTTCGGATATCAGGTACAATACATGGCACATTTTCGCAATAAAAAAAAAATCGAACTAATGCTGTAAACTATGGGAGTCAGTTGTAGCCTATAGGCTTCATTCGCCTACTATTATTGAAGGTAAAAATTAACTGATTTGTATATAAACATGAAGAACATTCAAAATTATAATGAATATGTAATAATTTTTTCTAGCTGACTAACGTGTTTATGTTCACGGATATGGTTTTTCTGAGGTAAATGTGACGTTACATGACATTGTTCAAAAGCTGTTTTACTGACGCCTTTCCACGGTTGAAACACTGATTGAGCGATTCCATGTGACATGATACGGATTTCGATAAGTTGTACTCTACCTTTTAACACACTCTCAGGTGCTCATTCATGTTTATCTCGCGTGGTAACTGGTATTATTAAGGCGGAAGAGAAGATCACGTGCAGTCCGCGCTGCTGCTTCTCTAGAGCTGAGCTGCGCCGCGCCAGAGCGATCTCACGCCACAGCGCCAAAACGGTATTTATGTTTTTGAATTTCGTAAGAAAATGGACGTAATTTGAAATCTGAAACTTTGTTTCATATCAAAAGTAACAAAGCTGGGATGCGCGCTACAATGTTCCATTCATTCGTCAACTGAGAACAGGATGAGAGCGAGAAAGAAAGATTTTTATTTTTTTGCAAATTGTAACTCCTTTCCTCATCATGTCATCATGTAACCTTTGCTTTGCTTTAAAAGCCTCACTTGTTTAGTTATGAAAAATAACTAATTATATGTAGTAAATTTCTGATCTCCAGATACATCACAGACGTTGCAACACGCTAAACGAACCGAGGGGAACAAAAACCTACGACCCCCCCCCAAACTGACCACTTCCAACTAACCACCCAATGTATATCCGCATACTCCCTGTCCAGTCGATGTGTGAGTGAATGTTTGAAAATAAATCCATGTTACTGATTAAAGAGCTTCACCTGCTGACCCTGCTCTCCACCGCCGTGTGTGTGTGTGTGTGTGTGTGAGGCAGTGGTGTGTAACGTATGTGCTGCACGCTGTCAGTTTGATAGGGGTTGTGGGATTGGCTGAGCACTGATCCGTAAGCCCCCTTATTATACAGCCTAGATCAGCACTGCAGCGACTCCAGCCCTGCTCTGAGCATCTCCATATATCTGTCTCCTCTTTTCTCTTCCTGCTCATCCTTCTTTCTCTTAATTGACTGCTCAATGCACTTACATTCCTTTTATTCTCATTGGTCTGTGGCTAAAAAAAAACAAAAAAAAACAACATTTATCTCCATAATGTGTTGTATTTCCAAGTGAAACTGGATATTTAAAAACTGACTGGATTATGGAAAGGGTCTCAATATGACAGGTGCTTGAAGGACAGGGGCTTGATGTCACTCAAAACAGTCATTTTTAGGGCAGAGTAAGTGATTACATAAAATATTTGTTCCTTTTATTATATTTTTAAATTAACATTAACTCTTGTTTGATTAAAAGGATCACATTATGAAATAAATGTTTTTCTCCAAATCACGTTGGCCACAATTATTGGCACCCTTTTATTAAATACTTTTTGCAAACTTTTTTTTTTACCAAGATAACAGCTCTGAGTCTTCTCCTATAATGCCTGATGAGTTTGGAGAACACCTGACAAGAGATCAGAGAGCATTCCTCCATACCGAATCTCTCCAGATCCTTCAGATTCCCAGATCCATGTTGGTGCTTCTTCTCTTCAGTTCACTCCACTCATCAGGTCAGGGAACTGGGACGGTCATGGCAGAAGCTTCATTTGTGCTCCGTAACACATTTTTGTGTTGATTTTGATGTTTGTTTTGGACCGTTGTCCTGATGGAAGACCCGACCACGGCCCATTATAAGATTTCTAGCTGAGGCAGTCAGTTTTTTTTTTATCTGTTGATATTTGATAGAATCCATGATGCCATGTATCTGAAGATGTCCAGGACCTCCAGCAGAAAAATATGCCCACAACGTTAAAGATCCAACAGTATATTAAATTGTACACATGGGGTACTTTTTATCCTTGTGTGCACCAAACCCATCCTAGCGTGTTTGATGCCAAAAAGCTATTTTTTCAGTTTAGTCTGACCACAGAACCCTGTTCCAGTTGTGTCTGACAACTGAATATGCTGGAGTTTGTTTTTGGATGAGCGAGGAGGATTTTTCTTGAAACCCTCCAAAACAACATGTGTGGATGTAGGGGTTGTTTTATTTTATTTTATAATTTTTTTTGGTAGGCTTCTGACCCCAAGACTTAAAGGTATAGCGGAGGATCTTTCCAAATTTTAGATAAGACCCGCCCTCTCCACTTTTTGAAAAGTTTGATTGATTCACCAGAATGATTGACAATTAGGAGGACCAATAGTTTAGACTACCCACCAGGAAGTAAAACATCCTCCGCTATACCTTTAACTAATCTTTGCAATTTTCCATCTGTGATCCTTGGAGAGTCTTTGGCCACTCAAACTTTCCTCCTCACCGTCCATTAAGACAATATAGACACACGTCTAGACGTCCTCTTCCAGGAGGATTCATAACATCTTTAGTTGATTGGAACTTCTTAATTATTGCCCTGATCAAAATGGGGATTTTCAATTCTTTAGCTGTTTTATTACAGCCACTTTCTATTTTTTGATGCTCAACAATCTTTTGATGCACATCAGAACTATATTCTTTGGTTTTACTCATTGTGATGGATGATTAAGGCAATTTGGCTTTTGTGTTTCCCTTATATTTAAACTCCTGTGAAACAAGAAGTCACAGCTAGACAATTTCATGTTCCTAGTCACCCTGGTGTGCTAAATAAAGGTAAATATTAATGGGAATATGCTTCAGAGATATTTTACTCATAAAAAAATCTAGGGGAACCAATAATTGTGGCCAACGTGTTTTGGAGAAAAACATTTATTTCATAATGTGATTTCCCTCCCACTTTCAATTCGTTTACTTCAATGAAAGGTTCGATTTTTGCAAAAAAAATAAATAAAGAGATCAAAAGGATAAACAATGCAGATTTATTTTTTATAGCCATTTGTTATCATATTTTTTTTATCATTCTAGGGGTGGCATTAATTCTGACTACAACTGTATATATATAAACAGTTGTGGTCAGAATTAATGGCACCCCTGGTATGATAAAAAATATGATAAAAATGGCTATAAAAAATAAATAGTATAGTATAAATAGTATAAACGTGTGTATACTGTATACATATATATGTTTGTATATTTACACACGTATATACACCCATATACACAGACATATATAGACTGGTCTATATTAATATAATATCGATATATTATATTCCTCTATTTTTACACATTTTTCTCCACTCTTCCTCGTCTTTTCTTTTTCTTTTCTCTTTCTTTTTACATACAGTTCGTTGTGCACCTGCCCGACAGTCTCTCCTTCTCAAATTCATTTCAATTCACTCCTCTGGTTCAAGTTCCCTTCATTCTCCGCATCACCCGCCACGACTTGCCACTTTATTGCCCATTTCTCTATCACTCCTCCTCTCTCAATCCTTCCATTTTTCCTGTCACTCACACAGTGGCATCTAACTGTGCCTGCACACTTTGGCAATGGTGGTCACACCACACGACATGGCAAAGTTCAAGGCATTCTGGTATTAAATGACAGGCTGCCTTGATATTGCAAAAAAAAATCTGGCCAAGCAAAATCACAAGTACGTTTTGACACTTACTATCTAGGTTAGATACCCCTTATTTTGAAGCAATACACTTCTTTTTTTTCTTTTTTTTGTGGCCTTTCATCTTGAACGGGGCCATAAAAACAGGGTTTCCTTTTTTTTTTTTTGCTTTCTTTCTGTATAAACAAACAAACAAATACATATGCAGTTTGAATGAATGAATACATTTATGTAATGCACTGTACCTGTGCATCATTTTGTTTTATTTTTAATAAAAAGACGATTACAATACATTTACATAATAATGTAAAATGTAATTAAATGTTGCTAGCCAAACTGTTTTTTCAACTGTATGTTTGATGTCAGAAATCATCATGATTTTGACATCACAACCATACCGCATTAACATGACAATACACATTTCCCATATCGATACCCTTGAAATATCTTGACCCATCCTGATCAACAACAGTGTGAACTGTATGTATTCCATTGCACAGAGTTTAGCCAATCATATCATATATTATTACATTAAGAGGTCTTGAAGGTGCAGCAAAAAAATAAATACAAAAAATAGCCTGTTTAACTTTACGGATCAGCGAAAACAAATACAGTTCTACAGAAGTGTAAAATACATCACTATTAAGATTAACATATTTGTACATGAACCTATTCTATACTTGACTTAATATATCAAACACAACATTAGAAATTGAAACCGTAGTTATTCCACATAATTAAAGTATACGCTTTCTTGATTGAACAAATGTAATGATTACCAAACACTTAGGTTGGTGATTAGCGTGTGCTCTGTAGGTGGTTTAAGATGATTAATAAGGGAAATTGTGTTACAGTGTAAATTAATGAATTAAATAGGATAGAATATATTTGTCATGATTCCTGTCTTGTGTTCTCCTTGTCTTGTGTGGACTTTTGTTATTTCCTGTTCTGTGCCATGTTTTGTAGTCCTTTGTAGTTTTTCTTGTTTATTAGTCTTTCTAATTAGCCCCGCCCCCTTGTTATCTTGTTTAGCTTGTTTGCCTGTGTATTTAAACCTCTGTGCTTCAGTTGTTGTTTGTCGGTCATTGTAGCTGTTTCTTATTCCATGTTCCTGTCCTGAGTTCCGTGTTTTGTTGTTTGCCCTGGATTACCTGTTTGTTTTATTAAAGTAGTGCTTGCACGTGGATTCTCTCTCCGCTTCGTCCTTGCCTCATTGTTACAGAACGACCAACCAAAGATGAATCCAGCAGCACAGATTATGTGTCTCCGTCAGGGAGACCGGCCTATAGAGGAGTACGTGAGAGACTTTATTGAGCTGGCACATTTGGCATTTTTCGATTAAGTATGCCTAATGATATTTTTCCATGGAGGACTATCCGAGCCGTTCAGCTCCCTTATGCCACATCATCACCCTGGCTGGAATCTTCAACAGTATATTGTCCATGCTCTTTTGCTGGCCGGATCAACTCTTACTGTGGGTTTTGCAGAGGAGTCCTGCAAACTGACAGTATCCACTAAGCCTGAGACGCTTCACGTCAGTCCTGCTGCCGAGCCAGAGACGCTTCACGTCAGTCCTGCTGCCGATCCAGAGACGCTTCACGTCAGGTCTGCCGATCCAGAGACTGTTCACGTCACGTCTGCCGATCCAGAGACTGTTCATGTCAAGTGTCTCCGGACAAGATGGCCACCGCCGAGCCAGTGTTTCCGGGCAAGATGGCCGCCGCCACGCTGTCTGTTCCTGTTCCCGAGCCGGTGTCTGTTCCTGTTCCCGAGCCAGTTCCTCTTCCTGGGCCAGTGCCTGTTCCTGAGCAGAATCCCATAGCTGCCCTCAAGAATTTTTTTTTGGGGGCCTGCTCCGCCCTGGCTGCCTGGTCCGCCCTGGCCGCCTACTCTGCCCTGGCCTCCCGTCCTGCCACAGTCTCCAGGCCCTCTTCTGCTCCACAGGCCTGGCCCTCCATCCCGCCCCCGGGTCTGCCTCCGCTCCACCACCCTCCTGGACTGTTTTCCTGAAGAGCATCTGGAATCTGCTCCTTAAGTGGGGGGCTATGTCATGATTCCTGTCTTGTGTTCTCCTTGTCTTGTGTGGACTTTTGTTATTTCCTGTTCTGTGCCATGTTTTGTAGTCCTTTGTAGTTTTTCTTGTTTATTAGTCTTTCTAATTAGCCCCGCCCCCTTGTTATCTTGTTTAGCTTGTTTGCCTGTGTATTTAAACCTCTGTGCTTCAGTTGTTGTTTGTCGGTTGTTGTAGCTGTTTCCTAGTCCATGTTCCTGTCCTGAGTTCCATGTTTCGTTGTTTGCCCTGGATTACCTGTTTGTTTTATAAAAGTAGTGCTTGCTTGTGGATTCTCTCTCCGCTTCGTCCTTGCCTCATCGTTACAATATTAAAGGGGACCTATTATGCCCCTTTTCACAAGATGTAAAATAAGTCTCTGATGTCCCCAGAGTGTGTAAGTGAAATTTTAGCTCAAAATACCAAACAGACCATTTTTTAAAGCATGTTTAAATTGTCACTTTTTGGGGCTCAGAAAAACATGGCGTTTTAGTTTGTGCCCTTTAAATGCAAATGAGCTTCTGCTGCATGGCACAGGGGGCGGTGCCTCACGAGCTCGCGCTCAGTGTCAGAACAATCTCATCTCACGGAATGATGATAATATCAAAACAGAAGCTCTCAGTAAAGGTGTTCATTTCGACCCGGAGTTGGACAATAATGTACCCTGGAAATCCAGAGTTCAAAGTTGAATTTGCTCAGCGAGTTTACACTTGCGTTGAGTAATGATGCTTGTATCCGAGCTGCACCAATCACATCGGTGTATCAGATATAGGCGGGCCAGAGGCGAGCTAAACAGATGACGACAGCGCTGCGACGTTAAATCATTAGTAAACATTGCAAGATGGCTATGGATGAACACCAGTTGTTTGAAACGGCTTTGGCCACTACAATGAACGAGTTAGACTAGGCTTTTTATCTAAAAGAGGAACAGAAGACGGCGCTTGAATCGTTCGTTTGCAAAGAAGGGCGTTTTTGCTGTTTTGCCGACCGGTTACGGCAAGAGTCTAATCTACCAGTTAGCTCCGCTGGTAGCTAAGCATATGGGGCTTGTTGTGTTTGGTCGTAGTGTTATCCAATTGCGTGCAGAGAGATTTTCAAATGCACGCTTGGTGCCGCCCCTCGAGCTGGCCGATTTTCATTAGTCGATGCCAGACCAATAATCTTTCAGATTTAGGTCTGGATTATTACCAGGCTAACAATAATGCCTATAGAGTCAGATAATATATGCTGTATGGAGATGGAACAGGTAGAGTTTAGTTTAATTACGGTTATAACGTATGTGTCATTGCTTGTATCCACTATTAAGCCTGCTGTAGAGGACCCTGTCCGAATGATGGACAAAAATATACTGATGAGTTTAATAAAGTTCATTTTACATCACAAAAAAGATGAAGCGTCAGTTTTATTCCAGAAAATCACCGTAAGAGCTGAGTAAACACAGCATAAGAAGTGCGTAGGTACAAAAACAAATTTTGGAAGCATTTTCTTAGAAAACAAAATTAATCCACCTCGTCTTCAGCGGCTGGCTCAGATTTCGGGAGTAAATAGAGAGAAAGCTATGTGGATTAATACATCCAGCCACACAACACCTACATTTTCGTCAGTGCAGCAATGGCGGATGTGTACAACTCGCTGTGAACTCAATCAGGGCGGTTCCATGTTAAAACGGCAGCTCTGTCAACATTCGTGGGCGGGGCCTGTGGCTGTTATGACGTCACACCAGCCCCATTGCTGAAAACAGGTCGTTGGGAGACACTGCTTATAATTTATGAGGATTAAAAAAAAAAAGGAGTGAGTGGATTTTTATCACTATAGGGTGGCTGTGTACACACTGCCAAAACACAATTTTGTCCAAACACCATGCAAAAGTGAATTTTGTATAATAGGTCCCCTTTAAAGCTAATTAATGTATTCAATTTATTTTTCAATCTTTTTTATTAAGTGCTGCTGGTCTTACTATATACTATACTATACTATACTATACTATACTATACTATACTATACTATACTATACTACATATAAATAAGTTAGTGTAAAAGTGTTTTTAAATTACTAGAATGGCTTTGATAACTGAAAACTTTTGCTTTATGCAGTGCTGCATCCACACACATATGTGTCAGTATTAAGTCCAAGACTTCTGCTGCATTAACCAGTTAAACCATAAACAAACAAACCAAAAATCAAATTATACCTAGTAGTATTTCTGTTCAAATACTCTTTTCAGAAAAAAAAAAAAATATATATATATATATATATATATATATATATATATATATATATATCTGCCATTGATTGTGAAACAGATAGACCCTCCCCCAAACTCACACCATTGGTTAAATCATTGTTGCTGTGTTGGGCTTTTAGCTGTGTTCAGCATTTTTAGCTGTCTATGGCCACTAGTTCTATCGTTACCAACATAGTTCAACTATTAATTATTTCCCGAAACCATAGTTCCAAAGAACATTCGCTAGCAGTATCGGATATTTGTGTATTCATAGTTCCACTATGTATAGCACTCAACCTCTGGTTAAAGGCAACATGGTTCGAACGGCAGATGTTCCGGCAGATGTTGTCAAAAACAAAGTTCCTATGCTTTTGGCAAACGGTTTGTGACGAACTATAGTTTTTCCTTGACGATGCATCATCACAGTTTAGCAATAAGTGAAGTCGTTGTACGGGAAACACACCCCTGGTCAGGATGCTCAAAATAAAATAAAAATAAAAACAGAGCAATGTTTTGAAAATGCCAGTGTTTACAACCAATGAATGGCTTTCAAGTATATTTAACTAAGATACAAGACACTATTTTTCACATAAAAAACACTTTCCCTTTAAGAGTAAAGTTTGAAAATCTCCTTCATCAAATAGTCAAATGAAAATTTGACTGAATTGTGATTGGTCCACCTTCATGCAGTCATTTGCATACTGAATTGTGATTGGTCTTTCTTACATTTGTACATCATAGACAAGGACATTTGCTGATCCTGATGCTGAACGTTTCATCAGTACAGCAGTTATCGTGCACTTTGGGCTTTCTTCCACAGTGCTTTAATTTAATCATCCTCCTATTCTTTTTATTAAATTCTATATTTCTCTCTCTTTCTGCGATGGTGTGGGATTAGTCAAGGGGATTTGGGGTTCTTGGGCTGTCATCTCTCTCGTGTATGTGTGCGCGAGTGCAATAGTTTCCTTGTGGCATGAAAGTGTTGCATCATTCGCCTGCGTGTCACTGGCAGTTCTGTGGAATATGTTCTAACCAGCTCTGCAGGATGATGCCCGTGCTTGCATTTACAATCTGCTTAGCTATCACTCTGTGTCATCAATACTCCAGGGTTATGTTGCCACGCACATGCTGTCATTTCGAAAAATGTGACCTATGGGGTGGGCATTTTGGTTATTTCGTGTACACACCTGTTATATCACACCTGCCGATTGTAGTAACGGTAGAACTATTTACTCGCTCCTTATGTCGTTCTAAATCTGTATGACTTTCCTTCTTCTGTGGAACACAAAAGAATATGTTATACAGAATGACTGCCTCAATCACTATTCACTACTATTGTATGGGAGGGGAAAAAAGATGCATTGAAAGCGAATGGTGACTGAGGCTGTCAGTCCCTGACATTCTGCCTAACATCTCCTTGTGTGTTCCACAGAAGAAAGAAAGCCATACAGGATTAGAAGAATATGATGATGAATAAAAATGTACAGAATTTTCATTTTTGAAGCTTTTTCTTTAAAAGTATACAACATTTAAATAGGCCTATTTAATATTTCAATATATAAAATGGTCACCCTTTACATCTATTTTTGGCAAATATTTAACCAATGAAAAGTATTAAAAAGAGCTTGAGACTAAACCTGGTAACTCCATTGGACCTCATAACTCCACCCCGCCTCTATTGTGAATGAGGTGCTGCACATTTTGGAGACTGTCTCTGCTTGTTTGCAATGCAAGGGTGAATAAATAATTGTTTGTTTTTGAATAAGTACCGCATTTTCTTTACTCGGCACTCTAAAGGCTAATGTTTTATGTTTTACAAATGACTGAAAAAAAACTGAGCGGCCACATAGCTACAAAAAACTTTATAACTTGTAAATTGATGTAAATGTAACACAATGCCCTCACTGCCTGCCTTACTGGTTTTTAATGATAATATAATGTGGAATAGCTATAATTACTCATTTTATACCCATAGCTATATATGAATCAGTGATACATGGCCTTCATAGTTCTAAGTAAAAAATAAATATATTTATAATGTCAAAAATTAAAATGTCTTTATGTGTGACAATGAAGCGAGTGCACAGATAAACTTGAAGTTGTGTTGGTCAGAATTCAGAACTCTATATATAATGCAATATCATATAGTCACTAAAATGTAGAAAATGAATAACAGTCTCTAAAATATTTTGCATATGTTAATATTTAGAGCAGTTTTAACACATTGATATTATGTTGATAAATATGTTATATACCTGATGTACTTAAAGGTGCATTGCGCAAGTCTCTGAGTTTTTGCAGAACTATGCCCCCTCTGGCGGCAAGCGAAACTGCAGCCAGAAGTGTGCACGCTCATGGACAAAAGTTTTCTTTTTTTTATCTTACGTGGAGTTTGCGTTGGTGTTTGAAATGAACTACAAGCCGGTCTCTTAGAATCCATCTTCTACGGAGAATGGCGGCGAATACACAAACCTGCCAGACAGCCAGGTGAGCGTGCCGTGAACGCGCATGACGTCACGCCCAGTCTAAAATTCCGGCCCGAATCCCTCTTATTTATTTTACTTTACAGGATTATAGAGACAATCTCAGTGATCAGAGAAGGGCTCATTCAGCCCATCAGGCAATTGTTTAAGCATGTATGGGTTAGAAAACGGGTATTTTTAACATGAAAAGTTGCTTAATGCACCTTTAAATGTAATGTTTGAAAATATGATTTTTATAATTTTGCACAATGCTTCATCATCATTGAAGTCATTGGGCCCTATCATACACCCAGGGCAATGCAGCGCCAGGAGCGACGCGTTTCAGCCCGACGCAGTTATCATTTTCACATCCTGCGCCACGTTGTTTAAATAGCAAATGCATTTGCAACCATTTGTGTGCCCATGGGCGTGCTGGTCTGAAAACGAGGTGTGTTCAGGCGCATTGTTGGCGCGTTGCTATTTTGAGGCAACTGAAATAGACTGCCATTGACCAACTGAAGTCTAAAGTCAATGGCGCAATATTTTTTTTGTTTTTGAAAGAGAGCGTTAGTAATGTGATTCGTTTTCTCGCTAGAGAAGCGTTCACTTGCAAATTCCGCCATGTAAAAAGCAAATCCGCCATGGCGCGAGTGCACCTGGCTTTTAAAGGGAATGGGAGATGATACTCTGATTGGTTTATTGTACGTTACGCCCAAAACACACCCATTACTCATTAAGAGAATAGGCACAAACCTTTTAGACCATGCGCTGGGTGCGCCGACCATTTAGCAAAAGTGGATTCGGACACGATCTAAGTCCACTTCTGCTGTGTGCTTTAGACCATGCACTTAGATCGTTAAAATAGGGCCCATTGAGGGCAGTGTTGATACATAGTGAATGATTTGGACCATGAAGTACACCGAAACATGAAGCCCCTCTTTACAACCCAGATGACCCATTATACAGCTGCAGGTGCCTTTGTGTTTTTTTGCACATTCCCGTATAGTCATTACTGGATTTCACTGTGTAAAATGTTTCAATTTCAAATGTTAAAATTACAAAAGAGGTCAACTAGCACAGATATTATTGAAGATCAATCATGCTGTCATTTCAGAGTACTCTTGTCCATCCAGCAAATACAGTATAGGCAGCTGTAATGCTTTCTATTTCAATCTTTCTCTCTGGTTTGATCGGCTGATACAGATCTGTATTGTTTAGTTTGAAGTAAAAAAAAAGAAAAGGTATTTTAGTGGGACTTCTAAGCACATCTAAGCCTCCCGCCAGCGAGAGAATGCTTATATCGACCACAGACAGAGAGATGACAGACCACTGTTCAATAATCACACACACACACACACACACACACACACACACACACACACACACACACACACACACACACACACACACACACACTCATACAGAGAAACAGGCAGACCGAATATTGTATATGTTCTACTTAGAAGCGACCAATTTTTAGCTGTCTATGGCCACTAGTTCTATCGTTACCAACATAGTTCAACTATTAATTATTTATAATTAATAGTTATTTAATTACCCCCCCCCCCCACACACACACACACAAACAAACACAAACACACACACTCACAAACACACTACTGACCTACTCTCCATGCTAAACACATCCATCACACACACACGCACAGGTGAATTGATAGGCCAGTGCTCTGTGTCAAATATGATCCTGTCTTTAAGAGTGTGTGTGTGTGTGTGTGTGTGTGTGTGTGTGTGTGTGTGTGTGTGTGTGTGTGTGTGTGTGTGTGTGTGTGTGTGTGTGTGTGTGTGTGTGTGTGTGTGTGTGTGTGTGTGTGTGTGTGTGTGTGTGTGTGTGTGTGTGTGTGTGTGTGTGTGTGGGTGGCATCAGCTCATCAGATCCAGTACTGGAGGTGGCAGCTATTTTTCGCCTGATCGCTCTCCACATATCCATTTCGGAGTTGGGTAGATACACACACACACACACACACACACACACATCTATATCAAATTGAGAAGGTTGATGAGAAGATGCTGTCTGATAGAAGGACAGAGCAAAGGATGAAGTTTGGACTTCCCTTAAAGTGTCACAGTGTGTACCATGTACACTGCAACACTGTGATGTATTTTACCAGTACCGTATGTGTGCAGAATAGACATGTTTAGATCATTCTCTTTTAAACTCTTCTCATAAATCCTTATCATAGACCATAACCTCAGTTTAATTTGACATAAATGAAATTGAGGCTTTAGGGGATATAGATGTACAGGCTGTTCAGTTGGCTTTCAAACATTCTAAAAAAAAAACTTTCTGAGGCCTTGAGGCAGCACGAAATATTCAATGAATATTTTTTCTATCACTTACAGCCTCATTTTAGCCTCAACCTGAACATTTATACTAATAGTACTACTACAAAAAAACAAAAACAAAAAAAAACGGCCAAGCAGCCAAGCTGTGTGTTACACATGCAGAGACAAATGTATATGTTTAAATAAAATTTATTTAATTAATTTAAAATTATTTACAATATTTCATGTATTATTTAAAATAATTCCATGTATTTAAATTATGTAATTCTATTATAACAATTATTTGGAAAACTTGGAAAGCCATTTTAAAAGTGTGAATTTTAGATTTCGGAAAGTCATGTAAATGAATACATACATTTTTACAAGTGTTATTATTATTTATTTTTTTTACAATTATTTGTCCCTCCTTCAGTTTAAGTCTATGGGATTTTTTCACTCATTTTATTGTATACCAGACAAAAACTATTCAGTTTGTCTGTTCACTTAGAAGAGTATAATAGCATCCTTCTCCTCAATAAACCACATTTGAGGTATAATTTACGTCTGTAGCACAGAATGTGGAATGTGTTGTATGCTGTTAAATACTGAAGGCTAATGGTTTTGAAAAGCCTTAGCAAAACAACTTGTTATAATAATTTTACAAAGATTGCCACTTTTAAAGCTGTCCCACACTGAGGTAATTGAGTTTATTCTCTTACACACAGCATTACTTTGCATATGAAAACAAAACACATTAGCGTTATCAGAAGCACTGACGAGAGCAGAAGGTCTGAGCGAGAGGCTATTAGCTTATTAGCCCTTTTGTGTGAAAATCGTTTCCTTTGAAGCGATCATGGCCTAGTACACGTCGCTTTGTAATTCTGTTGTTGCAGTGCTGTGCTAGCATTACAGCTAAAACGCAACACTGTTCTTTATGACTACACAAAACCCTTCACAACCGTCCTCCCGCAGGCAGCTGTTTCTGCTGGTGTTTAAGACAGCTGTAAGCAAAGCACTTTATTGATTTGTCATTTAGAAAACCTTACCCGCTTTCATTTGTCTCATAAGCAACTCACAAAGAGAACCAATTATAGCTGCACCCTCTCAGTGGAGACAGAGGAGCTGCAGAAGAATGAGGAAATCTATCTGAACCAAAATCAATGTCTGTCTAACTGTCAGTCTGTCTCTATCTATCTATCTATCTATACATCTATCTATATCGGTCTGTCTGTCCATCTGTCTGTCTGTCTGTCTGTCTGTCTGTCTATCTATCTATCTATCTGTCTGTCTGTCTGTATATCCATCTATCTATCTATCTATCTATCTATCTATCTATCTATCTATCTATCGATAGCATCTATCTATCCATCTATCCATCTATCTATCTATCTATCTATCTATCTATCTATCTTTATATATATATATATATATATATATATATATATATATCCATTTACCTATCTATCTATCTATCTATCTATCTATCTATCTATCTATCTATCTATCTATCTATCTATCTATCGATAGCATCTATCTATCCATCTATCCATCTATCTATCTATCTATCTATCTATCTATCTATCTATCTATCTATCTATCTATCTATCTATCTTTATATATATATATATATATATATATCCATTTACCTATCTATCTATCTATCTATCTATCTATCTATCTATCTATCTATCTATCGATAGCATCTATCTATCCATCTATCCATCTATCTATCTATCTATCTATCTTTATATATATATATATATATATATCCATTTACCTATCTATCTATCTATCTATCTATCTATCTATCTATCTATCTATCTATCTATCTATCTATAGATAAGCATCTATCTAGCTATCATCTATCTATATCTGTCTGTCTCTCTCAATGTCTGTCTGTCTGTCTGTCTCTCTGTCTGTCTGTCTATCTAGCTCTGTCTGTCCATCCATCCATCCATCCATCTTTTGTCTGTCTGTCTGTCTCTTTACATGTATACCTGTCTGTCTGTCTGTCTGTCCATCAATTCAATTCAAATATCTTTATTGGCATGACACCAAAAAATACAGTTTGTATTCCGAAAGCATTAAAACAATTTAGAAAGTATTTGATTAATTTTGGGGTAGTAGTGGTCTCTGATGTTTATATATTTGTAGGCATTCCGTGTGGAAGTGCAGCTCGGTCTCCGTCACTCCCAGGCTGCAGTGCGAGCAGAGTCTGTCCTCATGGGAGAGCCAGGTCTGTCTGCACCGGCCCGTCTCTATGGCCAGACTGTGCTGAGTTTTACATCAGTCACTGTGCTCAGGTAGTTTGCAACAGTGTATTCTCAATGTAGGGCTGAATAACATTCCAGTTTGTGTTGGTTTTTAATAGTGTTTGTCCAATGGGTGATGTACTTGTCTTTTTCTGTGTTTAAAATGACACAGATTTTATCTGTGGTTAAAATGAGTGTGTGTGTGTGTGTTTGTCCTGAGGCTGGTTGATCTCTTCAGGTGTGAGGTCAGTCAGTCTCAGCACCAGCTGGCAGAGGGTAGTCTTCGTTAGGTTCAGCTCTTGGTGTTTTAGGGCTTTGTAATGGTATGTGCTTGGGTCATTTGTTTTGAGATATTTCCAGATTTTGATGGCTCTTTTTTTGGATGTTTAGATGGAGAGGGTATTGGCCTAATTATGCTCTTCATCCGTTGTTTGGCGTTTTTCTTTGTACTTTGAGTATTCTTTTACAGAATTCTAAATGAAGAGTTTCATTTAGTTTTTCCCAATTTAAAAAAAAAATCAAATTTTATAGGAGGACCCCACACTTAACTGCCATATAAAACAATTATTCATTTGAAAAGTTTGAGCCGGATTGGGATTGAGATGTACATTTTAATTGATCTTTTCATGGCATAGGAAGCCCTTTGAGCTTTATCTTTGAGTTCCATCACATCCAAAGTAAATGTACCTGTTGAATTTATTTTTAGGCCAAGGTAATTGTATGTTTTTGTGGTTTCAATGGTTCTGTCTGGTAGTGTGAATGTCTGTCTATCTCTCTATCTGCCTATTATGGTTTGAATACTTGAGCAGTTTGAAGTTCTGGGATGATAATTGAATAATAACATCATATTTGTGCTTCCTACGTTGTTGCCATGCAATTGACCTTTCGCCGAGCCCCGCCCCCCTTAGTTACTGTTGCTACGTCCGACAAACAAATGGTCAAACACGACCAGCGCGACAGATTGCCATGACGGGAAGAGGTATACCCGTGCGTGTCAGTGACCTTTTTTGGAGTAATACCTCCGCGATATCCTCCAGATCGAGGCAAAAGGGGTTACAGTATGCCGTGGAGGGATATATTCGAAATATAAAAATACACAATGAAGGAGATACGACAACTATCGAGGCTAATGCATACCGGTCTCAAGTGAAATCTGAGAAACCCCATGACAATCGCAGAAAAATCTCTAATACCCACGCAATCGACATAAACACTTGCAGACGGCATCTTGGAAGTTTGTGATCAACCAGCATCCCCAGGCATCGTAGACCTCTTCTTCTGTCTTGATTTTCTCCGATTTGTTGCAGACAATCGCAGTTATCTGAGCTGTTAGCTATATTTTGCTCATTTTTATTAGCAAATTAGATTTTTATTGTTTTGTTCCAGTTCAGCCCTGCTAACGTTATGTGCTTTGTTATTGGGGAAGGGAAAAAACTAACGTTAGGGTTGCCAAATGTCCCGTATTTTGGGCATAATTTATTTGTCATAATTAATAATGCATCATTTATATCTCCCTTGTCCTGTTTTTTTTTTTTTTACTGCAAAGCTGATCTAACCACTGACTGATACAGCAGTAGTGCTGATCACGACACCTGTTATCATCCTATCAATAATAATAATATATAATATATTATGATTTAATATATCATTATTTAGGGACAAATCATTGTTTGATTTACCGCTCCGAGCGGGACTTTCAATGTCAGCATTTTGATTTCGGCAAATCATAGGCGAATGCAAACAACGTGATTATTGATTCCAACATCCCACACGCAAGAAAACGTGCAACCTAACGTTACCTGAGGGAATAATACGCTGATTTACTGCTCAATAAATATTTCTGATTGTTATCAATGTAGAAAACTGTTTTTTGTTTTGTTTTGTTTTTCAGGATTCTTTGATTAATAGAAAGTTTCAGAGTTTTCTGAAATAGAAAGCTTTTCTAACGTTATAAATGTCTATACTGTCACTTTTGATCAATTGAATGCATCCTTGCCAATTACTTTTCTTAATTTCTTAAAAAATCTTACTGACCCCAAATTACTTTTACTGGTTCTTTGTGGCAAGCTTTATGCGTGTGCGGCTATATTACGTAAACACTCATTAACCTGTAGGCTATAGCCTATTTAAGTAATTTAAGTAATTCAATTAATATAAAGGGGCGATTTGTCCACTAATGGCTTAAATGAATAACTATAGTCGATTAGAAAATGTTTTTTGTCGGAGGCAGCCCTTATTCCACACATTTACAAACGCCGTGGGCGCACCGCTTCACCATCTTGCTTGGAGAATGTTTGTCGGACATGCTCACATAGTAACGGTTGCTATGATGTGTGATTGGACAATGGCCGTTTTGGGGGAGGGGCCGGCGAAAGGTCAATTGCTATAGTGCTGTTAATGGTTTATTTTGTGTGTGAGGGGAGGTCTTATGACATAGAGAGAAAGATTAACATAAAATTAGACAGTTGGATTGATAGTTTTATACATAAACAGGTGACTAGATAGAGAGATAAAGATTTAATGGGTTGTTACAAGCTTGGAGAGTTAGACAGAAAGATGCCTACATGCGTTTACTCTGATGACATGAGAAACAATGTACAGTTCCAACCCCCCCACCACCACCACCCCCCAACCCAACAGTGACATGATCTATTTCCTTTAAAGATCACACATACACACCTACACACATGCGTATATGCCACCGGGTGAGTTGAGTATTGGTGGGTGTAATCTGAGACGGCCTTAAAGGAAGAAAGAAGGGAAGAAATCAATAAACAACACAAATACACACTTATCTCCCAGCACCACCTCCAGCCCACAAACACACCCACACTCTGCCATGTGCTTGATAGAAGCTTTATTTGCACACAAATTGTGTTGATATATGTGTTCACTAACAAGGCTGAGCTTCTTAAATACCCCAGACAGCTTGGCCAAGATGTAAGACTGGACACACAAACACACACATACAGTCATGACTGGTAACTCTGGTGATAGACACACAGGTGCTCTGTCTCTTGGCTTGCGGTTTGATGTCTGATTCAGTTGACATGAGGTTGTAATTAATTGCCCACGCACTCTCTGCTCAGTTGTGATTGGCCATTTTGCTAAAATGGTGCAAGAGCCGCCGCCCACAAGTGCACTCGGCTGTCACCGTGGTTACTTGTCCTCCATGCCTTGTCAGCTACCTCTCACCTGAGATATAACTAATTACAGTCACACACACACACACACACACACACATCGGCGCCCAACGTGAGAAAGGCTCAAGACACCTGTCAAGGCCTTTCTCACTTTTTTTTTCTTTTTCTGTTGTGTTTTTTTTTTTTTTACCATTTCTCTCCTTCTGTCATTTTTCCTTGTTCTATTTGTTACTCGGTGAGGACAACAAATAAGAGACAGCCATCGCCCCCCTTCCCTCCTCCTCTTTTATAGTCTCGCCTTGTCTCTTTTCTTTCTCTCTCTGATGTGTTTTGACAGTGAGGGAAGCAACATAGATATGAATTGTCAGAACAAACTCAGGCAAACTAAATGCTAGTTAAAGTCTATGTGAATTGGTATTCGCAAGCCGTTTACTTTGTAAAATAATGCACTTGTGCAATTAAAAAGCACAGGAATAACGTTAAATGTAAAACGTTAAAAAACGGAATAATGAAGTATGTTTGAAAAAACAACAACATGCATTGTAAGGAGGATGAATTTTGATTTCAGATTGACTTTGCACATTTTGAGGCAAGCAGGGTGATACAAAAGTATACTTAGGCTACAATCAGACTGTGGGTAAATGTGTCTCAAACCTGATGTTTTTGCTCACATGTGACTCAAATCTGTGTTTGTCATGACAGTGTGAACACCACAAATCATATGGAATCTGATCTTTTCAATCAGTTCTAAATCAATACTAAATCTGATATCAGATCTGATAAATCCGATACCCATTTGCAATGCGACCTGAGTCTGAACATTCATGCGACTTTTATGTCACTCTAGGTCGACATTTCGTCACAATTCTGCGCTCATGGGAGTCACTTCAAAGATTTGACATACCCGTCGTTATCAAGATAGTTGCGAAAGGTAGTCAGTGGAAGGACAGTGATGAGTCAGAACTCATAAGTATTACAGTGACAAGCAAAACATGAGGGCTCGTATCATAAATGTTTAAGAACTCTGCTCTCTTTTTTCATATCATCGTCTTTGTTTTTTATATTGCCCACGCTTAAATTCGCTGGCTTCGGCAGCAGATCATGCATAAGAAAAAAAACAAAAAACGTAATCTCTTAATTTAATGTCCTCCATGTTTACTTCTGTATGTCTTTATATCGTTATTTTGGGCATGCGGGTCAGTGGAGGACCATGTTCTGTTTGCACTGGAATCTGATATTGGTCACATTTAAAACAATGTGAACACAAACAAAATCAGATCTGAGCAATAATTCAAAATTGAGCACTTAAGGTCATGATACACAGGGCAACTTTTAGAGCAATGTTGCTGGGCAATGTTGCCAAGCGATTGTTGCTTGGGCACTTTCCAATTGTGAATGGGCAACAAATCTATCTGGATAATTTAGATCGGTTGTGGGCTCTGTGTCTCACCTGGTTCCCTGTTGATGGCAACATTTCCCAGCAACATTGCTCAAAAAGTTGCCAAGTGTATCATCACCTTTAGGCTCACAGTGTGAATGTAGCCTTAGGCCCTGTGTCCACCAAAGCGTTTTTTCCCCTATTGTTTTCAATGGGAGCGCCACGTTTTTTTAAACGCCATGAGCGTAACGAGGCGCTGAGCGTTTTTTTCGGTCGCCGAGAGTTAAAGAATGTTCAACTTTGGGTAAAACGCAGCGCTCATCACTGTCAGTTTTTACCCAGCAGTCCAATCACAGTGGAGGAGGGGCAGGACAAATACAACACTGACCAGCCATCACATTCTGCTTATACAACGTCAACAGATGGGAACAACAAGCATAATAACGGAACAAAATAATTTAGAACAAGAGCCAGAGCAAATACTTTGCATTGTATCTATATTTTTTATATAGAAACAATACAGAAACACACTATCTGTGAAATGAGATACTATAAAACTTCCGCGTATATTCTGTATCATAACAAGCAAAGCATCTCAACTGAAAAAAAACTAAAAATGCCACGCTGCCAAAACGCTCTTAAGTGCCCACAGCTAGGTGTTTTCAGAAGAGAGCCTAGCGTTTTCAGCTGGTTAAAAATGCTTTGGTGGACACACAGCCTTAGTGAAGCTGTCTACACTAATTTGCTGATGCCCCTTTCTTTTTTTTTATTTATGTATTTCGTTTCAAAATAGTATTGTAAAAAAAAAAAAAAAAGATAATTCGACACTCTACGTAAGCATGTAAACTCAAATTATTCTAGCTATACTAGTTTGATTTTACATTGTTTACAGTACATTGTATATTGAGATGTTTCAGAATCCAGCTTGCGAGTACACATTGCGTTCTTTATAATACTACTAATAATAACAATTCATTACATTTACAGTATATAACCCTTTTCTGGGTACTCAAAGTGCTTTACATAGAAGGGGGGGATCTCCTCAACTATCACCAATGTGCAACATCCACCTTAAAGCATGGGTGCTTTAATGAAAATTACCCAAGGGGGTAAGCTGCTGTTCGCATTCCATTGACTCCCATTCATTTTGGCGTCACTTTGATGGCGAATAACTTTACATCTGAGGCGTTTAAAGAATCTGTTTGTCCATTGTTTATTTCTAAAGAAACACGACAATGTATAAAAGGCTCCATTACCTTGTATCTTACGTTATGGCCCCGTAGAAGCCGTTTTTGTAAAAATAGGCTAACGATTGCATCATAACCACGCGACTCTCTGTCGCACAGTAGAGAAATTACTGGATAGACTGGAGGAGAAGCTCGCAGGCAATCGGGGGGACGTGAAGGCAAAATGACAAAATAATGAATCAGAATACTTACCAAAAGTTGGTCCTGCTCAGGTCATGGACACCTCCTACTCACGCTCTCTGTCTCTGCAAGATTCGAAAGGGAATGATTCAGATTTCTCTTGACAGCTACTAGAAGACTTACAACTGTCAAACAGGTTGCTCACGTCACATCTACGTTGTCAAGCTCAGTTTGAGGCTGCGCAGAATGCTCAGCCACCAGGAAGAGAGTGCTTCTAATTGACTTCACTGGTCTCCGTCGAAGTCTATGGGGTCGCTGTGTCCATTTCTTTTACTGTCTATGAAATTACCATATGCCCTCTTCTTTCATAGTCAGCTTATACTTTCAATTTAATAATTGTCATGGTGGAGCAACAGTTTGGAGAGAATTATGCTAAGCAAGTTAGCTAAATATGTTTATAGCTAGCTACCTGAATAATAAAACATCCGGTTTAAAGTCATTCGAAGGTACCTTTATCACCCCTTGAGAACTGGGGTTTGTTACAGCTAAAATATTGCATGCTTTTTCACTTGAAATACATTGGCCTGCACATTATCATCTGCATATGCTTCTTGCCTGACACACACTAACACACAAAAGTTTACTTTGGTTCTCAAATTGGGTTATAAAACACATAAAACGATCATTTAAAGTATTTTCTGCCTCTAGTTAAAAGAAATTTACAAAGATTATGAGAGGAATGAAAAATAAATTGAGTTAGCGTGAAGTCATAGATGATGACTGGCTTTAAAAAGAGTCATTGAGTGCTTGGTGTGCCTTTAAAGAATAAAGGTTTCTCTGTCCGCTCTATTAGTCATTTAAAATTCATTAACATTCTGATGCCCTCCTTCAGGGGACAAATGTGCAGAGACGGAACGGGAGAGCAGAGAAATAAAGTAAGGAAGAAAGTGGAACAGACATCAGAGTATATGTGTTGGTCCAAATGTGAATCTAAATGCCTTCGAAATGTGTGAGAGAGAGAGATCTGTGCAATTGCATTTGAAATATTAGGATGTGTGTGAAGGATGGTTGTTTCAGTGTGAAATAGACGGAGGTGAGTGTAGTGTAGTCAGCAGCTGACAGACATTTGTGTTATGTGTTAATGCACACACTTATGCTGGAGTGTCTACACTGGAAGCAACTGGCATTGTGTCGTATCGTACCGCGACAGTTTAAATGTCGCTGCAGTCGCTGTTATTGTGAATGTCCAGTGTCTGAAGTCATGAAGTATTTTTCAACAAGTTGGCTCTAGCAACATGCCACCATTAGCAACATAATGCAGGTGTGTCCGGTGACACAACAAAATTGACAAAATTCATATTATGCAAATGAGCAATGATGTATTTTTTTAACAGCAATTAAACTGCTTTCATTGGTATTGTTTTATTTTGCAAGCCTGCAACCACATAGACTATAGATGGAAGCGACCCTATACAGCCAATACTGGCAATTTACTGAGGAAATATGTGGTTTTAAAAGCTTTTTAACAGTTATAGTGCTATGGCCGATCTGAAAAAAAAAATAAAAAATCCATGCTTCTTTAGAATAATATGTCACGTGCTCACCGAATTTCGTGAAGTTCTGAGTTTTTCGTTTCGGACTGATAGGCTTTTGGGTACTCTTGGCCACAGCATTTTCTAAATGACCCTGTTATACTGTAGCTATTCAAATGCTAAATGCTTAATAATAATAATAATAATAATTATATATTGACCTGGAGAGTCCAGAGAATTTTCCTGCAGTGTTTTTATCGAGGTTGAATGGAAAACCTTGGACCAGTTCACGAAAGTATAGGTTTTTCAAATCTCCAATATTTAACGCACGATTTGATTAACACCAGTTGTTTTAGTTTGTTCAGAATTATTGACAGTCAGTTTCCAGGGAATCTTTCTGCTCTGGTTTGGTTCTAATCAGATTAAAAAGATATATATATATAAAATAGGACTAGAGAGTTAGCACTAGAAACTCAGCGATCGAATTCGATACGTTTGTTTTGTTCATCTTTAGCCAAGGATTCCATTAATATAAGACAATATCCACTTTCCACTTCTATTAGTCTGTGACTAATGGTTTAGGAGTTATAAGCGATTTCATAATTTTGATCGCTGTAGCACCAGCGTCAGACCGATGATATGAGCGAGCCTCTGTGATGGTGTAGACTACCATCCCTCAGTCTCTCTACAACTTACTGTTTGGTCTACCCTATCACTTTTAGGGCAAAATGTTGGTCTTTGCAATATCGTAGCAATTACAATAGAGTTTCAGTTATACGCACTCGAACCCCTACTAATAATAGGTTTACAATATGCTTAAAATGTAAATTTACTAGTATCATCCACAAATTACAGAGCTAACAGTAGGATAAATATTATAAGGTTAATTGCATTGTCATTATATTTTCAGAAATAGTGAGTTCATTCACTTATAATTGCATAGCTTATTTGTATTTATATGCACTGGATAATATAAATTCCGCTTAATTCACAGCACGTGCATACGCACATGAATCTGTCCTTAACCTTGTTCTAATGTTAATGAATTTGGAGTATTCTAACTGAGCGACAGTGTGCATGAGGTTAGCTTAGGAAGTTTTTAATAAATCATGATTTGTTCATGAAAACGCTTGTTTGCAGATTTCACACACTAATGTATTTATATGCGGTTAGTGAATGAGACCCAGTGTTTTTCTTAATTTTTTACTTCACAGAAGAATGTAAAAATTGGTTTGGAATGGTATGAGGGTGAGTAAATTATGATTTTTTTTTTTTTTTTGTGAACTTTCCCTTTAACAATGCATTTCGTTCAATCTGCAGTCTGAGTATCATCAGATATGCTCTACCTTTTCAAACTTTCTGTTTCTTGTTGTACTATCTTTCCTCAATCCCTTTTCTGTTTTCTTTGTTACGTGCCACTTTTTTTCTCACTATCGTTCTTTCTCCTTGTTTCATTCAGGTCCTCTCAGGAACTCTTGGATTAGTAGCTAAAGCTAATGAAATGTAATTACTGGGTTTGTCGATAAAAATCGATCTTGCGTATATGTGTGTGTGAGCGTGTGTGTGTGTCTCAGATAGGCCTTATTTTCTGCTGGCTGTCCGCTGAGATGCCTGATAACATTGACCTGGTGGCTGAGGTCTCCGGGAGGTCTGTCTGACTCTTATCAAATCAGTCAGATTACACACACAAGCATGCCAGCACACACACATACAAAAAGAACTCCATCAGGGCTACTGATAGCGTGATAGATTTTCCTGTATATCTGTGTGTGGGTCAGTGTCGGCTCATGGCTCATATACTGTATTTTAATGGTTGCGTATCATTTCATGTTTCATGGAATTATTGCTTTTTTCTTACTGAAGATTTAAAATGAAGTTTGTGAGGTTTGGTTTTAATCCCTTCTGTTCCTGCCAATTCCTCCATGTGACTCTTGTCTTGAGAAGAACTGGCTTGTGCCTGCTTGTTTTTGACAGATTCTATTCGACAGCTCTCACGTTGTTCGATATGCCAGTCTGTTCCAAAAAAAACAAAAAAACTTGAATTCAACGCTCTTGCGTCCTCCTCTTATTGTTTATCCAGGCTTTCTTGGCTTGGGTCTGGGTTTGCGTGCATACAGTTATGGACTTCAGACTCTAAACTGCATTAACATTAATCAGGTAATTCAAAAGTAAACACTGCATTACTAAACTATAATTACTAAAATGGTTCATTCATTCATTCAAGCTCAAAAATGGCTTCATGATTTATGATGATAATTATTAGACAATTGCCACCAACTGCAATTGATAATCTTATCTATAAATTGATGCTTCACCCACTCTCAATTACCCAACCCAAATACCGCCCACATATCAGTAGGGCTGGGTATCGTTCAAAAAATGTCGATACCAATACCGATACCGATACCTTGATTTCGATACCGGTTCCTAAACGATACTTTTTTCGATACCAGTTTTATGAAATCCATTTTAACAAGATTACATAACACATTACCTTAGAAAAACTTTGGCGTTATTTTTTCAGTTTGACTCATGCTCCTTAGCCAGTGCACAAAGGAACAAAAAAAGCACAAAGGAACAAAATATTCCTTATGCATATACATAAGGAACAAAATATTTTTTTTTATAAAGAGCTCATGCTCACCTCAGCTGAATTTGTCTGATCAAAAATACAATAAAACTTGTAATATTGTGGAATAGTATTACAATTTAAAATCTTATTTGAATATATTTCAAAATGTAATTTATTCCTTTGATGTCAAAGCTGAATTTTCAAAATCATTAGTGTCACATGATCCTCCGGAAATATGAAAACAGTTTTTGGAAACTATGATACATTTTTTCATGATTCTTTGATGAATAAAACATTCAAAAGAACAGCATTTTTTTTTTTTTTTTAAGAAATCTTTTGTAACATTACACATGTTTTAAGGTCATTATCGATCACTTTAATGCATCCTTACTGAAAAAAAAATTCTGACCAACCAACACATTTTTGAACGGCAGTGTACACCGTGTAGGTCATTATTGCAATATAAACACAGTCAGAGTGATCAACAAGGTATCTCTTCATTTACCAGTCGAAGACGGAGCAACTTTCTGCTCTTATGTTTCTCGTGTACTCGTGCACTGTCAAGGGCTTCATCATATGTCGCGGTACCGTCTTTGCAGGAAACTTTACTGCAGAAATAATACCTCCTCTACGAATTTTACCACAAATACTGCATCGCGCGCTGTTGACATCGAGCCTGGAGAAATGTATCCACACTTTTGATCGACATCTTTAGGGTATTGTGAGTGTGTGTGCTCGCGTGTCATTGAGTATGTGCGCGCGTTTGTGTGTGTGTGCTCGCGTCTCATGAGAATGTGCGTGGACAGTTTGTGTGCGCGCGCGCGTCTCATAGGAGTATGTGCGCAGAGATTTCCGCGCGTCTCGTGTGTGTAAGTTCACGTGTATGAGCGTGAGCGACTTTAGGCGTGTTGTTGTGCATTTCATATGTATTTGTTTGACCACTGACGTTGACGAGTTAACCCCTTAGGTATCGAAATATGGTACCGAAAAACAAGTCATTTTTCGATACTCGATAGTATCGAGGCAATTCGGTCGGTACCTTAAAAGTATCGAACTCGGTACCCAGTCCTACATATCAGTGCTCCACCCTGTCACTTATGCTTTTTACTTGTGTTCCTTTCGCTCACCAAAGCCCTGCCCATTATCCAGCGTTCCTTACACTCATCACTGCTGTGCTTCACTCTTTCACCAGTGCCCTGCCCATTCATCAGTGCTTTTACCACTGTATATCTGTATCCAAATATGCCTACTTCCCTATTATATAGAAAGTGAAAAGCAGTATGTGAAATGAGTTGAATGTCAGAATTCCTAGTATTCATAAAACGGTAGGTGAAAACTTCCCGGATGACCTACTTCTTCCACCGAGAAGGGTTGTGAATGGCAATTAAGCGCCTTACACAGTTGCTGCCGTAAGTCACACAACAATGAAAAGGATGTAGTAGTTCTGAATTTCATTCACACTTCACACATTCATTCTCTATAGACAAGGGCTGTCCAATTCTGCTCCTGGAGGACTACTTACCTGCAGTTCAGCTCCAATTCTAATTAAACTCACCTGAACAAGTTAATCAAGGTCTTTAGGATCAGTAGAAGCTTCCAGGCGAGAGTGTTGGAGCAGTTGGAGTTAAACTCTGCAGGACATTAGCTCCCCAGGAGCAGGACTGGACACCCCTGCTATAGAACATATTCCTTTAACAGTTGCGAAGTTCGTTCCTAATCAAATGTAGCCTACCTACCCAGAAAGTACATGAATTCGGACACACCTTATGTTTTACTCCACTATCACCAATGTCCACTAATTAGTATGTGCTCCTCCCACTCACATATGCTTTGCCCCCACCCTCTCACCAGTATTCATAAGTGTCCCTCCCATGCACTTGTGGCGTAAATAATAATTGAATATTGTTACAAAATTGGACATACCATAATTATTGTTTTTATTTTTGGTATCGGCTTGCTAAATCAGAATACTGTATCATTTAGTGTTTGAAAGTGCAAAATAATTATATTTTTACAATCAACCTGACTTAGGTTGTAAGATAAAAAATAAATAAAAAATAAAAGCAATCTTTCCCGTATAAGCCTTTGGTTTGACATCTCACCATGAAACGTCTCTGTCCATCCATTTACTCTCTACCACCTGACCATAATTCTCTGAGCTCTGCTCAAATGCCATCTCACTGCTGCGTTCTAGTTTTCTACAAAATGTTATCTCCCATGAGAAATCACAGTAAATTTCTGCCCTTCTGCATCAACCTCTTTTGCTCCCTTATATTTTATTTTTAGTACAAACTGACCTCACCTCTCTTTTTTTGTGTCAAATTGTTCTGTGCACTGTGCCGGTTACTATTACTCTGAAGAATAAAACCCCTCATTCCTCTCAGTAACTAAAGTCTAATGATTGGTCTATGCCAACTGGTGGTCGTGACCAATTTTTTGAGCATGGAAAGCCAATGCTAAATGCAAAACTAAATAACTTTGACATACTAAGCACAATAAAGCCTCATTCTGTACTTAATCTGTTGACTAATATAAAGCTGACTTTCTTTTATGAGTTTTGCCTATTGCATTTCTATTATCCTTTGCTAATTCTGAAATTTTATTCCACAGTTACACAATGGCATCAGTTTGTTCCATAGTACACTCAGGGCTTCTTCTCAGAGTAGACATCCATGACAGTTCGAAGACAGACCCCACAGATGAACTGCTTCAGGCCCTTTCTCCTTTCTATCTGATGGGAAGACTGTTCTTGTACAGACAGTAATGGAGCAATTCTAGAAACTCTGTGACACACCTGTAGAAATTGGAGAGGATGGGGGTTTGGAGACCAGCTCTCACTTTAAGAATAAGTTAATAAGGAGAGTTTCAGTGCCCATGAGAGGTTGTCACTGTCACTGAATATATACTCATTGAATCTAAAGTTGTGAGTCGGATCCTGTTCGTAAGCAGATCATCTCTAGACTATTGCGTAGCCTTCCACCAAAATAGATAGAAATTGAGTGGGGGAGGTCATACCTAGGTGGAAGGTTCAGATTTAGTTAATGAGTAGAGATGTCAAGCGAGCCAACATGTCAGAGAGGAAAGTTGAGATCTTTTCTGTGATTGGTGAGGTGAAACCACCAAGACTCTTTAACTAGAACTCTGCAGGCCAAATTGTCAGCATGGGATTGCATGAAATCTACCATCTTACATTATACTTTTCTACAATTCTGTTTGGTTCATTAACCGTAATATCCATTTAGCCATATACAATTAGGCCAGATAGCTTCACAATATAATCAACATATTTTGCTTGTCCTGGTCAATTTTGGTAGAGGCCAGACTAGCAGAAAATGTTGATATCTCCTCCAGTGGACACATTGACATCTAGATGGTTAACATTTTTTTGCAAGAGACTTTTGTGAGATTGCCACAATGCATAATGGGATATTTGAAGGATTAAATACTCATCTCATGCCATCTCTGTTTGTTGGTGTACGCAAAATGCTTAGACCAATTGTAGTTCAATTAATGTATATAGTACATGCTGGACGAAGCTGGAAAATACAATCTTCTATGTCGCAAAATCGACTTTGCAAAAATCTGGCTGGCATGATTTCAGTCAGAAGGTGGTTTATATGGCATTTTGAAAAGACAAATTATTATTTTAGTCAGACTTAAATCAAACTGCATGTTAGGGTACCAATGTTTTAATAGAATTTTGTAGAACTTATTTTTTATAAAACGAAGGTCACCAGATGACCTTTTGAAACTATGTGACTTTCTAACTATCGGTGAAACTTCAGCTCGCCACATTAAATTTGACCTGGATCCTCAATAGCCATGTTCACATCACCCTGGTTTTATTCGAATTTTGAAGTATCGCATCAGAAACTAGTAATGGAAATGGCAAATAAAAAATAAAAAATCCCTTAATTTGCAAAAAAGTTTTTACGTTCGCTTGAGGTGGTTTTTGACTTGTGCGAAAAAGTTAATGTGAATAGTGGGAGATAGAAATGCCTTTGCTGAATAAATTCTGTCGTATGTAACATTAAACCCACATGACTAATCTGCTGTTTGTGCTGTTGGTTACTAGCTTCCCAATATCACCGTCATCCGCTTGAACTTGATGGAAACACTCCTAATTTGCATTTTTGTTTGTTTGTTTTTTTTGTTTTTTGAGAACTTTGAAAAGATTCACTTCACGTTTAGATGAAACCCAGCTAATGATAACAGTATTTCTGCTTATATTAATGTGCATTTTATTTATGATGTGTGTAAAATATTAGAAATTGCATAATGTTTTGACAAAGGGGGTACCCGAGAATTTATGTAAATTGATTATATTTATCTCTGGATAATTGTCCTAGGACTTCTCTAACTTGCCCTAGCCAGTCTTGAATTGCCCTCACAATCTCAGTAGTCCACTAGTAAGGTATTAAGAGAAAAGTCTTTGGAGCTTGTCTGTATATACTTACCCAATTCTTATCTGTTTTCTTCCGAAACAGTTTTCACCTTCTTCCATCCTTTCCTCTTTTTTGAGACCTGCATGTTTCTGCCTCAATGGCATGCTAAACTCTCCACTTCACAGATAACGTTTTCCCAACATTGTCCTATAAATTCCCCACTGGGATGGCAAAGTTCTATCAATATATCAGTAATAGACTCACACAGAGCGGATAACGTTCACACAACGTTGCAATCAGCACCTCCCACAGAGCTGTTTCTCTTTGCTGAGCCTGTTTCAGAGGTCTACGGTTTACCTTTTGTGCCCACAGGGATGTGCAGACGCACTGCTGGGTTTAGGCATTTGAGTGCCTTTGTGGTGTCATGAACGACTCAGTATTTGAACGAATCGTTTAAGTGAACAAATAATTTTCACGTTAGCCAATCAGCGCTGTCATAATGATGATGAGAGATTTGTCACATGCCATTTACAGCTTAGGTGACTGGATCAAAAGCAGAGTGCTTAAGAACAAAAATGGCGGATTTTAAATTGCATGCTTCCAGGGGTTCCTTCGCCAACTAAGTAGCTACTATTAAGGGTAATCTGTCTACGATATCTTCTATCTACGATAATCTGCTGCTAGGAGACGTGGTTCTTATGCCTGTACCAAACTGTGATGGGAAACATCGCGACTATGACAAGAAAAACCAGGTATGCTTGAGCATTCTGTCCTTTTTAGGGTTGCACCTTGGGACATCATGTCCTGTTTTTGGTTCGTTTACATGTCTTTGGTCCGTGTTGCGTTCATATTTCTGTTGAACCGCACCAGAGTTTGTTTGGAAGCAGACCGAGACCTATCTTTTCAGGGTTCTCGGTCCGCTTGTTTGGTGCACACCAGGGTTCGGATGGTAGGGTTCACACTTATTCAAATAAAACACACTAACAGAGCAATCACACCAGAATCACAAGTGAACACACCCTAAAATGAATGGGAATGCTATATGCCGGATAATTTTCTCAAGTTATAGACATCCTTTGTCTGACCAAATGAGTGAGTGACGTGGCACTAACCGTTTGTGAGTAAGAATCTGCAGAATGGCAGTGACTCAAACTCACTTTTTCTCAGCTCTCTTAATAAATCTATTGACATGCACATTTTAATAAAGGATTGTAACCTACACCACCTACAGGTGTAAGGATGTAGCCTACACTGCATCAGCGCAAATCTGAATGAATCTTTTTGGTGAACTGATTCAAAAGATTTGAGTCACTACTATGAATCAAATGTGTCTATGTTTGATTCTTTGTCATTATCATGACAATCAGTGTGTCTTGTTTTCAGCTGGCTATGCTTATGAATCAACAAGTGCCTAATATAATGAGCTTAAATACAGTGGTGCACATAACTTTTTGGGTCTGGTCTCAAGGGAGCACCTGCATATGCTGCTTGGTAATCACACTTTACGCGGCACACTTATCATTCAAGCTGTAGTCATCACTTTCCTCCTGACTGCCCTCCTCACTATCTTCTTTTCTCTCGAACGTGGTAGATTTTTCATTTTTATTAACATTAATGACACAGACAACAGCAGGAATATTAGGCTGCTGTCGCTTTAAGACCGAATGCACAGACCGAATATACTGACACACATCCGGATTCTTTCAAAACTGTTCACTTATGACATAACTGAGAGAATACTTGCCGAGATGGGTATTTTGCAATAATTTTGTGTATGTGTCCGTTCAAGTGCAAGTAAACGCGAAAGAGGAATCAATTTGGTGTTTGAGCGCTGTCTGAAACGCCTCTCTCTATCTCTCTCTCTCTCTCTCTCTCTCTCTCTCTCTCTCTCTCTCTCTCTCTCTCTCTGTACGCACTTTGGGTGTGTGAGTTTAAGTTAAGCCAAAAATGAAAAATCTGTCCTCATTTATTCAAGTTCATGTCATGACTGTCCAAGCTGCCATACAGTGAAATGTGACTAAAAACATCTTAAAAGTAGTTCATATGACTCTAGATGTTCTATTCTATTTGGAAAAGTTCAGTGTGAACATTCCTCAAAATATCTTATGGAAGTCATAAAAGTCATACGGATTTGGAACTACATGAAATTGAGTTAATGATGACAGAATTTTCATTTTCTGTGAACAGTTTATTTAATAGCAATTAAACTTTATCACATCAAGCAAAAAAAATAAAAATTTGTCCATGAAGTATATTTAGAGCGTCTTATCATCCACATGTTCATGCATTTCTCTCTGTCTAGTTCATTTAACCTCATTTTGATATTATTGCTCATCTTTACACTAAAGCAACATATGTGAATGTGTGTGAGGTTATAGGAGAATATGCGGGATCCAGCCGATGTGTGTGTTTGTATGTTAGAGAGCCAAGGCTAAAAGCCTTCCAATTAAGAGACGCTCCACGGGCCTGGCGTCTGGCCCATCTTCACCTATGTTGCTATGGCAACTGTCAGGTGGATTTCCTGGTGGCTCTTGGTTGAAGTTAGTGTCTCTCTCTTTATCTCTATTCATTTGTTTCTTTTTTTCTTTTAACTTCTTATATTGACCCTTCATCTGTTATTCTAATTTGTTCTTTTAAGAGAGAAAAAAACAATAAAAAGAGAATACTTTGTATTAGGTCAGATCGAGCTACAAATTGAGCAAATTGTCTCAGCGTGCTCAAGTAAATGGCTGTAATAACTGTCTTTTATTAGCGTCATTGTTCTGAAGTCATGCTCCACTGATCTATATTTAATGTGGAGATATGGAGAGCACGCTCTCACATTGTAGCCGTTTTGTCAATTAATGGTTTTCTGATCTTTGTGCAGTAGCCTGTATTTTAGGAAGTGTCTTTCCAGTGGATAGTTGTACTGTGACCCTTCTGTTTTGTAAATCAGTAGCTTTCACAGTTATGTTTGTCCAAGTATTGACATTCTCTAAGATGTTACTCCTAAAATTCCTCAGGATAAATTAAACTGTGCATAAACAAATTAGTTGTGGACATGCAATGAGAATACAGAACTACAAAATTAAAATGATAAGATTAATAGATTGGAAGAATATTGCTTTGTGTTGAGACTTATTTGCAGACTTTGGAGTCTTGCCACCATTTGAGACACCTTTCTCTGGAGAAACATCTGAGAAGCCAGAGCCTTAATGAAGACAAAAAATTTACCGTTTAATTATTTTTCTTTATTAATTTTCAGAATATTTTCATAATGTACTGAAGTCAGAGTATGTTGTACATGTTCACTGAGCAGAGATGTCCCAATGATGATGATGCATCAAATGTGTACAGTTGGCATATTCTTTACAAGGAAAGGAATGTTTTTCAACTGATGCAATGTACCATGAATTTATACACCGAGGGATAGTTTCTTAAAGGTCCCATGACATGCTACTTTTTGTAGGCTTTAATATAGGCCTTAGTGGTCCCTAGTACTGTATCTGAAATCTCTTTCCAAAAATTCAGCCTCGGTGCAGAATTATAGCCACTACAAGCCAGTCCCAGAATGAGCTTCCTTCAGACGGGCCGTTTCGGTGTCTGTAGCTTTAAATACTGTGGAGGAGGAGAAAGGCAGCGCAAGGTGGAGGGTGGGTGTGGCCTTGACCATCTTGCGCAACGGTAACGTGGCGTGCATGTTTACGTTGGATATAGCAATGGCACGAAGACACGCAGTCTTTCAAGCCTTTCAGTTTGACCCAGAATCTGATCCAGATGGAGAAGCAACGGATGAAGAAGTTGCAACTCAGCGGCTCCAGCAGGACGTTTCCGAATGGTTAGTTTAAAATATTATGTCTGGATACGGTACTTTATTCGGATGGTTTACAGTTATTATCATGTAGCTAACGCTAACCTACTGCCTTTTCATGAGAGATCTGTAACGTCTGTATTTATCTTATTACAATTACATCAAGCTCTGCGATCTTGAAATGCGGATATCGCGCGCGCCATATAACCAACAGGAAAACGGTTATCCAAATAACAAAGACGTGTACAACACTCGCGTTACAGTGTGTGTATTCACACACATAAACTGCATAGCTAATGTTACAGCCACATTCTACGTGTAAAATCTAGGTAACCATAAACAGTAAAGCAACACACTTATATATCATTAGTTGACTTACTTGTCCGAGGTGTGTAGCTGAGCCAAAGAGAGTGATCCAGACTTTAGTTTCAGACGTTCAGCAAGCCCAGCTCTGTATTGACCCTTCGGTGTTCATTTGTACATCCAATTATTGAGCAATTGTTATGCTTTGCTCGCTCAAAAGTCATGATATCTCTCGTGGACAAACTAAAATCGCGCGCGCGCGCGTTCCTACTTCCTAGCGCATTTTCTCATGGGCGGAAAATATTCTCTGGGCGGGCAAAGCAGAGACAGGGAAGGTAACATTTCCTCCTTATGACGTCATAAGGAGGAGATTCAAGATCAGCGCGTATGAGCCTCCATTTTCTCAAAGGCAGAGAAAGATAGCAAAAGCTCGATTTACACCGATTGAAATTTTTCCTAACTTGGGGACCATATACAGGCTAGGGGAACTCATATTAATGTTAAAAAACCTCAGAAATTGAAAATTTCATGTCATGGGACCTTTAATATGGAAAGTGGATTGTGCCATGTGTAAGCATGAGGTATACACATGGCACATGGATTGTGCCATGTGTAAACATGAGGCAACATGTTTTTCTACCTTGCAAGGAAGTTATAAAGTCCCTCACTGGTGTATATAAGCTCAATCCTTGCTGTACCACTCCTGGAAGGAGGAAGGAGAAACAGAGGCATGAGGGGTGAGGGAGGAGAAACACCAGGAACACATAGACCTGGCACGAATACAACACCATCTCAAGTTTCTCTCCTATGCTGACACGTGTGAAGAATAAAGATTTTTCTTGGCAAGATAACTGGTGTCCGGTTCCGTGAATCAAAATTACTATGGAAGTCAATTGGGCCCTTGGCCTTTTTTGGTTTTTGGGTGAACTATCCCTTTCACCAAAATTGTATTTACTCTCAATGCATCTCATTGTGGTACAGAAACAATTATAGTTACATTAAAATATATATATTAATACATTTGATATTATAGAGATATTAACTAGATTCCATGTAACAATATATTAAATAGATCTCATTAGTCACAAGTGTTCAGTAATGTGTTCAATTTAGACTTACTGTCTTCATGCACTGTAAACTAGAGTTTCAAAAAATACAGGTTATTCAGTGGTTCTTTGCCGCAGGTTCAATGAAATTCTCTCTTCTTATCAAGAATGATTTGAACTCTGTAGGGTTGAATTTACTAAATGATTGTTTTGAAATAAAGAAAAAAGTCCAAAAAGTAACCCTCCCAGTGTGCAAAATGCGAGTATAATTTAACTTGGGCGAGTACATCAAATATGCTTATTTATAGGAATACATATTTTTGGAATTGTAAAGTTGTAAACTGGAGTAAAAATTTTTTTGTATCTGGTAAAAGTGACATGACATGAATAAAATCAAAGAGATTCAAACTTCTAAAGAAAAGATCAGAAGATCAGACAACAAGACCTTTTCTTATATTGTTACTCCATAACCTAAATTTTTTAACACATTGCTGGTAATTGTGCCAACTAAACATAAATTGGGGAACAAATAAAGAGTTTCCTGATAAGTATAAACATTGTTTGTTTGAAGATCCCGACCAGTCCGACAGCAGCAACACTGGCTGAACCAATGACGTGCGTTTGGGGTGTGGCTATCTGTTTGACTGACCAATTACAGGGATTTTTTGAGAATACTGGTTGGTTCTGCTACTGGCACAGCAGTTCGACAGTTCGTCTGCATATAAGTGGTTCTCTGAAAAGAAATCTCTTAATCGAATTGCTACCTTTCATTTTAAGAATCTATAGTTCTTTTTTGCTTACCCTTTGGTTCTTTTCTATAGTCTTTATAGTAACTTTTTTTAATGCATACTTTCTTTTAAAATAAAATGTCAGTGTCCATACATTCTGTTTTAATGAATGTTAATCTCTCTCACTTTCCATCTTTCTCTTTCTCGCCCAACCACATGTACATATCTTGAGTCCTGCTCCCTGCGGTGCTGGCAGCTCTACTCTGAAGACACATCCTGTCCCTTCACTCCATCTGCCACACACACACACACACACTTACACAACACCCCCAGAAGGGTCGTCCGTCACCACCTGTCAGATCCAAAGTCCATTGCAGTCTTTCTCTCTGCCTGTCTCATGCCCCTTTCTCTCTCTCTCTCTCTCTCTCTCTCTCTCTCTCTCTCTCTCTCTCTCTCTCTCTCTCTCTCTCTCTCTCTCTCTCTCACACACTGACACGCACACAGACACTGTATTTCTGTCTCTGGCGTGTCCCTCTTGACAATGTAATTCTGCTTTGTCAGTAAATGTCCACCTTTCTGCTCTCTTTTGTTGGAACTGTTCTTAAGTGTGTTGGATGCACTCTTTGGAGGCACTATGTGTGTTTTGTGCTGCCTCGAGCGCCATTTTTTTTTTTTTTTTTTTTTTTTTTTTAGGTTCTCAGCATGTCTGTCTTTGAAAAGTCAACATTTACTTCCATAAAACACATTTGCAGTGCACTGTGACAAGTTATAAAAAAAAAAAAAAAATTTAAGTTTGTAAATGTGAAGTTCCTAAAATGTGAAATATATTTGTCACGATTCGGTGTGGCTTAACAACACGCACGGCACAATGAGATTCAGGGAAATAGTATTTAATAAACTCAACGATCACTTCAGAAAAACCACAGGAGATATAAGTCGTCTAACCACACTAAAACATAAATGTAAACGTAAACAAACCAGAACAAAGAACTAAATCAACTTAAATACACAGACTGAGTAATCAACGGAAAACAGAACAGGTGTGTTAATTAACAAATTAGAAAACTAATGATGTCTACTAACTAAGGCAAAACAAGCACAGGAAACAAAACAGATATACATGTTACAATATTAACATGCGAATATTCATCCTCTCCAACCACATAAACAAGAGATCACTTTTTATGATCCAATCAATTCAATATAAAATTACAAGACAGTAATGATGGCTGGTAAATAAAATTGGAACAGTAACAACATTTTAATCACTCTATATAATCTAAAAATGAAAAATGTAATAAACTGCTAAACTGGCAAAAATGAACCATACTTTATTGAAATTCCTTAAATCAATCACCATCTATTAATACAGTACATGCTGGCTTTGATCTATAAAGCATGTCATATCGTCACGCTGTAATGCAGTCAGCTTTACATCAGAGCTTCACTATTCAGTCACTCGGGCAGCCTCTATTCACTATTCAGTCACTCCTTTTATTGCTTTCTTTTTATTTCCTTATGCTTTCAGTGCTTTTCTCTTTGATTTCTCTAGTACATGTGTCTAGTCTGCATGTGTTTATTTTCTTCATCAGCTTCCATTTTTTTGACCATTTGAATTGAAAAATGTACCATTCATTTGAGTTGTTAATTTTATGTCATAACATTCTAGTCTTAAATGTTTCAGATTCCTAACCTTTTTAGTTATTTTTAATTGGTATTATTTGGGTAAAGATATTGTGTTGAAGTGTTGTTACGCGTCTAGGGGAATAGAGAAAACTCTAAAAGGGCGTAATAAAACAGGGTTATAATGGAATCCCATCAGTGAATCTCTCTGGTTGATAATCAACAGGTACACAAAACTAAGCTGTAAAAAAGTGTTATATTTATTAAGAAATAGCAAGTGAAATAAAGAGCATTTCTTCAAGCTGGCCGAATGCCAACATAACAAACAAAATGAATATAAAAATAAAAAGGGGAGAGATTAAATAACCTAACTGAATAGTAAATAAAATACATTTAGCTTGCCTAACTCCCTAACAAAAAACAGAGCACAAACAAGTTTCCAAAAGAATTGGCAGTACACCCCTATTCTCCACGATCTTAGAACATGTTGTTAGACATAAGTGAACGTGATCAGGTGTTACAATCAGTACAATTTCAGTTGAATTTCACAAATTTGATCCAGATTGAGGGAGCCAGGAGCTCTCAACCTGATTGCGACCGAACCTACGAGCTCCCACACTGTAAAAACTGATCAGTTGACTTGACTTAAAAAAAGTGAGGAAACCCATTGCCTTAAAACTTTGTGATAAACGTATGTGTTATGTGAACATTAAAGTTATGTGAAGTTTACAATTCCACATTACTTAATTTTTTTCAATTACGCATGAAGTTTATTTACTTTAACTTAATTTTAAGGCAACTGGTTTCCTCACTTTTTATAAGTCAACTGGTCAGTTTTATACTGCAGTTGAGTGCCGGCAGCGTCCTTATAAAGACCACGCCTCGACTGGACAACCAATAATGATCGTACACCCCATCATCGGACATCCTGTTAGAAATCGAACCGAACAAGAAAGAAAATGGAAAGAGAACACAGCACAATAGAACAAATACAAGAAACGCCAGTTGTAGCAAGTGCAATTTTTAACTATATATAATGTCTTTCATAAAATACAATGTTTTGACATCTGGTTCTAAGTAATCTTTGAATGAAATTGTTCTAAACTCATAATGCACATTCCTGGTTTCCTGCATCACACTTGTGCCGACAGCATGACGCCTCCCCCGGTGCGGTACGGTTGCCTAGCGACCTCAGAGCACATGAAGTATATGCTATATACTATTTTAAGGTTCTGTACAAAAAGTTCACTTTAGTAAGTGTTCAGCCTCTTTCTGCACTCACCTTAGATTATTATATGCTGGCAGACTGTAATTAGATTGAAGATCATTTACCGCAGATGAATTACTTTTGATAATTCTATGGGAGTGTGTGAGGGAGAGAGTTTGCGTGTGGGCAGGTGATGAATAGGACATTTTTAGGTCATCTTGTTAGGTATATTATTACTGTGACCCCAGGTTGGTGCATTTAGATTTGCATTTTGATTGCCACTATATAATAACGCTGACATATTTAAGAGCAGATGCAGAGAGTTCAGTTTTAAGTCGTCCAAAGGGAGCTAGATGGCAACATGCACAACAATCAACACACTTTAGTTATTCATGAGAGACCTGCATATTACAGCGCAGACGGTTAAAAGGCTGCTGGAGGAAAAACAACAACCAGTCGTTTGAAATAAAATACTGTACATGTAATAAGTGGTAATAATAATTGCAATCGTTACTTTGAAGTCTGCATTTAAATCAAAATGGATCATATTTACTTTGTTAGAACACATTATTTGTTTTGTGATTTAAGTTAATCCACATAAAAAAATGTATCTTCGTAATATTTCAATAAAGTCTGATCAGTTGTATGCACTGTAAAGAAAATAATATGACCAATAAGTTATGACAACATATGCTTTTACATTGCTTTAACGTATTTTTCATCTTTTTTATGTTTTACAAGATTCAACTCCTTTTTCAAGTCAGTTGATTATACTGAAAAATTTAAGGCAGCATCTTTTTTTTTACAGTGTTGCTTGTTTGATGGCTAAGGTGGAATATCCTTAACAACGAATCTGTCAAACCATCAGTCTGTTGTGCAGCCCGTGCATTTTTCAGTGTAAAAACACTACTTGCAATGCTTGCAATGCTTATTGTACACAAATATGTAGAATATTCTAGTAAAGGATTTGTAGTGGTGGCTGTGTGGAAGCTTGTTTCTGCCACTGAATAAAAAAAATAATAGAGGCAATTGCGACTTTTTATCTCATAATTCTGAGATATAAACTCGCGAGTTATCAAGTCAGAATTCCGAGATACCAACTTGCAATTTATATCTCGCAATTCGGACATTTTAACGTGCAATTGCAAGTTTATATCTCACAATTCTGAGAGATAAAGTCAGCTGCGAGGAAAAAAAACTCAGAATTACGATATAAAAAGTGGCAATTACCTTAGTATTTTTCTTGTGGTGGAAACAAGCTTCCATGTGTATGTGTGTTTTCTTATTTAGTACATTCATTCAGTTTCAAAACAGAAACGTTTTTTTTTTTTTTTTCATTGTCCTTCTCTGTTTGTTGACAGTTATCAGAGAGGGGTGATTCTCCTCTTATTACAGTTATAAATACATATGACAATTCAACATCAGTGGCCTTCGGGGCAGCTAATTCTTTCCTCTTTTCAGATAACATGTTTGGGCATATTTATACCGTGTTTGAATAACATGTTTATTTGGTGGCTCTGAGTGGGTGTCTGTGCGTTCTGGGAGTAACAAGGTCAACAGAAGACTTCTCCATTGTTTCCCTTGCTGTTCAAATCATTTCCCAACTATGTTAACTGAAGAGCTATAGCAACAACCTAAATCAAAATAGAAAAGGTGTAATTGTAACCTCAAAAGACCTTCCTGATGTTGTTGTTGTTGTTTTTTTTAGTCTTTTTTTTATGATGATTACTGAGTCAGTAAGCGATATTGTTGAATGACCCTGTTGGGGACACATTGATAGCAGATGGAGGCATTTTAATTTAAATGAAACATAACAGAGCAATGAGTAACATTAGCCAATTATCTTAAGCATATTGTAATCAGTAGTTGCACTAATAATCTTTTGATTGATGTTTACAGTCTGTTGCACCGTATATAATACAAAAAATAATAATAATTGATGGATGGATGGATGGATAGATGGATCATTCACTAGAAAAAAACAAGAAAGTAGGAACGTCAACGCAATCGATGCATCTTCTTAGTAAAGATTGCAAGTATCTGCCTTCATTTCTCCTGTTTATGACCATTTCATTTTTCTACCCTTTGTACTTCCTGTCTCTTTCTCCCAGCGTCCTTTGCTGGCACCCAAATCCCTGTGCGGGTGGTACTGGCATTTTCTCTGCAGATTCCGTCGGCTTACCTTCCATTCGCACGGAGGGACCGCGGAAACGAATCGCATCATATCTCAAAGCCCCCGAGGCGGAAACAGACTCTCTTCCCATGCTTGTGCAGCATTCAACACCTATTTACCATACTAAAACCTGTCCACACATGCCAACACACCACTCACCGGCTCCAATGTCCCCAAACGCTGCCTGGGAAGGAAAGTCATTTATTATTATTGATGTCAAAATGTGTGTGCGTGTCTCATTTCGGAGGAAGCGGTAAGACACTGGGCGAAACGGGTCCGGGCCGCAGGGATTAAGGCAAAGTAGATTAAGCAAACACTGCCATATTCCAACTCAGCCATGAGCAAAAGGTCTATTCACAGAGCAAGCAACATCTGCAGGGGCTTAGGGATGCATGGAAACTGCCGGAAACAGAAAGAGAGAGAGAGAGAGACGGCGATGCTGTGGGAAGTCTATCGGAGAGAGCCGCTGAATGAGAGGCAGAGAAAGAGACCGATAGATTCACAAATGGGTTACGGGGAAAGTGTGGCTGCTGGGATTAAGGAGCGTGTTTAGTAAGCAGTCGCTGTGGGTTCCGACGTTCAGTCGTTAATCCTGTTATGCTTCCTTCTTTTCCTTCGATGACGTCGTTTCAGTCAATACTGGTCCTGATGAACTTGCCAATGGTGTTTGATTTCTAGTTAAGCAAGCCAGCCCATTATTGTCAGGCCTAAATTGGATCTCGGCTGATCCAACAGGCTATTTAATTTGAAGGAAAACACAAATCACTTTCTCTTCCCCTCTCTCTCTCTCTCTACTGCTTTTGAAAAACAAAATGGATATAGAGCATGTTTGCGAGGGATGATCCCAATTTAGTATTCTGTAATTTTGATAGGTCTATTTAACTTGTACTGACGTAATTAGGCCGTGTATTACAGATGGAGAAGAAATTAGATTTATGCTGCAAATCTGGGAGCTATCTCCCAAAAAACAACGGTTCCACTTTATTTTGATAGTCCACTTTAGTCATTCTACTAACTATAAGTAACTTTGCAACTACATGTCAACTAACTGTCATTAGAGTATGAGTAGACTGTCAGTAGACTGTTAGGTTATAGTTAGGTGTTAGGGTTCGGGTTAGTAGAATATGTTGACTTGTAGTTGCCAAGTTACTTATAGTCAGTATAATATCTATCAGGAAACCATCAAAATAAAGTGTTAGCAGATATTAAGCAGACAGTCTACTAATACTCTAATGACAGTTAGTAGACATGTAGTTGCAAAGTTACTTATAGTTAGTAGAATGTCTAAAGTGGACTATCGAAATAAAGTGTTACCAAAATGACTAGTACAAAATATTACAATAAACTGGTTTTCATATAGGCTAACTTTTTATCAGCCTTTATTGTTTTTTTGTTTTTTTTTGTTCCCAAATCATTGCATCTAAATGCAGGTATCTTTTAAAAAATATAGATTTTGAGTTCAGTTTGAGTTTAATTAATACATGTTGTATCTTTTAAAAAATATAGATTTTGAGTTCAGTTTGAGTTTAATTAATACATGTTGTTGTTGTTGTTGTTGTTCAAATAGGCCTACATTGAAAAAAGCAATATGTAATGAAGAATTATGGTTACATAGTTGACCGTTGACTAATTTTATTTACATTTTTGTAAATGTCAGAATCACACCAGTTTGTTGAATCTTAGTTGTGTTTTACTCAAGTCTTGATGTCTGTATGTGGCATTTTAAGGTAATTTATGAGTGAGGTAGGTTGTTGGTTTTTTTTGGTCACATGAGTGTTCTTTTGATGGAATCTTCTGTTACTTAGTCTAAGTGGCTAAATGGGGTACATTTAAAGTCATGGCAACCTGACATTTTAGTTCAGTCAAGACATTCACCTAAAGTAATTTACTAAGTGCATGTCAAAAAAAGCAATGCAAAAGCAATTGTGTAAAGCATTTGTAAATCTCAAGTTATAATTATAAAAATAAAAAAAAAGAATGGTTTCTTCCAGTCAGTGACTTAAAACATCACCAACACGGATGGTTATATTTGCTATGTTTATATTTTATATCTATATATTATATTTATATATTTGTATATATATATATATATATATATATATATATATATTTTTTTTTTTTTTTTTTTTTTTTTTTACATAACCAATAGCCTCTAGTTTACATCAATTTATCAACGATAAGTAAAATAATATGTGGCTTCGAAGCTAACCCAACTGTACTAAAAGCCACAAATCTCCCATTTTGATTTTAAGGGCTTCGTCACTGATTATAATTCCCAAGTCTTGTCTCCGTAAATTCCTTCACGATGCTTGTTCTCAATGTTAAATCTACCATGCCGACTCTCGATTCTAAAAATAGTAAGGCTAGAGATTCTAACATAGAGTCTAGAAGGTAAGAGTTAGATTCCAATTCTCATGTGTTGCTTTTTTTTTTTTTTGCATGCACATACAGGATATTGGCTGTTTATTAGTATTTATAAAGCACATATTAATGCCTTGTTCTGCATGACCATATTCTATATTCCTTAATCATACCCAATACCTAAACTTAACAACTACCTTACTAACTATTAATGAGCAATAGTTAGGAGTTTATTGAGGCAAAAGTCATAGTTAATAGTAAGTTAATAGTGAGAATTGGACCCTAATATAAAGCGTGACCGTCTAGAAGACATCTTTCCATTGTAAAAGGCGTAATTAAATACATTTTTGAAGAATGGTGCTTGGCAGAATAGATCTCATAAAAAAAAAAAATCTCCTTAATTTGCATTTCAGAATGAAATTAACTCTGAAGAAACGTCAGATGAAAGATCATTCATGTAAATATTGGCTAGCACCTTGAGAGATGCCTGTAATGCTTCCTGTATATCTTCTTTTTTAATTATTATTTGAACGAAGTAGAATTGTAAAAGTGTTACTTCTGAACATGAACTTGTACTAGTTTTTTTTCCAATAAGTTGTACCTAGAAAGTAAAAAAAAAAAAAAAAAAATGTACAGTACAGTGCATATCCCCCCAGCTGCTCTGGCCCTCCTGCAGTGCAAACCCTACGGGCTTCTGGTGAGTCTCTGGTTCTTGTCAAAGTATTTTATGTAAAATATTATATGTTTTAACTAGGTGATTGATAGATAAAACAACCACAAGAAAAAAGGAACTTTTCTTAGGAATGTTTCTTAAATGCAGATGGATTTACTTTACTTTAGTTTTACTGCCTTGATATACTCTCAGTAAAGAAGTTCTTCATATTTCACTCTGGGCTAAACAGAATTTGGAAACAGCTGAGCATGTAAGTATGTAAATATGAGTTGCACTATCCTCTATAACACCAAAAGTACAGTACACAACAAAAATGACTGTGGTGAGAAAAGAGCAGTCAAGAAAACATCTTATATTATTTTCCCCATGTCAGTCAAATGAGCACTTCTAATATGGTGATAGGTAAAAGTTTGTCTCAGAAATAGCATCATTGGTATAGCATGTGCTTATTTGTTTCCCTCATCCTTTGGTTGATGTTCTTTGGAATCTTCTTGGTTCCCACAATATCAAGAAATAAGCATCTTTTCGATGGAGTTGAGGAAGGTTTGACAGCACCTGTAACAGTAGGCTCAGCTTCTTCCTCTTGTGTTTAATTGCGTTTATCTTTCAGACGCGTTGAATGCAATCTGACTGCTTCATGAAACTAATTAATCTCATAAGTGAACTGCCCTGATTATTTCCCATTATTTGGCATTATTGAGTCATTTGAATTAATTTGCATTTTTATTACATTCATTAAAAAAATTATTTAAAAAAATGAGATCTGACATTGATTAATGATTTTAATGCAGAAAAGCCATACATATAATCATAATACATAGTTGAGTTAAATAAACTAAATAGCATACATTACATTATAGTATAAATAAATAATATTCAGGTATGCACATAGTTGACAAATACTGAAAATTATCAGGTTAAAATACATATTTGTTTAACTCTTTCCCTGCCAGTGTTTAAAAAAAAAAAAAAAAGAAAGAAAGAAAGAAAGAAAGAAAGCATTTTTGACTATTTTCACAAAATTTTCATGTGCCCCAGAAGGAGACTGAGAGAAAAAGAAAGATGAAGATGAGGAGAGAGCAGGTATTGACAAATAATCTAATGACAAAGTTTTAAAGCTATTTCTTATCAAATTTTGTTTTGGCCTTCAAAAGCCCTATATTGCACATATGTTGGTCAGAGAAATCCAAATTTTCTCGGGGGAGCATGCCCCCCAACCCCCCTAACTACCGCACATTTCTGTCAGTTTTGGACTTCACATTTTTATGTTTAAATTTACATTGTGAAAAACAAGGTTGTGTTCCATATCGTGGTGTTCAGCAATTTTTACATAGTATCGTCATCATATCAGTGTAGATGTAGATGGACCAAAATAAAAACATTAAAATAAGTATTAAATAAGTAGTGTGATACTTGGTGCCACAGTGACAATCTTGTCCCAAAAAGTATTGTTATACCACGATACTCAATATGTTGTCCCACGGCGAGTCATTTTTCCCTATTGCACCAACACAAAATTTGAGGGTTCCCCCACCTGCCAAATCCCACTTTAACCACTGTATATATATATTTATAGCTTTGTGACATGGTGCATTATCCTGCTGGAAGTAGCCATCAGAGGATGGGCACATGGTGGTCATAAAGCGATGGACATGGTCAGAAACAATGCTCAGGTAGGCCGTGGCATTTAAACGATGCCCAATTGGCACTAAGGGGCCTAAAGTGTGCCAAGAAAACATCCCCCACACCATTACACCACCACCACCAGCCTGCACAGTGGTAACAAGGCATGATGGATCCATGTTCTCATTTTGTTTACGCCAAATTCTGACTCTACCATCTGAATGTCTCAACAGAAATCGAGACTCATCAGACCAGGCAACAATTTTCCATTCTTCAACTGTCCAATTTTGGTGAGCTCGTGCAAATTGTAGCCTCTTTTTCCTATTTGTAGTGGAGATGAGTGGTACCCGGTGGGGTCTTCTGCTGTTGTAGCCCATCCGCCTCAAGGTTGTGCGTGTTGTGGCTTCACAAATGCTTTGCTGCATACCTCGGTTGTAACGAGTGGTTATTTCAGTCAAAGTTGCTCTTCTATCTGCTTGAATCAGTCGGCCCATTCTCCTCTGACCTCTAGCATCAACAAGGCATTTTCGCCCACAGGACTGCCGCATACTGGATGTTTTTCCCTTTTCACACCATTCTTTGTAAACCCTAGAAATGGTTGTGCGTGAAAATCCCAGTAACTGAGCAGATTGTGAAATACTCAGACCGGCCCGTCTGGCACCAACAACCATGCCACGCTCAAAATTGCTTAAATCACCTTTCTTTCCCATTATGACATTCAGTTTGGAGTTCAGGAGATTGTCTTGACCAGGACCACACCCCTAAATGCATTGAAGCAACTGCCATGTGATTGGTTGATTAGATAATTGCATTAATGAGAAATTGAACAGGTGTTCCTAATAATCCTTTAGGTGAGTGTGTATATATATATATACCATTTTTAATCACCTCTTTGTTTGCAGTTCACATAAATGGTCCTGCGGCATGAGAGAAAGTATGATATTTAAACAAGATTACATTAGAATTACATTACAAGATACATAAAAAAAAAGAAGAAAAATCTGGTATAGCCTAATTATCAAACAAAAGAAGTTTTAAAGTATAGCGTGTCACTGTTACAATCCATTTGCATGGAATTTCATTTAATTGAAAGTGACTGTTTATACTATTACAAAAGATTTCCACTGAAATTTGTTCTGCTTGTGTTTCATACAGTCCAATATGAGCACCTCAATGGCATTCACTGATTAATGTTTAAAGCATATAGAGTCATTTAGTAACCATTGTCTGGTGATTACATTACACGGACATTGTAGTTGTCCAGCAGGAAGAAATGGACACAAAAACAGATGTACTATATTAAGAGGCTCTTAAGGCTTTATCAATTCTAACATGTCTAATTCCCCATGCCATTAAAATCACACTCATCATCTGCCAAATCTAAAGACAAATGTTCTCCCTTCTATCTCTCTTTCATTAGGATTATCCGGCTCCTTTTTCCTAGATATCAGGCAGGCCCCCAACCCCCTTCTGTGCTCTTAAGTGTGATGGCATTTGGGAGATGACAAACCGACACACAGGCGGTTAATTCCTCTGCAACGCCAGGTCGTTCCCAAAGCGCTGCGCCGTCACAGTGTTTATATGAGAAGAATTCCTCACCCCCTCCCAGCGACCATATCATAACCACAGGGAGCGCAAAGCATCAGCCGGTTGTTAAAGTGAGTGATGTGAGCTCTTAAGACGATAGCTTTGTCTGCGAGACACACGCGTCTGATGCTGTTCGAGTTATGGAGGTGTTAGAGGCTGGTGGATGAATTATGACAGCCTATCAGACGTGCATAAAGACACAATCTGTTCCTATGCCAGCCTTTTCCACGCTGAAGTAGAGCACTGAGTCTGGTGATTTATATAAGCATTTATTCACAATTAGAAAATATGATCATATCAGTGCAAAGCTGATCGGTCTTCATTCGCTCTGGGACTTGTCTGTGCGTGTTTCAGAAAACATATTTCTTTGAATATGAACACAGAGGCTGCATTTGCAATGGCACCCTAACTTACTCTTCTTACAGCTTATCCTAACTAGGCCTGATGTGGCAAGCAATTTGTCGGTCCAAACTTAAGGCAACAACATTACACAATCTTAAAGATACTTGATATACTTAAAATACAGCTATGTGGAGAGAGATTTTAGACCAATGAGACTGTTAGATTGGCAGGGTTACTTATGAGTTAATACATTAAAAAATGTGTAATTGGACATTTGCCTTGGGTACACTGTAAAAAAAGAAGAAAAAAAAAGAAAAAGTTGCTGCCTTACAGCAACTTAATTTGCTGAGATTTAGCAATGAGATTTTATCATGAGATTTATCATAGCATTTACTGTGTGAGTACTGTAGCATCTGGACCAATCAGACACGCACCAATGATTCAATATACTTAATGAATAATCCAGCTAACTCACTCTCCCAACAAAGGTCTATGACACTTCCCCCAAAACTAACATCCCAAACGAAGCTAACACACTGGCAGAACCCGGTGTCCTGTTACAGGACACATTAAGACTGATAAGACGTTTTACGACCCCAAAAGGAATTTGCAGAGAGTTGTGACTCTCACTTAATTCTTGCTGAGAAGGAGAAATAAACCCTTTTACTCCTATATAGTCTATATATAACAACTTGAGAAATGTATGCACATCTATCTAATTTTCCCATCTCATGATTTTCCTTTTATATGGTTTGGCCTATGTATTCATTCTCTCTTTTAAACTCTTTTGGATTAATGTTTCAGACTTGCATACTATGGTCTCTATAAACTCCAATCTCTGTCCCCCATTTGTTAATTTACATTACATTTTGACGCATTCGTATTATAAGAATCTTGAAGATTATTTTGTTAAACACTCAATCAAATTACATGTTCAAAGGCCTGCTTGAACAAAAGGTTGTAAATAAATTCCCTCCAAAGGGAACAACTTCTTATTGGCTCACAGCCCTCCAGAGGGTGTGACATCTTCACGCTTTAAAAATCACTGATCACAAGATCACGCCTCTTACTCTCTTAGGGCCCTATCTTGCACCCAGCGCAATTGACTTTGTACACCGACGCATGTATCATTCCTATTTTGCACCCGCGCAAAGCGCGCTTTTCCCTCCACAGAAGCACGTCGTTAAACTAGGGAATGAACTTGCGCTCCCGGGGGCGGTTCAGCGCAAAAAAGGAGGCGTTTTCCGGCGCAAACGTTCCTTCATGCTATTTTGATGGTTTAGAAAACAGTTGCGCCACTAACCAGGAAAAAAATTTTTAAAGTCAGTGGCGCGTTGCGCATGTTATTCATATGCTATTTTAAGGGCGCATGCTTGGCCATAATCAATGTAGCGTGTGCACAACGCGCATATACTTTGATTCTCTCATCTACACAGAAGCAGCAGTTTTAATTTTTGCAAATCATACATTATTACGATAGATAGATAGATAGATAGATATAGATAGATAGATAGATAGATAGATAGATAGATAGATAGATAGATAGATAGATAGATAGATAGATAGATAGATAGATAGATAGATAGATAGATAGATAGATAGATAATTTATTATAAAAGCATATATCTAGCTTACACATTTACCCAAATTATCATACGCCTGTTTAGCCGAAGTTAATTTGGGTGGGTTTCTCCATTTCAATGTAACTTCTCTCTTTTACGGCCGTGATCATTCACCGTTGCTCTCCTCGGCTGTGAACCGCTCCTGGCGCGCGCCTGGCAAATCCGCCGTTACAATAGCAATCCGCTATGGAAAAAGCGCATCTGCTCTTAAAGGGAATGTGAGATAACGCTCTGATTGGTTTATTTCACGTTACGCCCAAACCACACCTATGAATAATGAAGCTACTTCAGACCAACCCATTTTAGATTTGCGCCGGGCGCAAGAGGCATTTATCCCGCCGGGAAAATAGCAACAGCGCCGGAGATCCGCCCACAAAGTTACTTGCGCTTTGCGCTTGACACTTGCATTTCAGATCGTTAAAATAGGGCCCATAGTCTCTTAGTCCCTTTCTGAAATCCTGATGTGAAGATGATGCTGAACTAGAAGTTTTCTAAGTACCCCCAAGCTTGTGCCAGGCTGCGGCCTTGTCTTTCCATTCACCAATGATCATCTGCAAATTGCATCAGGACAGTTTAATTCAAATGGGCGAGACATGTAACTATCAAACTTAGTCTCATAATGTGTTACATTAAGTGTCCTTACCCCTTTTAAAGAAGGACATGTTAGAACTAAACTGATGGTTTGCTCAAGGCTGTTGATCTGCTGAATTTCAAACAATGCTATAACTTCTTGTTTTCCTGTATTCTGCTTCAGCTCTCTTTCCCTTGGTAAACTGTATGCATGTGTGTATGTGTATGTTAGAGTAGTTTAAATGTTTAGTCATTAGTTAATAAAGTTTTGTTCATGTTACACGTGAAGTTGTCCGTGTCTCAAGCTCATATACTAGAGTCCCTAATCATAGATTTTGACTACAGGCTCTGAATAGTACTGTACAGTAAGAAAGAAATTTCCCATGCCCCGGAAATGTACATTTCTTAGAATTAATAAACAATTAACACTGAGTGTTCACGGCACAAACAGGTTAATTGATTGCAATATTAATTTTACTACATTAGTTAATTATATTAACTGATCCATATTTTCATAATCAATTATAACAAGTTAATATTGATTATTAATATTTCTTAGAGCTAATTTGCTACAGTACACATGCACAGACATGCATTTCTGTATGTATTTAATACCTAGATGGTCTACATTTGACAAAATGTGTAGTATACAATCAGAGCACACTATAAAAAGCTCTATCCCATGATGCAATGTGCTAAACTCCATTTGTGGTTATTTCCATGACCTGGAAGCACTAATATCAGCCACAATTTGCCACATCTCTTTCTTGACTGCCAAAAAAAAAGTTATCAATTTGAAATAAATTAATTAAATTTGACAAATTTGCATTTAAAATGTAAAATTACCATATTTATCTCCAAGATGACCTTTTGAAGCAGCTCTATTAATTAAACATGCAATGTATCGCGGTCATGTGACAACAATGTAGCGCACTACTGTGTAGTGCTTACTGTTCCACTTATTAACAAAAACTATTGTATACTGAATGGTTTTCAGTAAGTAGTGCACTACAATTCCATGAACATAGCCAATGTAGGAACCTTCATTAATGTGCAAGCCTGAAGTGTACTTTGATTATGCGATTCATCATTGGACTAAATCAGTAGTTAAGTGTCACACGATGAACCCTCAAGAACAGATCTCTAACATATGATCATTACGGAGAATCACCTCCAATAATCTAGACAGACAGAGATCATTAAAGCCTGATTATACTGCTAACACCTGACAGAGAGAGAAGGAAAGAGGAAAGTAGGGGTGGGAATCGAAAGGATGTGGATGAGTTTGGTGCAGATTCCACTTAACAGTTCTGGTTGCTTTATTAAGCTTTTAGTACTTGGAAAATAATTATAATAATAAATCCATCCATCCATCCATCCATCCATCCATCCATCCATCCATCCATCCATCCATCGAGTCGCACCTTCCTTGAGCTCATTGGCTGCAGATGCGACGTGAACCAATCAGATTGTGCCGTGTAGTCAATGATGTAAATATCACCAGGTTGCATTAAGGACCCGTCAGCCTGCACCATCTAGAGTTTCATGACAGATCTTGGTATTTATTATTTTTTGAAACAATGTAAAATGTATAACAGTTCAACTTGATGAGACTTTGAAGTGACTTTGTGGTGATTAGTTTGATTCACCTCAGTGAATCAAAGTCTGTTCCCCAAACGGATTTGTTCAGTTTTATTTACTTATTCCTTTAGTGGTTCTTTCTGCAAGTTACATCATTACCACAGTAGATGATGAAAAATGCATGTTTTGTGTGTTTTGAATGAGTAATTGAATTGTTTCATACTCATTCAGACACTGACTTATTTTGTAAAGGGCATATTTGTTGAATATGTCCAACTGATGAGATGATGTTCGAATGCGGCACTTTTTGTAAATGCTTTTTGCTTATGCTATAGTCAGTTTTTGAAGGTAGGAGAAACCAAACTCATTATTTCTCAAATGAAATTCCATATTGTGAAGTATATCAGAGTGAAAAAAACAAAACAAAAAAACAACATTTTGTCGGGACTTGATTTTGGGGAGTAAAAGAATAAGACTTGATTTTGTCTATCTGGAATTGATTGAATCAGTGGGTTGTTGAAATGTGATGTAAGGACTGCCGTTTCCGGGTCCAAGCGTCTACTTGTTTTAAGTGAGAATACTATCTCAACAGCCATTCGTGAGTACTGTTTATTCATATTACACATTTAAGGTAAGCTTTTAAAAACTCACACTGTACACGACAGTCTGTGACGGCATGCTGGACACCAATATTTTAACAATTCATAAAAGATGAATGACTTATAAATTGTGTAACGAATTAAATGTTTTAATGAATTAAATAATTCAATTCAGCTACCTAGCTAACCCAGCTATTTTAGTTGAGGCCTTAGAAAGCACCTACCTATAAAAAACGACAGATCACTGCTCATAAAAGTCAGCATTTAATCAAACTTTCTTTCGACTTTTATGTTATTCAGATATGCATTTTAATCAAGTTCTCAGAATCTCAGTGATAGTTTGGCTCATGACTGTGTGAGTATATGAAAAGAGATACAAATAATTTGATACGGCTCTGTTTGATAGTTCACGCCGTTAGTTCTGCTTCTCACTAGACCTGAGATCAAATTAGCTTGAGAGACTGAAAACAATTCACCTTTACCCTGCCGCAGCTGCCACCATTCAGTCTACATGCTGGCCTCTTGATAAAGTCAATTTCAAGTCACGTCAATTTTATTAGTATTTGTATAGCGCTTTTCGCATTACACATTGTTTCAAAGCAGCTTCACAGAAAATCATGATGTCAATGCTCATTCAATGTCTCCAACGTGCATTCACGAGAGTTTTATAAACTATTAAGCAAAAGAGATATGCTATTTAGTATATCGCTTTACATGACCATACTGTATGTGAGCAGATAAAGTTGGATGTACTATATATCCAATACTATCACTGGGTGATAATATAGTTTATATTTATACAGTACATTGCTTTACATGAGTGTACTGTATGTATGCGGATAAAATTGGATATGAAAGGTATAATCCACGGCTAGGTGTGCATTACACGATTTCAATGCATGACGTGGAGACAAAGAACCACCTACCTCTAAGTGCATATAAATCATGTAATTCACACCTAGCCATGGATTATCCCACTTACACCATGGTAACTTGCCAACACTGACAACTTAAAGTTGGCATTGATGTTTACAGCTCAAAATTTGACTGTAAGGGATAAGATCACGATTATTTTCATTGTCTATGACTCTTTAGATCTAGTGTTCTGTCCGCTTCAAATCAGACACATAGATAAAGTTGTTTGGCATAACTACATTTATTTGATTGAATTAGAGAGAGAGAGAGAGAGAGAGAGAGAGAGAGAGAGAGAGACTTGTGTGTGAATTACCAGGGACTGTGCAGCATCTCTCTACAAAGCTGTGAGTTTAACTACTTCAAAAACAGCTGTGTTAACATCTCCTAGCATCTCTTTAGGATTCAGTAGCGAAGCGAATTTTATTAATAAAAGTCAAAGTCAGCGTTGACAACAAAGTTTCTATGCTCCTAAATGTTTCAGAGTCACGTATTCAGACAGACCATGGTAACATGGTAAACATCACACTCATGATATATCACAAAAGTGCAATATTGCTCGATATCCAACTTTATCTGCTTACATAGAGCACACTTATAAAAAAAAATATAAAAAAAAGAAGAATTCTCAACTGCTTGATTGTTTATATTATTGCAAAATGCAAACTATATTATCGTCCAGCTCTAAACTTCTAAATGTGACTATTCAGAATGAAGATATTGATATATTAAAGGCATTAACATCTTGATTTTGCGTGAAGCTGCTTTGAAACAATGTGTAATGTGAACATTTCTATATTTATTTAAATATATCACTGTGGGTTAAAATAGTTTACATTTTGCGACAATATAAACAATCAAGCAGTTTGGCTGTATACTGTAGTAGATGTCGCTTTACGTAAGTCTACTGTATGTATGTGGATTAGGTCGGATATGCTGTGCTTATATGTCCAACTTTATATAAAGAGCTGTGCGATAATATATTTTACATTCTGTCACGTTATAAACAATCCACAGCCGAGATTTGCTGGATAGAAAATAAACAACGGGCATCAGTGACTCGGTATAACCCTGTAATATCATGCGCTTGCACACACTGTATTGTAACAAAACCATGTGAGTTGAGTGCTAATGCTTGTGACGTAACTAGCATGCAGGTTGTTTGTGTGTGTGTGTGTGTGTGTGTGTGTGTGTGTGTGTGTGTGTGTGTGTGTGTGTGTGTGTGTGTGTGTGTGTGTGTGTGTGTGTGTGTGTGTGTGTGTGTGTGTGTGTGTGTGTGTGTGTGTGTGTGTGTGTGTGTGTGTGTGTGTGTGTGTTAATTAATGTGTTGCAGAGGTTGACAGGATGTGTCCCCAACTCTCACAGCACCTGTGTCTCCTCGCCCCCTGCCCAGTACATACTAATTAGTCCTTCCAAAGCCCCACGCACAAATCTTTGCCCACCTGGTGTGCGGCAGCGAAATGCTTCCCCCCCGTCGAGTCCACAGAGCTGCAGGTCCTGCGCTATAATCAACATTCCTACCTCATGGCATTTATACCAGTGAAAATACAGCATAAAGGCCTTTTCCTGCATCACAAGTGTAATTGGACTCCCGACACGACTTGGATCAAATAAGTAGAGGGTAAAGTGGGTTAGATTGTCTCGCATAAGTCTAAAGGGGCTGCAACATAATCACTAAGAAATGTTGAACTGATTGCGTTAGTTGCTTTTTGACTTTTTGTAGATGAAATCTGTGCATGCAAGTGCCGTCGTTTGGGAGTTTAACGGCTGAACAGTGGGGGATTTTTTTTTTTTTCTCAATGATGCCGAATAGCTGATATGATCACATTTACGATGAGTTACCTTTTCAGTATGGAACACGGAGCAGAAAATGTCAGACTGTCACATTGTATCGATGAGATGCGCAAAAAGGCGCAGATGCTCGTTCACACTCACACATACTGTAGAGCACCGTTGTTGTGCAGAGTTGTATGTTTTTTTGCACAAGAACAATGTCTTGGATGTGACCGGGGGGTCGACAAGGTGAAGATTTCAATGTGAAGATGATAAAGGCCATTAAATTAATTTGCTGGCCAAGATCAATGTGCCTGATGCTGGAGGAAAATAACCCATATCTTAAAGTGTCTCTGCAGAGTGCTTATGCTGGGAAAATGCCTCACAACCCCAGATAAAGTGTAGCAGCTATATCTGTTTCATAGCTGTGACCTCATGTGTGTGCATGTGCATACATTTATAAAGGTGACTGGTTGATTTAACAGGTCGTTTCATTGGTAAAATATGTCTACCGTCTGACATCTACTCTTCCTTAACAGGACAAGATGTCCTAAATATAACCTGCTGGCATAATCATTGCAGTAAACCGCTGTTAGATGGGTTGGAAATTGTCAACCTACAGGAAAGAAACAATTGAATCCCAATCAAGTTCTCCTAGACAACAATAAGATTAAATTAGATTGTTAACATTTTATTTTGAACTTTCATTAATAAATCATTAACAAACATCATATAATGCGTAACAGATCATTAGTTGAAACTATTCATTATTTGTAAATGTTTATAAACGTTTGCTAATCATTTAGTATGGTGTCATGATTCTTGTCTTGTGTTCCACTTGTTTTGTGTGTTCTTTTGTCATTTCCTGTCTTGTGCTAAGTCTTGTTAGCCTAGAAATCTAGACGCACCCTAGCGGCAGCAAAATGTATTTTGCAGCCAGGGCAGTCCAGCTACTCTCCATTGACTTTCGAGCTGCAAAAACCTAAATTGGGTCAGGCCAATCACGTCGTGTATACAGTAGGTGAGGCGGGCTTAACATATGACGACAGAGTGAACTTGCGACGGTTACCTGCCACTTGGAAACAAAGAATGGCTGCTGCTGGCGAACATCTTTCGAATCGGCTTTGTCCGCGACTCTGGAGGACTTAGAGTTAAGTTTTTCTTTGAGAAAAGAGCATAGAACAGCACTGAAGTCATTCTTAAAAAAAGGAAGATGTGTTCGTAGTTTTGCCGGCCAGATACGCTAAAAGTTGAATGTATCAACTAGCTCCGCTGTTGGGAAAACGCTCTGGTTGGTTGAAGCGCTGTCCTATTGCGTGCAGAGGGAATTTGAAAGACAGCCGTTTATCCCGCCCCTCGGATTGAGCGTGTCTATGGTGAGTTGCCAGACCTAACATCTTGATGTAGGTCTGGCTGTCCAGGCTAAAGTCTTGTAGTCCTGTGTAGTTTTTCATGTTGATTAGTCTCCCCAGGTGTATCTTGTTTCCTCATTTCCTAGTTAAGCTTGTTTGCCCCTGTGTATTTATAGCCTTTGTGTTTCACTTGTTACTTTGTCAGTTGTTGTATGTGTAATGGTTGCCTCTGTGATTCCCCTGGTTTTGTTCCTTTATTAAATAACCCTGCGTCTAGATCCTCGCCTTCGTCTGCCTTTCTCAGCAGCGTTACATATGGACAGTCATCTCAATGGCAAAAAGTGTCTAAAATGACCTGAATTTACACATTTTCCAAGACACATCTTTACAAATCATTTATTAATTATTCGTTCAAGTTTTTGCAGTACCCAATCTACAGTTGAAACTATTCATTTGTAATCATAATCATTTTTTAAATGTTTATAAATATTTACTATTAATCATTTAGTTTGGGCATTTTTAGCCACTTTAAAAATGTTTGTGTAGAGGGTTAAGTTTAGCTAAATGCTTGTTAAAGACATAAAACACCACATAATTGTAATTTGGGTGCAACATTTTTTTTATTTATTTTTTATTGCCTCAACACTTAGTGTACTAAATCCTTAAACAGGATATTCCTTGAATCATACATCAACATGAGAACAAATCCTTGTTCATTTATCAAAACAATGTAATATAAACAGTTTGAACCGTGTTCCCTTATAGTAATCAAATTGACCCCAGTACACTGTTGACCCCTTTACCAAGCCCTAAACCTACCCGTACCACCAAATCTGTCCCTAACCTTACCCGTATCACACCTCAATAGCAGCAAGAGTGTTTTCCAATAGAACATGTACACAATAAGTGCATTGTACCAAACAATTATTATTATTTTATGTATGTATTGACATAGTTAAGACCCCTAGTATATAAGACCAGTCATTCTTATATTGTTACATTTTCTTTTGAACATCCAGATCACTCATGGCTATTCTCATGGATCTATCTATCTATCTATCTATCTATCTATCTATCTATCTATCTATCTATCTATCTATCTATCTATCTATCTATCTATCTATCTATCTATCTATCTATCTATCTATCTATCTATCTATCTATCTATCTATCTATCTATCTATCTATCTATCTATCTATCTATCTGTCTATCTATCTGTCTATCTATCTGTCTGTCTGTCTGTCTGTCTGTCTATCATCTATCTATCTATCTATCTATCTATCTATCTATCTATCTATCTATCTATCTATCTATCTATCTCATCAGTTTTTATTAAGTGAAACAGGAATACAAATAAATAAATAATAGGTGTTTGAATGTCCTGTATAACTACTTCTATAATATACAGCTCTCTTCTATGAACTTTGAAAAACATGTGAGTCTAATCTAACTGAGACCTTTTTTAATTAAGCCTTCATTAATTCATGAAAGAGCAGCCTGAAAAATAAAAAATCCCTTCTTCAAGACTTTTTAATAACATTTAACGCAAATGTTTTGCTAGTGATTGCAAAGTGTCTTGGAGGAACTCAATCATATCTTTGAAAGATATTTAGTTTTGTTTAAAGTCCCCCTGTAGTCAATAATTGTATCTCTTAAAACTCATCTTTTATCACCAAAATGACATATTTAAAGTTTTTTTCTTGAATAAAATAAAATAAAATTCTCCATGCCTTAAAATAGCTTGAATGTAACTCTACACTCTTGCTTTATTTAGTATACACGGTTCTATGAATATGCAAATTAGCCCCGCCTTCACTCACTCGCACCAGCTCAGAGATCCACTCGTTGACGATCACATGTTGTCGTGATTGGTTACAAGGTAGTTTGTGACGTCAGAAACACCAGCGATTTCAGTCTTTGGTTCACTGCTGTTTTTAAGAGAAAATACTCAGCAATGGTGTAGACTTATGAATTTGCACATGGTTTGTCTAAAAGCATATTAAAAACACCACATAGACATATAAACAACATTAAAAGCTTGAATTTTACCACAGGGGGACTTTAAGGCAATCCAAAAATCTGCACCTAAATGTAAAATAAAACAAAGTGATCTGTGCCTTACTTGTCAGCCAGACAGTCTCTTGATATCTTAGTGTGCAGTTTCTGGCCTAAATGAGCTGCAATATGGACCAGACTTTAAGCTGTTTGCCATGTTAATCTTTTTTTTTTCTTTTTTTTCTTTTTTCTATGGAACAAGAGGTAGAGAAAGAGAGGAAACAGGGGGGGGAGGAGGTGCGGGTGGAAAAGGCGAGGATTGAACACAGAGTGGGAGTCGGCAACTTTGTTTAGAGCGGAAATGATGAAAGGTTAAAGTCTGATAGATCTCGCACCGTGTGTATTTGTGTGCGTGTACGTGTGTTCCAGTGCTAATAACACGATTCTCTTTTGAAGAGGCACAAAGCGTTCATTCTTCCTACGAGTTCCCAGAACAGAGCCGAGCTGCCTATATCAGCTGTAAAACACAGGAGGGAGAACTTCCAACGAGAGAGAGAGAGAGAGAGAGAGAGAGAGAGAGAGAGAGAGAGAGAGAGAGAGAGAGATTGAAACTCCTGACTTGTCTGGATCCCCCTTTTTACAAGTTGCACTTTTTATTTGCTTCCTGTTTAAATAATCATTGTATAACAGGCCATTTTAAACCAATTCCTCCTTTGAATTGTAAATTGTCTTCTTTTTTCCCCGTATCGCTGCATTTGTATCGGCTACATTAATATGCATGAACGCACCTTATGTCACAGATTTGCAGTGAGAATTTCTCAGATCCCATTCTAATAAACATTGAATAACATGAATACATTAACAACTGTAATTATTTGTAGAATTGCATCTGAACGTTTTCATACAGTCTTTCTTGAGGATTGTACTGCCCCGAGACTTGGAGATCCAAATGCAGCTTTGTTGAGGGTAATCCACAATATAACAGGCATAAGGTCAAAATCACAGGGAAAACAATCCAGATAATAACAGAATCAAAGACACAAGCAAACAGGGAAATACAGGGAGACGAGCAGGAGATCAAAACCTTGACACAGAAAATCAAAAATAACGCACAGAAATGCAGTGTAACACACACAAGACTTCGCAAAGAGTGAGTGAAAACACAGGGCAGAGCTTAACAGGATAATGATACACAGCTGAAAGTAATCAAATATAGTGAGTCCACGCAATGTGTTCTGGGAAATGTAGTTAAATATGATCAAGGAGACAGGAAGAGTGCCCTCCGGTGGCTATCGACACTCTGGCTGAAAGGCGTGACATGGCTCTGTGGCCATAACCGGACAGGCAGGGTGTTCCAGGTTGACCTCTGTGTTCATTTCAGGGCAGATGGTAAATCCAGGGACAACCTCCAGTGTCGTGTAAGGGCAAACAGGAATCCATGAAAAACCTTTGTGGTCAAGTCAGGGCATACAGGCAGTTCAGGAAAAACCTCCATATTCATGTCAGGGCAGACAGAAAGCTCGGGGAGGACCTCTGTGGTCGCATCAGGGAAAACAGGAAACTCAGGGATGACCTGTCAGGACTGGAGACTCTGGCATGGTCATGGTGGCCATGATGTGAAGAGGCTCTGGAATTGAAGAGACTCTGGACTTGGGTCCACCGGACTAGAAAGCGCTGAGAGCACTGGACTTGCAATCCCCAGAAGTGCTGGAATCTGTGATAAGACAATGTTGTACACATTGTACACAAGTCCTTAATGTGGTCCTCAAGTGAGCAAGTTCCTTGGCGAAGGATGACTAGGGGGACTACTGGGTCCATAGTGTGGTCTGGATTTCAATCGGCTGCTGGATCTGTATATGGCGAAGTCTTCCGTTACGTATACTGCCCTGAGACTTGGGTTGGAGATCCAAACACAGCTTTATTGAGGGTAATCCACAATCGTAATCCATATAACAGGCATAAGGTCAAAACCACAGGGCAAACAATTCAGATAACGTTCACTAAAGTGAAGTCAATCAATTGTTGTTTCCACCTTCGTCTTCTGTTGTTTTGTCGTCATTTTCAATCTTTTTCTTTGACTAGCTCTAGAATGCAACGGCCCTAAATGTTGCCACCTATTAGATCCACCAATTAGTGCAGTCAACTCACATACGCAGATAGTAAAAACAAAATGAAATGAAATAATAATGTATGTCAAATTTACTGTGAAATGAAAAACCAACGGATACTTTTGGCTTAATGTTTGTATTGAGCTGACAGTAATTTTGAAGACCAACTCATTTAAATATTGTTCAATCACGCGTTAAAGGTTAAGTGTGTATTGTGTGTGTGTGTGTGTGTGTGTGTGTGTGTGTGTGTGTGTGTGTGTGTGTGTATATATATACATATATATATATATATATATATATATATATATATATATATATATATATATATATATTAGAGGTGGGCATAGATAAAAAATTTTAATCTAGATTAATCTAGATTAATTTTGAAATTAATCTAGATTAATCTAGATTAAAATGGCTCATTTGAATTCTGCTGAAGGCATTCAGAATATGTGTGCTACCCAAATAATGACTATAAAAGTAAGTCTTTGAGAACGGGTTTCTCAAGCCAGGTGGTGCATTAGACCAGGGGCTCATCTCTTGTTTCCAAAATGCATCACAAACTGCTTGAGAAAGCTGTTCTACTCATAGACTGTAAAAGGTTACTACTGTACTGTTACCGTCCGTAGGCAACATTAGGTAAGCCTATGTTATTATCAACTACTATAGGCTATCAATTAGGGATGGGCGATATGGCCTAAAATCTATATTGTGATATACATTGCAGCCTCCTGCGATAACGATATACAGTATATTATAATAAAACCATTTCAGAACAGATTACACAGACCCATGCTAAACAACTGCTAAATGTATTTTTTTTAAAGGGTGTATGTAGTTTTGAGAACATATATTGTGCAAAACTGTAAGTATACAACATAATTTTGCAGATAAATAAAATTTAAGTACACTAGCTGCAGAGACTTAAGTAGGTCTAATGTTTATTATGGCTTGGAGTTTATGAAACCCCAAATTTAAAATTAGAATATTGTCTAACTGATGTCTTTTCAGTTAAAAAGAAACACAACAACGATTCTTAAAATCGAGATTATGTGCTACACCACTAAGATATATTGGAATGGGAATAATACGCGCGCGCTGGTATTCAGTGATATCATGTTTCGTTTTGAATTTGAGGTGGTCGAACGGATTAGTCGTGTGTTAACTTACCGAACTGTTACCCCACACACTCTGTATATAGTTTGCTGCTGCTCGTCTGACGGCTTAAACCCGAACCAAGTCCAAATAATGGATGTTGCACCGATCTTTTTCACCAGCTTTCACTTTCAGCCGTGTTTACTTAAGATGACGACGAATATGCGTTGCAGCCGGGTTTACCTCGCGGCCGCGGGTAGATTGCGTCATCATAGCTTGTGTAGGATAGAGCCATCTCCCAACCCAACTTGGAGAATAGATTAACGGCGATATTTTTTTTATCGCGCGATAAGAGTCTCGCGTTAACGCAGCACGTTAACGCCGATAACGGCCCACCACTAATATATATATATATAAAAATGGTGGCACCAAATTAAAATAAATGATTCTAATGTTTCCGAAAAAGGTTTCCAAAACACTGTCACTTCCCCTACCACCCTCCATTGGTGATTAGTCAGATAAACGTATAGCTCCACCCCCAAACTGTGCTGGATTGGTCGGGTTTCTCTGATAACATAAAATGCCACAAAACAAATAAATAATTAAATAAAAACAATACAAATATACACTTCCCCTTTAAAAATTGTATTTCTGTATTATTTGCCCTTTTGTTTTCATAATAGTTTAAAGAAAGAGAGTTGGTATTATCTGTATGTAAGTGTATGTTCTGCCAGTGTGTTCATGCCCCAGGTCTGCTGAAATCCTGTCACATGCTGTCTTCCTCATCCTTTCCGAAGTCTGTTACATTCGCCCCCTCTCTCCCTCTCTCTATCTCTCTGTCCTATCTCTCTGCCACTGTGGCAGGACCGATTGTTGCTCAGTGACAAGCACAGCTTTAGCATTTCAGCAGAGAAGAATCAGGTGGAAGTTTCATATCTCTCTCTCTCTCTCTGGGATGTGACACATTCAGTTCCTCTATACCTGACACTGATGATATTCGTTCTCCCTCTTTTTCTCAATCTCTCCATCTCATTCTGTCTGTCTCTCTGTTTCTCAGCCCTGTCTCACATTTCCTGCCTTAATTGGAAGGGGAAAGTTTTACAGAGTCTGACAACTTGTATGACGAGTGAGAACATATAGATACACTTCAATATTTATTTTTGCCTTTTTTTTTCTCCATTAAAAGTATATATTTAAAACAAGCCAAAATAACTTGGGAAGCAAAATTGTGTGCAAACATAAGATTTGATTCTAGAGAATATCTTGTATTAACTTTATTTTTCTAACCTCATTGCTTAACATTTAAGTTTATGGTATAATTGCTATTATTATTATTATTGGCTAAAATAACTATTTTAATGAACATACATACACACATGCGTGCATTTATTTTTTTTTCTGTTAACACTTAATATTTTGTATGTACACGGTTGTTGTAAAAGAAAATACACAATTTTTACATGACATTTCTTCAATAAACAAAACTGCTGATATAGTGTTTAATTAAAAAAACATTTAGACACATACACATACATAAGCTATACATATTATTGCAGTTACCCTGAGGCTAGGTGTTGAGTTTATTCTCAAAGGCCAGATCAAACAAAGTTTGCCTTAAGGCAGGGCCAGAGTTGTTCTCTCATTTTCACTGGTCAGCAATATTCCTGTCATATCACACGAAGCAAAGCAAAGATCACTGAGAGTGAGACCTTTAATTAACTAAATGTTTATTTGATTATAACTAGCTACCCGATTAATAGCACACACAACATTGTTATTAATAACCTCCTGAGGTTTCTTACCACCACTGTAACACACTAATGTTCAATATGACTCTGCATGCAATGCATCTGCACACATGTATAAAATATTTTTGTAGCCCAAAACAATCCAAGAATGCATTGCAATGACCTTGCCATTTTACCCAATTTTAAAAAGGGACTATTCCATCCAATATCTATGTGTCTTTTAATGGATTTTAATTTGCAAGTATTTAGAATGGTGTTAGTTTAGCAATATGCAAACATCAAATGCAGCACAGGCTCATTGAAAAAACGTACCTGTGGCAACATTTTTGCAAAACGCAAAATACGTACCAATACGTACATATCACTGCAGTTTCCAACAGAAATGGACACTAGAGGCAGTAAAACAGCCGTCACTTTTAATCGTTTTCACACACAATTATGATTACAGGGGCAGATTATGGATTAAAAAAGACTTGTTTTCACATGGCTGCTTGCACAGTTATGTTATGACCTCAAAACACTTTTTACCATAGTGCATGATTTGTAAATGAATATATTTTGGTGTTTGCATCATTAACCAGCTCCATATGTTCGGTTTTACTGACATACCAAGCTTGCTCAGTAGCTCAGCTGGTACAGAATTGTACTTGTGATGCGGAGAGCTCGGGTACGAATCCCATGAAAGATGAGTCACAATACAAGAGCTCGAAGACAAGAGTTAAAGGAGACATATCATGCTTTTAAATCGTTCCTTTTTACATATAAATCATACATTTGTAGTCTATATAAAGCGGAACTGCAATGCTTGGGTCTGAATTCCTCATTATTATAGCTCCACAGGCCCCTTTTCTACCCCTTTTCTGATGTGCGTCTGAGAGCAACTCGTTTTGGTGCGGTCTCTTTAAATACAATTGAGACACTTCATACCCCGCCCCCTCTCCAGGCTGCAGCGGTGACACTCGGTTTAACTCCACCCCATTCGGCCATTTTTGTAGTTTGATAGCAGAGATACGATTATCTAGCGGCACAGAAACGTTTTATTCACACGTTATTAACAAAATGTCAACAACGGAAGACTTGTCCAGCCAGCCTTACATGTTCGAGCCAGAGTCGGAGCCGGAGCGAGATGAAAATGAAGACGACGAACCTGCAGAACAACGTCTTCATATGGATGTATCGCAATGGTGTGTTACTGTATTTACACATGAAACTTTGGTCTTCCGACCTTTTACCACCGATTTATTTTGATTAATATGTGCGAGGGAGAGAGAGCAAGACAGCGTCTAGTTTGGAGACGGTGAAGTCTTGTTTACACCTTCGCCTGGCTCCGAAGAGAGAGAGTGCGCGCGCGCGACCGTGTCTCTCTCTCTGCTCGTTCTTTCAGTTAAACATGCTCCTGTCACAAGCGCGGCAGTTCATCTAAATTAGACGGTGTAATGAAGCGTGTGGGTTACTACATCCAACAACCGAACATTTTAACTTACCCTCTCGTAACTTCTGCATCCTTTAGCTTGGACTACAAAATTGCAGCGAGAAATAAAAATGGCGGATTGCTCGAAGTGGTGGGCCGGAAGTCAATGTCCTTATTTGGCAGTTCCGCTGCAAATACTGTGACGTAATAGTTCAAAAAACGTCACAGAGAACAGAAAAATCGGAACAGGTTGAAAAATATGACCAAAACAGAATATAAAGATATCAACGAAGCACCTGAAGAGAATAATTTCAACTTTTCTGTACTTCTAAACACTCCAAATATACAACAAAATGCATTTAAGGGCTAAAAAAGTGGATTTAGCATGATATGTCCCCTTTAAAAAACAAGCTAATATGCTGTGGTTATGATTGCGTTTTTGTGTCACATTTGCTTTTGTTAACACTATCGGATATGTTTAGGCTTTAGTCTAGGTGTACGTTATTTTAAAACGGAGCTTTAAGCTTTTGGCGCCACTCACCAGACATTTCAATTCAGAACTGTAGTGAAACGTACAAACTAAAACGTAATAAAACGTTGTCATATTCACGTTCATCTGTTCCGGAAAAAACTAAACACGCTTTTAGTGCCACTCACTGGACATTTCACACTGAAACTGTCGCGAATTGTACACGACGCAACATATTTTGCGTTTTGCAAAAAAGTTACCACAGGTACGTTTTTCTAATGAGCCTGGGCTGTCAAATACCATTGGACACAACCAAGAGTTGAGTCTTTTCAAATGATTCTCTTACAAAGTGTCTTTTCGATTATATGCTGCCTTAATGGATGTTCAGGACCGTGATTTGCCTCAACAAACCAGATTATATTCATTTTCAGTGGAAGCTAGCGATTTGATTCAATGTGAGGGACAGAGACTGTCGATGTGACAAAGTTGAGGCGAGTTCAACTGTATGCAAATGCACATCGACAACCATCTGTAGTTGAGACATGTGATCCGTCACATGATACACTTGAATGATGCCTTCTAGCAAACAACAGTACAGCATCCTCCAGCGAAGACACTTTTAGATAATAGCTCACTATTGAGAGCTATTGTGCCATTTTGAATTTCTGATATTTGGCATTATTGCATGAATGAAATGTAGTTCTCATTCTGTCTCTCTTTCTCTCTCTCTTTGTCTCTCGTCCCACATCACACAGAATGATTAATGGGGAGGTGTGTCAGAGGCATTTGATTAATGTCTAGCGTCTTCCTCCACATTGCGAGAGAGACGAGGGGTAGGTTATGGCGGGGTGTGTACAGATAAGGATTATGGCTTGTTTAAAATCTGATGTCTCATTTTGAACAAAGATATTTGATAATATATCAGCCCTATATTAAGACTAGATTGAACCCTGAGATGTTTATCAGATACAGACAGTAGATATGGAGTGCGGAATATTCTTTCACACGCTCAAGTTTAAAAATGAATTAGTCTCTCTTTATGTAATCAACTTTCTGTTACTGTTATATTTACATTTTTATTTTAATGTACAATTCAGTGTCTCATTAGTAGCCGCAGGTATTTGTAAATTGTAGTTGGATAAACACTGTTCAATACAATCATTAGTTGCATTGCTCAAATCTTATCTGTCGAGCAGTGTTGTATACAATTGTTATCTGTGATTGCGTGTTCCAGATTTTGCGTGGTGTGGGTTTTTTAGTGAGTCTTTCTGACACAATCTCATTGCAATTTGTTACTATACTATTTACAAATGGTTGGCTAATTTGTATGAATTCGTACAATCTCATTTGTGCATTTTCGTACGATCTGCCTACGCCCCAGTGACGGGTGTGTTTAGGGGTTGGGTTTGGAACTTAATGCTTAATAACATAATCATATGTTTTTGTTCAACTCACGTCATAAGAATTTATAGGAAATCGCCATGGCGTAACATATGTACGTTTTCCTGCGAGATCAGGTTGGTTTTCTGCACATTACATCTATATGACAGTAGGTGGTAACGTTGTCTTTGTGGGTGATGATTTGTTTAGGAAAGAAACAAGTTTAGTGATTTATTGAATTTTTTATTCAACCAATGTAATTGTAAGCTTCAGTATCTATAATAATTTGCAAATTTCACATTGATTGCAGCAATAGAACAATATCATCAGATACCCCCCTTCATAACAATTGGCTTTCAAAAATAAGGACCATGATAGATAGATAGATAGATAGATAGATAGATAGATAGATAGATAGATAGATAGATAGATAGATAGATAGATAGATAGATAGATAGATAGATAGATAGACAGACAGACAGACAGACAGACAGACAGACAGACAGACAGACAGAGATTTTTTTCCTTGAATGATTTAATGAGAGGTCAGATGAAGAGTTTGCGGGATGAATGACTGGAATTCCTGGAAAGGTTCCGGCATTGTCTCACCTCTCTACAGCTGTCAGCGGTTGTTACGGTAACAGTAGGCCATTGAACCGGAGTTAACTAGAAATGAAGGAGCCCTGGTGTGTATGTGTCACATGTAATGCAAGTGCATCACCTTTTATACTATTGAATTTCACCACGTTTAACCCACCCATGATTGCATTTTAATGTGATTAATATCTATTATCCTGATGGTGTAAACCTTTAGTCAGGTCTCTATCTCTCCGCATTGTTCTCGTCTCTGCATATCACAGCGAGCGCTCTGAAGCAGCGGCGGGCTGTGTAACGAACTGTAGGCTGAATTGATTGAAAAATTGATTTCCTATTTTCATCCAGTTGAGAAGCAGCTTTAATTTATTTAAAAACGGCATGTAATTACACCTGCGTTCGGAGGACGTGTCGCTGTGTATGTGTGTTTTTTTTTGTCCGTGTGTGTGTGTGTGTGTGTGTGTGTGAAAGAGGGAGTGTGGACTGACCACAAACATGCTATTGTAATTTCCAATTTTTCAATTGCCTTTTCTCTTTTATTCAAGAGTTGACATCACATAACCACATATAAAAAGCCATTAATGGAAGGAACTGTCTGTCCTGTGACATGACTCATACTTGAATTGGTATTTCACTTTTTTTGTAGTATCATTCCCAAATGGACAATGTATTCCGAGCACATGCAGAATCTCACATTCAATAAAAAAATCTGTTTAACTGGGTGTAGTGAACCCTGTAGAATCCTGAATTAATAATAATACTAAAAATAGAAATACTTTTATATATAAGAATAATTGTGTCATACTCGATATTGAGGTTTTCTACTAACCAATTCCCAATACATACTGAACATTAACACATGACAATAAATAAACACTTTTTTTGAAACATAATTATAAGAATATTATTTTATATAATTAATATATAGGCATATAATTCACAGTTGATGTATCTATTTGTTTGACCACTGGCAGATGAGGTGAGTGTTTTAAAAATGTTTTAATCGTCTTTTAAAAATTTTTTTTATGGTGATTCAAGTGTAATTGCAAATTTAGGCTTTTGCTTAGCCCAATAGCATGATAGTCTGACTGACCTCTAATATATATACTGTATATATATTGGATTTACAGTTTGAGTCAAAAATGCCATTATTATTTATCTGTATAGTTTGTTTCTCATTTTGGTTAGTAGCAAACAATCTCAAATATTAGCCTATTAACCATCATTACTTGGCATTCTGACCTAATTCCTCACTTGAAGTTTGAAACTTCAACATCTAGGCCAGCAACGGTTGGATGTATTTCCTGATTTAGGCCTATTTTCCAGCATAAACCACTGCGTTCCAAAGTGTAAGAAGTCAATTTATATTGTGCATGGTATTGACTTGTCATTGACCCGTGTTAAGACCTCTCATTAAGCTGTAATTAAGCTTTTATTGACAAACTCTACGAGATTAAAGCACCACTGTGCTCTGTTGGTGATTGCAGTCATGTGAACAAACAACACCCTGATTGGCCAAACACACAGTTACACAAGTGTGTGTGTGTTTAGATAGGCCTGTCCTTACCGATCAATGGAATTTTCTTAACTCGCACACGCTGCCATAATAACCCTAATTAAAATCCAACATCTTTTACATGTAACATTCCCCACAAATACTTCTCCAGCCATGCTCCAAACGAGCTGTTTTCCATTTTAACTTTAGCTTTAATCTCAAACATTAAACTGTCAAGGATTTAGGGTAATTATACATGCTAATTTAGTTTGCTCAATTCTGCTCTGCATGCCGCGGACCCTCTTTAGACATTGCCGCCTGCCTCAAATATTAACTCAAATCTTCCCTGCACTCCTCTAATTGGTGAATATTACCATTGTAAATGCTGTAATACTCTTTTCATACATTTTAATATTTATTAGATTAGTTAGACTCCTTGTTAGAAGGGAAACAGGCTCTGTTTTCTTATGCAATTTCTTACGTTTAAGTAAATTACTTCCTGTGAGTGCCGTGTTTCAAGGTTAAACATAAATAATGTTGAAAATATTTCAATTTATACTTTGTTTGTGTGTGTGTGTGTGTGTGTGTGTGTGTGTGTGTGTGTGTGTGTGTGTGTGTGTGTGTGTGTGTGTGTGTGTGTGTGTGTGTGTGTGTGTGTGTGTGTGTGTGTGTGTGTGTGTGTGTGTGTGTGTGTGTGTGAAAAGACACACTAATATTATTAATTTAATATAATTTCAGTTTTTAAACATGATTTATTAATCAGTGCTTTGAAAGTCAATACTGAGTGCTCTGAAAGTCAAATCCTGCATGTAAATCACCAAGAGTTTGACTGATGAGAATTAGCATTTATGGATTAAATATTTTGCTATCAGAGTCATGTTATTACCGTCACATAGCGATCACAATGAGGAAAAAAAATCACACATTATCAAAACAAATTTATACATTTTAAATGAAATTATTAGTGTAAATATTCTAGTCGTACGTTAACCTAATAAATTTAATAAAAAGATATCTTAGTAGTGGTCTCAGAATTCTGGACCTTACTGTATGTCAATGGTATACACGCAGTATATTAATCTCTGAACTGATGTCTACAGATAACTTTAGTTTCTGACTCTAAACCAATGTGCAAGCTGCAACCTCTGACCTTTGAGTTTGCACTCGTGTGTGTGTGTGTGTGTGTGTGTGTGTGTGCGCGCACGCGTGCGTGTGTGTGTGTGTGTGTGTGTGTGTGTGTGTGTGTGTGTGTGTGTGTGTGTGTGTGTGTGTGTGCGTGCACGCATGCTCACGGGTCCCAAGCGCCTCGTTCAATATTGATTCAGAGACGATTGGTTCAGCTAATGACTATTTACCAAGAGATATTAGTGTCCCTCTTCTCGGCCTACAGCTCTTGCTTCCCCTCTCTGCCTCTTTTCACTTCCATTTGGAGGTGTGTAATTTTTGAGAGTGTAATTAAATATGTGTGCAGATGGGACCTAGAGAGGGAAAGAGAGAAAGAGAGCAAGGTGTGTTTAATAAGCAGAGAGTGTCTCTGATTTTGTAGTTGGGATCCAGTTCACAATATGTACAGTACACTAATCCAGCTTTTATTACTGAAGAAAAGAATAAACAAATATGACAAAATTTAAAATAAAGAACAACAATGAATAAACCAAAGAAACTGCATTGACTTCTGATATTAAATGTTTAATTTAATATCAGATTTAATTTGGACATTTTTACGTATATAAAACAAATTATGAATCAAATAAACTATACATATTTTTTTAAATGAATTAATTATAAATGATCATTTAATGAAGTTATAAAGTATTGTTTATAAATGATCATTTAATAAAGTAAAATAATTTAAATTAATATATTATTATTTGTAGATAAATACATAAATAAAATAAGCTGTACTATATATATATATATATATGTGTGTGTGTGTGTGTGTGTGTGTGTGTGTGTGTGTGTGTGTGTGTGTGTGTGTGTGTGTGTGTGTGTGTGTGTGTGTGTGTGTGTGTGTGTGTGTGTGTGTGTGTGTGATAACACAATGCAACATGCCAAATTTTGCAAACATAATTTTTAGCCAGGCTATCATTCCAAGAAATTATAAACACAAAAATGCAAAAAAACAAGAGTAAATCAACAAAATATGAATTACTGAAAATGCTATTATATAACACACACACAGTACACACAATATGTTCCTCATATTTTGACGGTTTCCTACTATTTTGACACTTGGAGGACTGTTAAAAACAAAAATCCCCTGTTGGCCACTACTACAAATGTGCCAAAGAGCGTGTTTATATGTGTGTGTCTATAGCACAGAAGCTGTCACAACAACTAGCCTACATGTGAAATGGATTTGAACTCTGGATCCCCCCAGTAAATGTCTGTACATCCTCATGAATATGTTGCATGCTGATGATGCCATGTCCTACTGACCCCTGCCACATTACACCCCTAGGGAAAATATAGTGTGTGCGCGTGTGTGTATGAGGTCGGTGACTCCCTTTAAGTCTGTCTGCATTGAGCTGTGGGCCCAGCGGCAAAGAACCATACCTTATTGAAACACAAATACGCTCTCACATTTCGTTTCTACTTGTTTCTCAGCAATGCATATTTGTTGAGTGTTTGTTGAGTGGTTGCCTCATGTTGGAGTGTGTCAGATGAGATTGATCATTTCTAAGTGTTTGTGAATGTTGTTTGAATACATTTGTTGGAATCCACCTGACAGCCTCATTTCCCAGAATTCCACTTGGTATTGCAACAGTGCCCGCTTACTTTCCCAGTAGCGTTGGTTGCAAATGTTTTTTCTATTTATTTTTCCTATATAGTTATAACTTTTTTAAAGGTTTAAACCATGAACCAATCCATTCAGAGCACAAACTTTGATTTGAATGAATGACTGAATGAAATAAAGAAAGAAAATTTGACAAAAGACAGAGTTACAAGACTGTGTTCCTAACAGCTATATAGAGGGAAAGAAATACAATAACACTAGTTGTCCGCTTGGTAAACCCAAAATGAATTATACTTCATTTTCAAACACTATCTACATAAGAGCCAGTGGCAAATTCCCGAAGGAATGGCCGAGATAAAGCTGTTCGCATTGGGTACGTTAGCGCTGAGCGGCCGCTGATGGTCTGGAGCTACGAAAACGTCTAAACAAACTGTCAAATATGCGCTGTTTACATAAATGGTGAATATTTGAGGTCTAAATAACTATTATCGCCTAAAAAACTCTTAAAACTACTTTCCAAAACACTACAAAAGTATATTTAAAATATTATGGTGCTCATCAACCATGACACTTTCTGTGAAACGGTTCCCGTGTTGATACTGGTAGAATAACGCATGGCTGGTAAAGTCTCTCAGCCAATCAGAATCGAGAACCAGAAAAACTGTTGTGTAAACATACTTTATATATACACAAATATGTAAGTATTTTGAGAGCATCATCATAGCTCACAGGTTTATAAGTCATCCTTCAAAATCATTGGATTTTTACTTCCAGAACCAGACTGTTGGAATCTTTTCACCATATGCGAGACTCCACTTTTGAAGGCCATTTCCAAACTCCTACTTGGAAAAGTGTCAGAATTCTGACCTGAAATGTACACTTTGCATGTACACACACACACACACACACACACACACACACACACACACACACACACACACACACACACACACACACACACACACACACACACGTCATACAAACATGTTTGCAGAGAAATGCAAATATAGTTTTTAATAAAAATAAAAAATGTAAAAAAAAAACTGAACATCTTCATGTTCAGAAGTCAGAGATATCAAATACAGTTGGAATATCCTGTATTCAGCTTTGGCTGTAAAGCCGTGTTAGTGCACCGCTTTCAGAAAGCTACACTATTGATCAAACTGATATTTTTATCTCTCTCTTCTCTCTTGACGAGACCTGTCTTTGGGTGGGATTGGATTGACTTTTTCCGAGTGCTAGATATTGTCGACATTGCTGGGAGAAAAAAACAACAAACAACCAAATTACAGATGTGCACGTTTTTCACTGCCGAGCTCATAAAGTGCATCACTCGCAGCAGAAATCATTACTTTTTCATAAATGGGATGTAATTTGTCTTATAGTAGCTCCGAGGCCTTAACAGTGCTGGTCATGTGACCACTGAGGGAGCAGCTGATTGGTCGATAGTGGTTATTGAATAAGGACGTATAGATCTGTATTGAATAGAGGGTGGCGATTTGTCACTGTCTCTATGCACCGGAGAATATAAAGTTATAAATATCACACACTCACACATAGAGCTGATATTTTTTCCTTCTGTCTCAATGTGTCTTCATTGGAAGAGATGCATTGCTTGAATTTGAGAAATCAACGATAAAGTTCTTCTCTAGCTGGTTCTGGATGGTTTATTCTACATTCCTGAGCTGTTTTTGCAGTATAGTCCTCATTGACTTGCTTTGTTGCAGTAAGTTATAAATGATTAATTTTGTTAGATAACTCTCAATTGTTTAATATGATATCCAGTAATTACTATAGTACTACATTGTAATAAGCACTGTTAATCAATTAGATCAGTTTTTTTTATATATCAAAATACATGATATGCTAATTAATTATTTGGATGCATTGGAATCTGTTTTATACATCAACATTTTCTTATGCTTTCGTAACTTGCATGATTATCATTTCAAAATAATTACTACCAGTTATTATTATAATTAGTCACACTAAATGAACATTACAATGATCAAATGTAGTAATAATATTAATTAATAATTCATTGTTATTATTATTATCATTATTATTATTATTCACATAAAAGTTACCATAATGATTCATTATAATGAATCATAGTATAAGTAATCACAATAATACATATAAATTGACAGCCCTTATTGTAACCCTTAAGCTTCTTGCACACTTCGTCCGGAATTTTCGCTCGTAAAAAAATAAATACGACCTCACGTTGTGTCTATCATGTTTACACACTGCCTCCAAAACTTTTGTCCATCATTTAAAAAATGTGGATCATGATACATTTTCTGTAGGAAGCATTTTTAGAGGAGTTTTGACAACTCAGAGCGCCAAAACGCCAAAATCCAGAACTGTTGGTTCACGGAAATTGGTGGTCTTCTTTTTGTGACTCCATATGTGGCTCCAGTATTGCTAGCAAAGCATCAAACTGAGCCACTGACATCCTGAAGTAAACTTTGAATCGCTCAGGATAACCCTGCAGCTCCTTGTCCTTGATAGGGAGGTGGAACTCTCATATTGAGATTTAATGATTTAATCAATTATTCAATTATTATTGTAATTAATCCCACTATATTAACAGCCTAAATCCTAAAATAGAGTTTTTGTCTTTTGTGTTGCAATATGTTGGCTAAGGTGTTCTGGGTGGTTGCTTGATGGCCTACAACGTAATGAATTATATCCTTAATATTTACTTAAGATGTTTTGTCACGTTTTGTCTGTTCTTCTCAGGGAATTTTTTTAGAAATTGTGTCACCAAAAGTGTGGCACAACATGTACCAACTGTAGCATGTGTTCTTATTGTGAACTCCCCCCAAAAGTGTGTTGGTCCAACAGTCTGAAAACAAGTCATTTAATGCAATTGTGAAGATTTCTATGGGAGCTTTACTGTAGAAGTAGAGCTCACACAAAATGACTTGCTCCATATCATTTGAAAAGAGGTGGCCTCGGGGAAACAGAAAGTTGAGAGGGAACAGAGAAGCCAAAAACATAATAAAAAGGAAAAGGCACAAAACTCACCCAAGATGAAATGACTTCTTCAAACCTATCAGACTTCACACAGATCAGATACAACGCATAGAAATGCTTTGCTCAGAGCATACACATGATTTATGTATGAATGATTCAATGTAATGATACAGATACAGATCTTTTGTGATGATAATAGTCATAGCCAGATGTTTGATAGTGACAAATTAAGGTTTGTGTCTGGTTACTTAAGAGATCCATGGAATTTAGTGATGGTAGGTGGGGTCAGTCCGCACATATGAGATATTTATGTCAACGTTAAGCAAATTGAAATTAATTACAAAATTGACTTATCATTACAAAGCTTCATTACAAAAACTGTTTAACATAATTTACGCTACATCATTGGATGCACATCTTCTCTGGCCACCAAGGGTGAAGGAACGGGGCAGCGTTGACATGATGGGAGGCAGTTGCTCTATGTCAAAGGATATCGGAAAATGTAGACAAGCACAGCTTGAAGTCCACAGTCGGGCTTGAGCCAGAATAAGCCACTAGCTAAAAGGGCACCTGAACCCTGACAGAAGTACAGTGGATTTGAGGAGTTTTTGAAGCCAATGTCTGGTTTCGAGTGGATTATTGTCAATAGAAGACAGTAGATCACTGGAGATTTGCTTTTGAGTGGTATCTTTATCTAGACATCTGTATATGGTGTATAAATAGTGGGGCTGCATGATAATGGTTAAACTGATAATCATGATTATTTTGCTGAAAAATTATAATTGTCTCAGCGGTCTAACCGCGCTCGTCAATGTCAAAATGATTGAGATGGCCAATCAAGTAAAAGAAGGCGGGCTTTACTGTTCATAGACACAGAACATGGATTTCAGTGCAACGCTTCAGTTTTTAACAGTGAAAGACTGTGAGGTAAGAGTTAAATATTTAATATTTGACAACTGTTTTATGATAGAAGTTAATATCCAGTGGTGAAAACTTTTTTTTATTTTTTTTATGAAAATGTAGGCTGAATCATTTATGCCATTAATTTAATTAAAAACTGAATGAGACGTGAAGAAACATTTTGTCATTTGTGTTTTTGACAATGTGTGCACATTTTTAAATAAAAAAGATCCAGCCCCACCAATGTTCAAGGCATTGAAGTTAGTTACAGCCTTGACAGGGTTTATTTTACATCATCTAGTTTCCTAATGTAATATATTTATCACATACTTTACCTCAATCTCTGCATTATGAAAATGGGTACAAACCTTAAGAGGTTTCACTCGAAATCTTAAAGAGTGAAATTCCTAATATTAATTCCAATAATTCCATATAATATTAACGTTTTTCTATTAAAACAGCAAAATAGACTTTGTATTGTAGCACAGAGATTGCGTTGCATAAGTGTGGTTTATTCAGCAACCACAACTGCAAAAATTATAGTCTTTTGCGTCTCTATATACATACTTCAGAGGAATCCCAGCTTCAGAAACAAGTGGATGGTTTATTTTAATGGTGTCCCGGATCACGTCAGAGCATTTTGTTCTTGTAAACGAGGCACAGTGTAATGGAGAGTTCTCAAAGAAACTTTTGTTGAAAGATGAAGCAGCCAACTGTATTGGATCTGACAGCAGCTGCATCACAAACCACAAGTACATGATTTCATAATCATGAGTGAGCAAGTGGGCGTTGATACTATTTCCTATGCAATGACATTAGCCAATCATAACAGTGGCCGTTTACTGACAAGCCTTAAAGCGGCTCGCCCCCTTATATTTGGATAGTTAGCCGATGCTAGGCTAGCGCGAGTCAATGGTATATGTTAGCCAGCCATTAAAAACCGTTTTACCCACTCCACAGTGCACCAAACGCATATCAATTATAACACTAGACTATCGATGCAAATGTCCGTTGAGAGAATAATGTTAGAAATCAAACTTACCTTTCATCTCAATGATCCCAAAGGAACTAGTTTCTCAGCAGCTGCGGAATTTTACTTTGCTCCGGTTAGTAATGCGGCAAAAAGTAAACACAGAACAGAAGCGCACTGTAATCAGTGTACCAGCGGCAGGTAAATACACTTGCGTCATGTGTGTACCGGCTCACTCGGTTGCCTAGGTAATCAATATCACTCCGCTGCTGCTGTAGACAAGGCTTATGATTACAGGGAACAAATTATAACTAATGCAATGTGATGAAAGGTAAGTTTGATTTCTAACATTATTCTCTCAACGGACATATACATCGATAGTCTAGTGTTATAATTGATTTGCGTTTGGTGCACTGTGGAGTGGGTAAAACGGTTTTTAATGGCTGGCTAACATATACCATTGACTCGCGCTAGCCTAGCATCGGCTAACTATCCAAATATAAGGACTGGATATTTTTTTTTTTTAAATGTCTCCACTGATGAATAACAACCAGGCTGACTTAAAAATGAGGTCCGATGTAAAAAATCCCGAACCACCCCTTTAAAAACGGATCATTCCAGACAGAAGGTCAGAATGAGGGTTGACAATAATATATATATATATATATATATATATTATATATTTATATATAACATATATTGACTATCATTTTAGATTTTGAATATTTTGGCAATATTGTTGGAGGATTTGATGTACCTCAAGCAAGTTAGCAGGAGTCAGCACTTTTAAGAAGCCTTGACAAGGGGTTGGTTTGGGAGAACTATGACAAGGCATAATTATTTCGGTTTGCCAATCATTTTCCGTTCAAAAACTCTCTAAAACTTTATTTTTCTTCCTGGCACTGTCGTACCTTTGGTGGGCAACAATGTAATTAGGTATCTTGAGCACATTCAATCAAATCTTTCTCAATCAACACCCACACACACACACATACACACACACAAATGAATCTCATCAGTTAATCAGCACTTCAGTAATCATTGCGACTGTACACACACACACACACACACACACACACACGGACGTATCAGGACTCAAACTATATTAAACCAAACAAGCACGCCTCCCTCATCTCCTTTTCAGCTAGTTCCAACAGTGTTTGTTTGCATGTTTGCTAATGAGCGTGTTTGCATTTTCTTTTACTTTTTTACTAAGTTATACGACTTTTATACATATTTGAAACACAGTGAAGATGTTTTTAATATTCACTTTTCTTTTTTGTTCATCCATTGGAAATCCACACGACCAAAACATTAATTGGTAACGCTTAATTTTAAGGTGACGTCTAGTTACGTTGCATCTACTTAGTAATAAATGTAAATTCTGCATAAGTGCAAGTGTAATTACACTGTAACAACAATGAATTAAATATGGGCTTTTTTTTCACACATATAAACATTATTTAACATTGTAATATAAACTAGCCTATGTATTCTATATATAAACATTCAACATTGTTACTTTTTCGTGCATGAAAGTTTTGGTTGCATGGACTTTCAATATGGACAAAAGGGAAGAAAGAATATTAAAACATATATTAATTTGTTTCACAGATAAAACAACGGTCTTATGGGTTTGGAACAGCATGAAGGTGAGTAAATAATTTTTTGGGGTGAACCAACCCTTTAATAATTGCCTTTAGTAACACTACATTGTTGCCAATTTGAACTTATTTGTTCATGCAAAACATTTCAGCTAATATATTCTGCTCTTGGCAAATACAGATTTCTTGTTCAGAAAATGATCGATCAACAAAGCAAGATGATCATAATTTAGTTGTTTTGTACTTATTATCAGTTTGTGTATAATAGAGGCAAAACTAATACAAATATATATGGCTTAATATGATGCAAATTCTGACTTATTGGCTTCTGAAGAAAATAATGTTCAATATTTTTATATAAATGCACATAGACCTCAATAATACCCCCACTAATGAGCCTCATTAAGTAAAAAGATAGATCTTAGAAGAATCACCGCACAACAAATAACTAACAATAATGACAAAAACAGCCTATATAAAGTCAGCAAACAGCACAACAATACACCTAACAGTAGTTGCATAATGCATGCAAGGAGCTTGCAAAGCCTTAAGAAACCAATAACATCATTGAATATAAAACTGTTTGATCAGACAGCTCAATTATAGGCATGTTGAGACAGCATCTAGGGGAATATTGTCTGTATAACACTTTTTAAATAGAAAATTCTGTATTTTACACTGTCAAATCACCACATTTAACTAGCCAGACCTATTAAACTTCATCAAATGCATTGTGATAGCATTCACTTACGCACATGCCACACACGCCATGTTCCTCATGCGATGGTGGTAATTGAATAAGTGAAATGAAAGTTGAAGTGCTTTTGGTCCACCAATCATCATGATTATTAACATTACAAATGAAATTTTATTTACAGGGATGAGAATCAGTAGAGAGCGTGCAAATGGGAGGGTTCGCAAAAGCAATTTACATTTACGAGAACCCGTCAACCGGGGTGTGGAAATTGTGACATTTGAAAATGGTCGTTTAGTTACCAGCTAGATTCAGACCCCCTCTGTCCCCCTCTTAACACTTATCATTCCTTCTGAAATTATTTTCATCAATCATGAAAATGTACCGTTTGTCCAGAAATATGAGAACAGTGAACATGCACAGAGGTAATTGTCAACTAAAAGCCTTACATTAGTTTTTTTTGTTTTTTATTATTATTTATATATTTTTTTTATTATTAAATGCTGTTTGTATCTATGGATATTAGTGAAGTCTTTGCCGAGAACCACAGAGAACTTTAAAGTAAATAATAGACAGTTTAACTTTGCTCATAGAGATCACATTAAATATAATTGTTTTGAAAAATGCATACCATATATGTATAACAATATGCGATAGATTAACAGTATACAATAAAATGATTACTGTAGGGTAATAATAATTTTGTGTCCATGGTTTTGCTTGAATGATACTAAACATGTCAGTAAAGGGGAAAATATGGATTGTGGGCCTTTTAATTGCCTCTAATAGCCTTCAGTCTCATTAGCATATGGAATATACATTTCAAGATTCAAAGGTTTTTAATGCGTGATGCTCATGTGCTGATGAATAGCTGTGGCCAGCTGCTCTTTTCACATTTGGAATAAAACACTTTGGCCCATATCTGTAATTAACAGTTTCTCTTGGCTCTTTCCGCCATATATATCATATAATAAAGGCTAGATGTCTTACGGCGGAGTCACTTCCGGCATCACCGGCGGCCATCTTACCACAGGGAAGCTGTGAAGTAAGGTGAGTGATCAGCACGCACACAAATCCTCTTATCTCGCTGAAATCTTGACGGATTTACAAACGGTTTGGTTTCTTACAAACGTTATTAAGGTGGCTATAATTCTTTCATATGGAAGTCCATTGTTATAATTATTCATATGTATGCAGTGTCATAACTACATCTCTGATGTTTATACCAAACCAAACCGTTTGAAAATCGGTTGAAAATTGAGCAAGTTATGGTTATTTAAAAGTACATGCACCATGTTACGAGTGAGCGAGCTCCCTGTGGTAAGATGGCCGCCGTGTGCGGACATCGACCTCCATTGGCCAGCAGCGCGCACGAGACATCTAGCCTTTATTATATGATATCTATGCTTTCCGCCATCTTGGACATTTTTCTCACCGCAATGCATTGTGGGATTGAGAGACACTGGTCGTTATTGTGGAATAAAACCCTTTTGTTGGGGGTCTGAGAGGACTTAAAGCAGCACTCAGTAGCTTTGGGACTTCTTCGCTGTATTCTCGCTTTTTGCTCGCAGGTTTCTCTCTAGAGCTCCCCCCACAGCTTCGGAATAGATATTTGACAACACTGTTGTAAAAACTCGTTGTTGATTCTCAGACACCAGAGGCTAGTAGATCAGCGACATCAAAGCAGATGGGACATTCTTTAAAACGTCTTCTTCATTCGGGTTCGGACAGCGTGAGGGAGTGCAATAATGACAGCATTTTAGCAGATTTCTTTTGGCCGTAAAGCAATTGTTTACATCGCGAGACCTGATATCACGCGAGACTTCCTGACGCAGCGGCCGGTGGCCCGCCGGCTCAAAGTTGCAAGTGCGTATTTTCCGCTCACGGGCACCAGGGGGGTGCGAAACGACCACCATTCAACCCGAAATAAGTAATATAACCATTCCAATGACTCCGAAGCTGTTCAGTTAAGGTAAAAAAAGTTACTTAGTTCACCTTTAATGCTGCTTATTACACGGCTCAAATAAAAAAGGCCATGAAACATTGACTTGAGATAAAATCATTTGGTTATTATAAATGTCAAAATAAAAATTCCATCCGTCCTTACGTCTATTCATAACAATATGCTTTTTGTATGTCTTCAGAATTCACACAAACGTAAGTAATAATTTGCATAAGTAAGGGGGTACTTTATAGTAATTAATATCATTAAAGTGAAATCTATGCATGGTGAAATTTGTGGCAGAGTCATAAAATGAGGCTGGGCAGTAATTTATCATGGTTATTTGTTAGGAAGACATGATCTCTTTTGAGAGAGAGAGAGCCGTATCCTCTCCCTGTCAGGTTCTTCCATTTTAGATGCAAAATCATTTTAGACTCTTTGCCTCTTATCATCACTCTTACTAAAGCTGAAGTGTGAAAATAAAAGGACTGCACACACACACACACACACACACACACACACACACACACACACACACACACACACACACACACACACACACACACACACACACACACACACACACACACACACAAATATAGACAGATAGCGAGAGAAATAGAAAAGTTATCCTGCGTGTGATTTCCCTCTTTTAGTGCCACCTCTAATATTAGCTCAGTCACAAACACTTTGGGTCTCACTGTGTTTAATTTTAGCTGTCATTTTCTCCCCGCACGTATTCGCGTGCACACACACACACACACACACACACACACACACACACACACACACACACACACACACACACACACACACACACATGCCATGTATCATGATGTATTAGGATTCCATGCGTATCTGATAGCTCCGGCTGTCTGGCAGATTGCCCACCGCAGCTTCCACTATCTGTGACCGAGTGAAGCTACTCCAACAGCCGATAACAGAGAGAGAGACTCCCAGAGAGGAAGGGGAGAGAAAATAGAAAGAGGGACTCTTATAGAGACCAAGGGGAGAGCGAGAGAGATGGAGGAAGTGCTTTAGAGGGGAAAGCCGGTGCAGTTTGGGAGATAAATGCTTCAGTGAAGCGCGGTGAGGTGGCGATGGCCGAGGTTAGATCTATAAGCCATACGCATCCACAAACCGACTCGACGGATCATGCATCTGAGCGCTCGGTTAGTGCGTGTGTGCGAAAAACCCCAAAACAGGAGAGCACTACAAATTCCCCCGCGTGTTTTCCAAAAGATCTTTGCAAACTCAAACTCTAGTTTACATACAATCTAGGATATTCAAATCAGTTCCTAAAAACAATCGCTTTGATGTTTTGGAACGTCTGCCTACACTTTTCGAGTTTTCGACTGCTGTCGTACTTGGTACTTGATACCAGCATGCAAAGTTTTCAAAAGCGCTCTTGAAGTTCACTGAAGGAAACAAGGAAATGTGGGAGACAGATTGATTCCAGCTGAGTTTGAAAAGACAAGAGCTAAGAGTAAAGTCACATTTTTAATTTATTAATATAGCACTTTTCTGAATAAATGTCATTCTGAAGCAGTTCTATTGTGTATATGAAGATTTATTTTGTTTCCCTCACAAAAATGCAGATTTGTTTTTGTTTTCCTTTTTTTCATTATTATTTCTTAAAGTTAAAAACTAGAGCTTTCATTGAGATTATTTTTGGCTAAATGAGCCATGATGTTTCAAGTGCCAGAGACCTAATGAAATAATGGAACTTAAGAAAATAAGAACATCTTTCTCTTTTATTTTCTTCTTCTGTATGTCAGGCTTTCAGACTTTGACAGGATGTGATGCCCACACACACACGGCAAACATGGCCACTCAGTGCTACTCAAATCCAGCAGGAGGGCACTTGTCCATTTTCCTCATTGTCTCCCCTTCACTCCCTCCTGTTGTGCCTGGATGTGTGGCTGTGCGGTATAGCAACCTCTTAAATGTCCTCCATGTCTTCAATGGCTGTGTTTGGATGGAGGTCAGCAAGCCAGCAGTGAGAAGCAGAATTGAATCCAGAGAAGTGAAGGCTATGTTGGGAATTCTCTCTAGAAAGGGGGAGACTAATGAACATGCTGTGTTAAAGGGATAGTTCACTTCAAAATGTATGTTCTGTCATCATTTACTCACCCTCAAGTTGTTTCAAACCTAAATGAATTTCGGATTTCTTTCTTCTGCCAAACACAAAAGAATATATTTTAAAGAATGTTGGTAATCAAACAGTTGATGGACCCCATTGACTTCCATAGTATTTCTTTTTTTTGTCCTTCTATGGAAGTCAATGGAATCCATCATCTGTCTGGTTTACCAACATTCTTAAAAATGTATTCTTTTGTGTTCAACAGAAGAAATAAATTCATACAGGTTTGAAACAACTTGAGGGTGAGTAAATTATGACAGCATTTACATTTTTGGGTGAACTATCCCTTTAATGTCAGCGCGGCTTGTGCATGTATTAATCCCTCATGCCAAATCCCTCTTTCTACATGTTACACCCCCTATATTCATACATCTTTGTTTTAGGCAGCATGAAACCCTACTTTTACATTTTTATATGAGCCTTCTCTTTCTATGAGTAGGTTGGACTGGGTTGGAATTATCAAAAATTCCATTTGTTCTCCATTTAATCTTATTGCTGTCTAGGAAAAATAATTGAGTTATCACATTTGTTATGTTTTATTCATTTGGGAGCAAATTAAGTTATATAGCACTACAAAGTTTACTCATTTAAATATCTACTCGCAAAATATCCCAATATATGCAATATCTCTCTCTCTCTCTCTCTCTCTCTCTCTCTCTCTCTCTCTATATATATATATATATATATAAAACTTCCTTTTCTCGTATCCTCGGCTGAACCTTAAACGCTACAGTAACGCACACTCTTTTGCTCTTGCATTCCCTGCCGCTGTCTCTCCCATTAAAGTAAATCACGTCTGATCGCTGCTATTGAAAGGTCAATCATTATGAAAGCAGGGCATCCTAAGAACCTCTCAAATTCACCTGTTCATTTCCGCAGGAAAAACTTGTTGTTTAAAAAAAAAAAAAAAAAAATGAGAGCTGTTGTGGTAGACTGGAGTTGCTATGGTGACCGGGAGAGCGTTAATCCTTGTGGCGGGTGTTTTAGCCGACTGCGCGGCTGAAGAGCCCAGGCTGCATTAGCTCGCTGTAAAAGCTTTTTCCAAAGACACACACTCTTTTCTCTCCCTGCACTCTCTCTCTTTCTCATTATGCCAAGATCCTCTCTTCATTTGTTACATTTAGTTTGAGCTCTCCGGTGCTTTTGGGAAAGGTGGGGTGATGCATTTCTGCATGATTATGGCAAGGTGTGCCTCGGAGGAGGTATTTTTAAACTTAACATGCTGACATGCAGAATAAAGTGACCATTGCTTAGGAATGATTATATAAAGACTGTTTTGTTGCATCTTCTTACACGTACAGTACTTGAAGAAATCAGAATGGGCCTTGTTTACTTTTTAAAACATGTCACTTGTCTTGTTGTGCATGATTTGTCAATGTACATTATTACAAAGAAAAAAGTGTGTCTGTATTGTTTACCAAAATGTAATAGCTTGCACTTTTCTCATTATACCTAACACATATGACAAACAGTGCATCAATATATTAATATAAACTCTAAGATAAAAGCTGTAAAGGTGATGCGAGGCTGTAAAGTTTGGTGGAGGAGGGATAAAGGTATGGATCTGTTTTTCAGTGGTTGGGCCAGGCCCCTTACTTCCAGTGCTTTAGTATACAATACATTTTGGTCAATGCTATGCTTCCAACTTTGTGAGAACAATTTAGGGAAGGCCCTGCTCTATTCCACCATGACTGTGTCTCAGTGCACAAAGCAAAGTCTATAAAGACATGGTTGGATGAGTTTGGTGTGGAAGATCTTGACTGGCCCACACAAAGCCTTGACCTCAACCCCATTGAACACCTTTGAGGTGAGCTTGAACGGAGGTTGCAAGCCAGGCCTTCTTGTCCTTCATCATTGCCTGACCTCACAAGTGCTCTACTGGATGAATGAGCAAAAAATCCCAGAAACACTCCAGAATCATGTGGAAAGCCTTCCCAGAGGAGTGGAAGCTGTTTTAACTGCAAAGAGGGGACCAACTCCATACTAATGTCTGTATTTAGAATGTGATGCCATTAAAGTCCCTGTTGGTGTAATGTTTCCATATAATATTATATAATGTATTTTAATTTCAATAATATGTATCTAAGTTTATGGCCATTCAAAAGTAGTCGCAAAAAGCAGAAGTCGCAAATTGCGCCAACCGAGCAATTGCAATTGAGTTGAAAGGGAATGCTAACAGCTAGCTGTCTTCTGGTTTATTCAGAAATAATGCATTACGAAAGTAAAATGGGTTACTATTCTGTCTCGACTGTATGGTACTTTTATATAATACGATTTTTCAGCGATACTGCGTGTATGTGATGGTTTTACACAAGGCCCACGCATGGCATGCACAAGGACTCTTTGTTATTTGTAGGGCTGACCTTACACTGACCGGCATGTCGATTTCCACAGGATTCTACGATAATAAAGACCAACTCAATCAAAGTGGCTCTCCATCACGGAGATGAAGTGAGATTAAAATAGATCCAGAATTATTGGTGTGTGTGTATGAGGCGCTAAGAGCTCTCATCTCTCCATTTCGTTCTAGTTTTTTTTTTTCCCACCCCCTCAAATACAAACACACACTGCACTGACTATACCTCGGGCCCCAGGAAAAGCCATGGCAATCGATGGCCCTTTCTTTTCCCTTTCCTTTCAGTTTCTGGTGGGCGACTGTGTGTTCTCTCGCTCTGAAAGAGAGCACAAATTCTGGCTCTTTCTTGGTAGGAAGGGAAGTGAGTGGAAAGTGGACCCTGCCGAGACGGATTATCGTAGGCTCTCTCGGAGCGGTAGGGTACATGAACACAGGCGCGTACACACACACACACACACACACACACACACACACACACACACACACACACACACACACACACCTTTTTCACCTCTGCCACAGTTCTCTTTTTGTTGTTGTTGTTGTTGTTGTTTTCTTTGCTTTGTATCATTCACTTTTCATGACAATTTTGTTCAATCTTAATTACGTTATTATTTTAAACAGTACTGTACATTTTAAAATTGCATTTTCTTTATTGCTGTGGAATTGAATAGGATTTAGTTAAACTACAGTTAGTTAAACTGTTAAGAAATGTTTCCTTGCAGGTGCTCAGATGGCAACTGTTTCCATGGATTTGACTGAGAACGGTTTGTTCTTTACCCACTCTTGAAAATATTCATGGTGGGCATTAAAGATGCAATGCGCAACATTTCATGTTAAAAATACCCGTTTTTCTAACCCATACATGCTTAAACAATTGCCTGATGGGCTGAATGAGCCCTTCTCTGATCACTGCGATTGCCCCTATAATCCTGTACAGTAAAATAAATAAGAGGAATTCGGGACGGAATTTGAGACTGGGCGTGACATCATGCGCGTTCACGCTCACCTGGCTATGTCTGGTTGCAGTTTCGCTTGTCGCCAGAGGGGGCATAGTTCTGCAAAAACTCAGAGACTTGCGCATTGCACCTTTAAATATGTTTATATATGTCCATTTATATGTTTAAATATGTCCGTCCTTCGGATGAGACGTTAAACCGAGGCCCTGACTCTCTGTGGTCATTAAAAATACCAGGATGTCCTTCGGAAAAGAGTAGGTGTTTAACCCCTGCATCCTGGCCAAATTTGCCCATTGGCCTCTGTTCATCATGGCCTCCTAATCATCCCCATACATACTGATTGGCTTCATCACTCCCACATGTCTCCTCTCCACCAATAAGTTGGTGTGTGGTGGGCGTTCTGGTGCAATATGGCTGCCGTCGCATCATCCAGGTGGATTCTGCACATTGGTGGTGGTTGAGGAGATTTCCCCCTTCCATATGTAAATTGCTTTGAGTACCCAGAAAAAGTGCTATGTAACAAATTATGTTTAATTTAACAAATTAAGATCTTGAAGTTACCCACTACTGTCATCCAAAATAAATAATACATACATTACTACATATAGGTTAAATGATTAATTTTACTTTTTGTGTTTCATTAGATTAGATCCATTTGTTACTCGGTAACAATAAGGTCCTATTAGTTAACATTAGTTACTTATAGTCAGTAGAATGTCTGTTGGAGGACCATCACAATAACGAGTTAGCCGATATTAAGCAGAAGGTCTACAAATACTCTGAGAATAAGTTGACATGTAGTTGCAAAGTTACCTATAGTCATCAGAATGTTCAAAAGGTACCATAAAAATAAAGTGTTACCTAAAATTTGGAATCGCGATTAATCGCACCCTTATCGTGAAATAAGCATACACCATTTAACTTGTTTAACACATTCATTTTGTCATCGTTTGCTATATTCAGCGAAGTAAACCTTCAGATTGAATGGTGATTCTCACAAAACTGTATTTTCTGCAAGCTTTTTTCAAGGTAAATTTAGGTGTCTTTCAAAAAAAGGACACTTGGAGACTCCAAAAGGACACCAAATAACTAAATGATAAGGGGTCCATATAATTCAAACATTACATATATTTATTTATTTAATTATTAATTTTTATTTTTTTTTCAGAATTCACAGTGTATATTATGTGTACAGTGCAACAGCAAAGAGCTTGTTTGCATTTTAAACAAGTCAAGTTGCAATACCAAACACCTTAACCTGACTGCTTATACCTAGTGCAATACACAGATACATTCAGAATTACTAAACACAGCTACATACACACGGAAAATCAAAATATTGTCCTGAATATCTGTGGAAACAACGTGAATGTACTGAAAAGTGTCTGTGTATAAATACAATGTGCGATCAGTGTGTCAAAAGCGCACATATGCGGTTTGTTTGTGTATCAATATAACGGACCCATGTGTACTTACTGTACGACTCCTGTACATCACTGCAGTCATCTTTACATTGATTATAATCCTCATCCATCAAAACGGTACAAGCGAGAGACGTTGGTTTGCTTTATCCAGCAGAGAAACGTAGTTTGCGTATCATCTGGCCAAACAGCGGTGGATGTTTTCTATTAGTTAACTTCTATAAGTTAGCACTCTTCTGAAAACGCCTTGTTGCTGGCGCTTGAGAGCTTTTTTTTTTTCTTTCAGTTGAGACACTATATATGCTATGATGCAGAATAATCAGGGAACTGTTACTGGTCTCTGATTTGACAAATAGTTTGTTTCTGAATACAATAATGTTGACACAATGTACCGTACTATACTTGCTCTGGCTCTAGTTTTGGATGATGAGATGTGCTTGTTGTTCTTGTTATTGTTGTACTAACAGAATGTGATGGTTGGTCAGTGTGGTATTTGTCCCGCACCTCCCCCACTATGTTTGGACGGCCAGGTAAAAAGTGACCGACTGAGCGCTCAATGTGAAATAGAAACTCAGTGCCTTGTAATCCTGCTGCCGTTTAAAAAAAAACGGCACTCCCATTGAAAACAATTGAAAAAAATACGCTAGCCTCAGAAAAAGAAAAAAAACACTTGGTGGATATGGCCTTAGCGCTGTTTTGAACTGATTGTTTGAATGGATTTGCTTACTGGATCATTGGACTGAAAACTGTACCATAGTTTAGCGGCTTAAATTATCTGATCAATCTAAAATGACCTGAGTAATTAGTGACATCACTAATTACACAGGTATGACTATAACAGGTTGTCTGTGTTAAGCGTCATCAACTTCTATTTGTCTGAAGGAAGATGTGCAGGCATGACGCAGTGTCTCATTCCTTTCTCAGTGAGACGTTCTCTTTCAGGGGGACTTGATACTGCATCCGGGGTTTGACACTATGGGACCATTAATACCCATCAGGCCATACTGACCAAATGTCTGCCCTCGAGCTGTGATTAGAAACCTCAAGTGAGTCAAGCATACAACAAGGGATCTGATCCCAGGGTCAACCTTTCAGTTTACCAAGTGACGTAGCCTGATGCCCCTCCCCTGATAGAGCTTCCAGAGCTCTTGGGAGCAGAAATAGCAAAGGGAAGCTGTAGACATAGCCTCAACCATGTCCAGCTTACATCTTTCCTAATGGAAAAGAGTAAAAAAAAACAAAGAGTGGATCACCTGTGGAGATCAACCATTTCTGTTTCGCCTTCACATTCCTCTAGCATAAAAAAAAGCTCCTAGAAAGCTCCTGCTGTTATTCCTCGTAGACCTACAGAGACTGAGGCGACACTCTTACTCCAAAACTAGAGGACTTTCCCTGCTCTGAGTCATACTGCTGATCCACAAGGGAAGCATTTTGTCTCACTTCTTCCTCCGATTACGTAAACTGTATGGTGCTACAGAGAAAGTGGGTCACATATAATGACCTAGTCCATCTTCCCTCTGTAAAGCTTTTCAACCCTTAGGCTGGTTTTAGGTTGAATTCTGATGGTTGCTACTTGCCGCTGGTCTGTAAAATCTCCCCAAGCTCTTTAATTTCATTTAGAGAACTTTTCCATTTGCTCAACCCCGTAACGGAGGCATGAGAAGATACTGGAGGGCCAACATATGAAAAAGTGGGACGCTAATAGCGTTAAAGTCCACTTTTGCACTCTGTTAGTTGCCCCTTCTTTTTAAACCTATAGGAAAGCGGGTTGACATACTTTAACCTCCAAACGTTAATGTACTGAATGAGGCGACAGATGAGAAAGTGGGATGCCAAAGGCAATACAGTCCATCTTCTGCTCTGTAAATACTGTCTACATTGCTTCCCTGCATCAGGGAATTGGGTTCACATCACCTCCAAATGAATTTATAGAGGGATCCAAAAACACCTATACCCAGGCTTAAGTCCATGCCTAAGCCCATGCCTCAGCCCATGCCTCAGCAGGATGTCTATGATGAACGACATTTCCCTAGAGGACTGAACAGACATCATCTATGTCTATTTCGTCATCAATGTCTCCATGCCTCCCCAAGCTAAAGGGGTAAACTACGCGATAAACTACAGGTCACAATAATGCGGCATCTACCTTTCCATAAATCGGTCACTTGACTCTTCATAGGAAAGTGCCTGCTCAAAAAGATCTCATGGGAGGCTCTCGTGCTGGATGGGGGATGTCGAGTGAGAGAGCGATCTGCTCATCTCTGCTCAACTAGCCACTCATGTTCCATACCTCCATGGATCTCCAGGAGTCTGAGTCCTGGTCCCACAACCACTATCTATTCCGGGAAGCACTGTATGCCTCTAACCGCTAGGATAATCCGAAAAGAGAGTGGATCTCAATGAGATATTTTTGACCACCTCCACTGTTTAAACTCTTGTTTACCCCTTTCCTTTTAAGTTCTCCATCCACATCTAAATACTCAGAACTAGATCTGGCCAACAACATGCTCTCAAACAGATCGGAAGAGACCACAGAGTGGGATTCCAGATTGAGAGCCTCAGAGCTAGCATGTGAAGTCCAAGAAAAGGATGATTACATTTTGAATGCCTCTGCTAACTCCACCTTTGATCCCCATGATCGAAGTCTCCACGCAGACCTGAACTGCGAGGCACAGTCATCTGGCTTCCTTCCCCATAAAGAGAGCCAGACAGGAGCAGAGCATGCATGCTCCACTCCCAAACAAACCACACAGAGATTGTGTGTATCGTCTGGTGTAATAATGGCGTACTGGGTACATGGCGATGCACATCTTCTAAATCCCTGTTTGCTCAACATCTTATTAATTTAACTAGTTTGTGACAGACAAATAATAAATAGTACTCAAGTTTACACACTTTGCGCTTCCTGAAGACAAAGAAGCTGATGATGTTTAATGCAGGCTCAAATTTATAGTCGTGCCGGCACGCTGAGTGACTTCATACATGTATGAATGCCTCAGCCAATAGAATCGGTGTGTTTGCACACGTGTTTCAGACACTGGTTCACGCGAAGCATTCCCATATCATCAACACCATCCCTCAAAAGGGAACCAGTTGAAACTCCTCTTCTGAGGTTTCAATTAAATACAGGATACATTTCTTAAGCATTATTATTTGAAAACATCTACAGTATCATACCTTATCAGTGAATTTCACTCAACGTCTTTTGTGATTGTGATTACTGGGTGATTTTTAGAGTCTTGTTGTGTTAGATTAGTAGTATTGGTGTATGAAGTTTGTTCTACTGTTCAGTATTAGCTATTAATTAGCCTTTCCACTTAGACTTTTACAATTACTGCTTAACATACATGGACACTGTGTGCACAGAAAAACAATCCAATATTCTTAATTATAGCACTAGATACATTCCTGCAACTACAGAGACCACACACGCTCTCTCTCTCACACACACACCATATGCCATGAAACCTGACATAATTAATTGGTGGTTGTCTAATATAGTAGCATCTTCATTAATTTATGGTAGCTCAAGCCATTGTGTGTATCTCACACACACACACACACACACACATGCAGGAAGGTAGGAATAGGAAATAACAGTGTTAAATGAATAAAGCTGCAGGAATAAATTCATAAAGTTATTTTCAACCTAATATATGTATTTGTGGCATGCCGTCAACTATCACACTGTTTTAACAGTGAAATCACAACACTTAGCATTAGCGTGTGATACTATCGCTTACCAGCCTAGTACATTTATTTCACAAACAGCTATTTCAGAAGATTCTTCAATAAATACCTCTAAGCTATCATCCAAACCAGCCAGAGATAAATCACATTAAACCTTTGATTCAAAAGTTTTTGAAAATCTGAAAACTGTTGCTGTTCAAAAAGGTCATTTGCATTGAAAAAATTATGAGAGTATAGTCATTTTACAATCTTTTGAGAGTTGAGGTTGTGTTGTCTTAAAGGGATAGTTCACTTTGAAATAAAATGTTGGTATGTTTTAGCTTACCTCAAGGGCATCCAAGATGTAGGTGTCTTTTTTTCCGCAGTAGTTTCAATTTTGATATTTTTAGGTCAACCGTTCTTGTCTGTAAGTCAAATAATGCAGGTCTATGGTCACCACCTCAAAGAGCAAGCACAGAGTCCAAATTAAAACAATTCCACATCGTCCAAATTAAACAATTCCCCATCGTAAGTACACACTGATGGCCTAAGACACGAAACGAGCGGTTTGTGTGAGAAAACGAACAGTATTTAAATCGTTGTTGCCTCTTGAACACAGCCGCGTCCAAATGATCTGAGGGCGCGGGCGGGTATAGATACTATAGAATTCGCCTTGGCTACTGCAGTTCATTGGAACGAAACCGTAGCCAAGGCGATATCTAGTGTATATATCTATACCCGCCCGCGCCCTCAGATCATTTGGACGCGGCTGTGTTCAAGAGGCAACAACGATTTAAATACTGTTCGTTTTCTCACACAAACCGCTCGTTTCGTGTCTTAGGCCATCAATGTGTACTTACGATGGGGAATTGTTTAATTTGGACGATGTGGAATTGTTTTAATTTGGACTCTGTGCTTGCTCTTTGAGGTGGTGACCATAGACCTGCATTATATGACTGACAGACAAGAATGGTTTGACCTAAAAATATCAAAATTGAAACTACTGCGGAAAAAAAGACACCTACATCTTGGATGCCCTTGAGGCAAGCTAAAACATACCAACATTTTATTTCAAAGTGAACTATCCCTTTAAACTTATAGAAGCCTATTTTTGCTATCATAAATGACTCCATATCTACCAACTGTGACTTTATATCTCTTGCTTCATTTCTCATAAAATATTATATTGGCATGACTAATTAACTAAATATATATTTTACAGTGCATGTGCTTTAAAGATGAGATTTAACAGTGACAGTTATTTTCCTCATTATTGTAATGTATATCAGAGTGAAACTGAATATCGATAACAGGAAAAAAAAAAAGTAGCGCGTGGACTTGATTCTATCTCTCGATATTTGATTGGATGGAAACAGATCTGAATATGAGTTTGCAGTCACTTGTAAGAAAATGTAGTATGAAAGTTTAGGTGTCATTTCAACGAAAGGTTGAGTTATGCCATTTTGATTAAAGATCAAAGCTCAATAAAATAACAATGAAACATTCGTATGGATGAATTGTTCACAATAAGATGCATTTAGAAAGTAGATGAATTTTCAAATCAAATTACTGCTATTTTCCCAGTTTGTTTTTTAAGAGCCACATGCATCTCTGCGTGACACAGCCCTGTACGAGTAATGTACTGGTGTGTGCACGTGTGTGAGGAGAGTGCATTAGACCGATATTAACCTCATAGGTGAGGGGAGGATGTCATGATGAGAATCGCCCACAGTGCTCAAACTCTTTTTAATTAAATCCTGAACCGCGGAGCACATTTATATGTGTGTGTGTGCCTGTCGGTGCCAGGGTTGACTAATGAGTCGTCCTGTTGGTATCCTGGTCACATTGCATTGGCCCAGTGACACCGGTATGCCGAGTGGAAGATGAAGAGGAGAGTTAAATGACATTTTCCTCACAGAGATGCCTCAGAGATCCAAACAGGTGCTGGCAGGGGCCTCAATCTCGCCTTATCCCACCAGCCTGAGAGGATGATGCTTGCCTTCAGTCCAACTGTCAGGGAGGAGTGGAAAAGAACATGAATGCTCCATAAAAGGTGAAAAGGAGACAGGAAATAGACTGAGAGACAAGAAGAGAACGAAATAAAAGAGGAAGGAGGGAGGAATTGACCCTTTGCTATCTCGTTCCGCTCTACTGTTGCTTGCTCAGGCTTCACACAAAGTTCCATTAGGATGAATTGGAGATGTGGTAATGTGGTTAACAATGAATGAACAATTAGCCTAGTTATTCTTCCTTGGGTTGGGAAAAGTATGACATTACTAAGTATGTTTGTCTGGCTCGTTTTTCACCCCACTAGTTTTTTTTAGCAAATTCTAACGGTCGCATTATAATAATAATAATAAATTTTATTTAAAGGCGCCTTTCAAAACACCCAAGGTCACCGTACAAATAAAACAGGGTTTAAAAACATACATATCAGATAGCAAAAGCAGTTAACATACTAAAAGATACAAAAAGATACTCAAAAAGGAAAAAAGTTTGGTTTAGTAAAAATAAAAGATCTGGAGAGCGTGACAGTCAGGGAGGGTAACATTGCAGAAATAGGTGTGTTTTGAGATGTGATTTGAAAATTGTCAATGTATCAATGTTTCGGATGTTGGGTGGTAGGGAATTCCAGAGGCGGGGGGCGGAACGGCTGAAGGCTCTGGAACCCATGGTGGTCATACGGGCAGGGGGGACAGTGAGGCTGATAGATGAAGATGATCTAAGAGTCCGACTGGGTGTGTTAACGTGGAGAAGTTCAGTTATGTAAGGAGGGGCGAGGTTGTGGAGGGCTTTGAATGTTAATAGAAGGATTGACAACGTATGAATGAGATCATACAACATTTTTATGAATGAGATTGTGCGAAATTCATACGAATGAGATCGTATAAATACGATTATTTGAAATATGTTTAATAAGAAATCGCCACCCAGTAAAGTAGTTAGGTTTTCTCATAAGATCACCTTTTCTTGAAATAAATAAAATAAAATGATTATTCTATTTACACAAACTACAATTAATGTATCACCCTCAATTCAAAAAGAGAAGTTTTGAAGAACTGTATGAACTTGTTGAAGAAGCTGCATGATAGCTTTGTGTGTGAAGAAAACACCAACATCAAAGTTATTATTTAAAGAAAATATTGATGTCTGCCCAGCTTTACTTAAATGAATCGGTTTATCCAGTGTGCAAAACCTGTTTTTTGTTTTGTTCTTGTTTTTCACAGACTTGGTGATTATTAGCTCAATGGAAGAGAAGATTATCTATGGATAATGATATTAATTTTGATGTGTTCTTTACACAAAGCTATCATATTGCTTACATTTTGGTATTTTTTCCCACACAGCTATTGTGACTTCAGTCTTGTAGTAATAACACATATGTAATTTGGACCACTTTTATGATACTTTTAGGGTAATTTTGCACCCTTTTAAAATGCTTTAAAGCATCAGTCCCCATTCATTGTAAGTGCATAGAATATAATGACCTTGTTGTTCAAAATTAAACAATGTCTTTTTTTTAAAGGACTGTTCCTAAAAAATATGTACTTGGAAGTCTTTAGTTATTGCCTCTACTGTGACTTGAATCAATGTGTACATAAATTACTAATTAATGTTATTAACTTAACAGTAGTTCATTCGCATATTGACTTTTACGTATTGATAGCTTAGAGCGAATGCAAGTGTCTTTATTGATGTTGTACATGTTCATTGGGGAATGAATGCTAAATTTAATACACAGAATGCACTTCTCAAGGTTTACTTAAGGATTTGGAGGAAAATACTGCTTGTATCCAGTTTACGTACTTTGTGTCACTATTATAAGGGACCTGACATTTAAATGGTACTTTATTTTTTATAAAGTTCCATGTAACACTATCTAAGGATGCAGATCTGTCATGTTAAAAAACAAGAAAAGCTTAATTGATATTATGGTTAATCGAAACGGTTGCTTTCATTTGGGCCTTTTTTTTTTTTTTTTGATTTAGGACAGAGAGAGAAAGAGGGAAAGGGATTAGGAAGGACAATTCTTACTTGGGTTGCCCAAAATTCTACTTTATTTTTTTTTATTCAGAGCGTTTTTATTAGTAACAGTTTTAAGGTTTGGTTTAACATAGTATCAATTGCATTATGCAAAAGAGTCGACTGTCTGAGACAAGATAATAAGTGTACAGAAGTAGTTCACTTGACACAAATATTAAATATGCTCCAAATAAATTGTTATTCCTTTAATTAATGGAGGAAGAATAGAGGCCTGTGTGTGTGTGTGTGTGTGTGTGTGTGTGTGTGTGTGTGTGTGTGTGTGTGTGTGTGTGTGTGTGTGTGTGTGTGTGTGTGTGTGTGTGTGTGTGTGTGTGTGTGTGTGTGTGTGTGTGTGTGTGTGTGTGTGTGTGTGTGCATGCATTTATAGTGAGCATTGATTTTTCTAGCCCTAGATTTTTAAAGATGAATTCACCTGACTGAGCAGCAGATCGGATCAGATCTTAAAATCTCTCAGACAATCGCTCCTCTCCTCCCTTCAGGATTGATGGATGAGACGGGCAACAAGGTGGATTATTGGGGGGAGGGGAGATGGAGGCAGAGATGATTGGGGAGTATTACTCTGTCCATCCCATTTCTATATGCAGGTCTGACAGTTGTTACATATATGATTTAGATGAAGTGTCAGTGACATACTCCTCATTTACATGTATCTTTATGTCTGTCGTTAACCGACCAAATATTTTTGACCTTCCAATTCAGTTATATCAGTTGAAATTGCATGAATCAGATGAACTGTACAGATATCCCCCATATATTGCAGTTTGGTTGATTTGGCAGCTCATGTTTAAGCGCTCTTTTTTTGTGTGAGTGATAGCCAGTATCTGTTAGAGAGATCTTGTTTGCCGCATTGAGACAGTGACAAGCAGATACATTGTGGCAATGTAAAGGGGCTTAATGCAATCTGAGTGGCCCTAAATTTATTATGGCCAACAGGAGGCCTCAGGGGAGCAAACCGCAGCCTCTGATTGGCTGGTGAGATTATCATATCTAATTGGATGAGTCCATTCTCTCGTTATGCTGGTCGTCGCGGAACTGCCAGAGGTGATGAATATTGAGCGCCTGTCGTGGTCCGCTATCAGCCCACACACAACATCAACAGATCACTGTCACATTTTCTACACTTCACCACTCTTATTGGGGCTTAATTGATTTTGGAGCTGGCTGTGCTACTTCATTTTATCTCTGCAGTGGGAACTTGACTGTAAAATATTAGTCATGTGACTGTGTTTCTTTGTATCCAGGGTGAAAAGAACCATTTTGGTTTATGACATTGTTGTTACAATGTAATATCACTGTAATAAGCATTCCAATACTGATTCCTTGTCCTTTTCAAGTTTTATATGAATGTTCATTTAACACTTACTCTCATATCTATTTGATTCTTTTTCTGTGGTCAAAAGGACATACTTAGAAGATCTTCCTGCCTTTTATTTTCCACACAGTGAACAAAAAAGCACATAAAATCATAAAATTAGTCCATACACTGTGTAAAAAAATATATAAACATGTTATATAAATGGCTATTTCTTCCTGATTTAACCTATAACAATTAGGTTTGTTTGGTATAAATTGATGTATTTATATTGATTCAGTGATCATATTTTTGACTTGAATAAAGTCAGATTGACTTTAATTTAGAAGTTACCATATTTGAGTTATCTTCACTATAGTCCAAGCATTTTTAACCCAAATTTAGCTTTGTGGGAGGAATAAACCATAATTTAAGACGTTATTCACTGAAGTATTTTGCTCCACCGTACAGTAGCTGTTAAATCACATTTTCCCTGGGCATATTTAAACTTTGCTACTGGATAAGTAACGAGACTTTAAAATTAAATCAAACTTGGTGCAATGTGTTTTGACAAGCTTGAATGGTAGTGATGTAAATCTATGGGAATTAAAACCTGGCATGACACACATACAGCAAGCTGCAAGTTACAGAGTGTCTTGTCAAATTTTAATTCATTTTATATATAAAAGAAAGATTGACAGATACAGTGGAAGGGAAGGTTTTCAGTGAAATAATTGGGATCTGGGGAGAGGAATATGACAGAATGTTGGGTGAGCTAATGACAACAATTTGGTAATCATTACAATTTCAAATATATGCATTACTTGTTTATTGTTACTTTTATTAAATAAATTTACAGTGCATGAGAACACTCAAAAAACAATAATAATGAGCACATGTATCATAGGCCACTAAAATACTCCTTATCAAAGATATTACTCATTTCAGAAACTATCTTGGCCCAATATATTTGTAACTGATTACAAATCTGTAACTGACCAAAGACAGTGAGTGAATGTACCAGTTTGTGTTTTGCTCTTCGAGGTGAAAGGGGATTGTTAAATGCATGTCCGGTTTGGTGAAATATGCATCCTTTGTACAATTTTGAACTGTGTAGCCTTGGCACGATTACATACCGAAATAGATTTAGCATATTTTCAAATACTTCCCCGTTCTTCTTCACTTATAGCGACAAAAACTTCCCTCTCCCAAGGAAGTCTAGTATTCAGAACTACATTTCCCTCAGATGTAATATTGAGAACATTGTATAACAGACTCACTGACTTTTACAGGCGTCTAAAATTTTAGTTTTTCTATAGGAGACATACTTCTGTATAATGAGGTATCTTTCGGAATAGATTCTAATCTGTAAAAAATAAATTCCTGCTTTAATAATTGATACCGTTGAATCAACTCCTCAAAAGACATCAAACCCTCGTCAAACAAATCCATAAGCCAACTAATACCTAGGTTCGCCCAAAATGTAAACCTCCCATCAGATCCATTTGGAAGGAAGTCTGGATTGTTTGGTATGAGAGCAGAGGTTAACTTAGTTCTTTCCTTGAAATGACAAACAGCCCTCCATGCATTAAGTGCATTTACAGTTACAGGGTTATCACAATTATCCAATATGGATTTAAAAAAAAAAAAAAAAATTAAACAAGACACAAAATCCACAAAGGGAAGTTTTGACAATGATTATTCAAGGTCCAACCACACAGAAGAGTAATCAAGAGCAACCCAAGTCTTAGCCTGAATTTAATTCAAATGTAGACATCGGTTTCATATGCTGGAATTGAGTATTAATATACTAAGAACTCTTTACATAACAGGAAATTAATCACTAACAAGATTCTCTCTTTTTTGCATCTTCCTCACATAAAATAACACATCATTTCGACATTTATGACAACTAGAGAGATATTCAGTGACCAAAAATATCCGTATGGATTTACTTTTCTGTTTTACCACTTTGTTCATTACACACAATGAAATTACATTGTGACAAAATGTTTCAGAATTACAATAATTCCTAAAGCATGACCTCATTTTAATCAAGAAGATTGAACAAGCATCAAAACTCTTTTTTTTTTTTTTTAGAGTGGTTTTGAAATCCTTTTATTCGACTCGGCATTAAAGCACATTCAGAAAACTCTTTTGATCCCCTCCCCGTTTGACAAAAGAGAAAACATATTCAGCCCCCTGAATATTCTCAGTGTTCTGTGCTTGCATCTCCAGGTTACAGGGTCCTCCATTAAAACCTGCAATAAATCCACCTGCCCATCTCATCTCAACGTTCAAAGCCACAATGTCACAGAGAAACTAATATCTGTGCCCTTCATTCACTCGCTCATACTTTATTCACCCGCTGACCCCCATCATGGTCCAAATGCACTGATCCGTGTCAGCGTGACAGACAGTGTGAGCGTGGCTGCGGACCGATTCATTTCAGCTTGCGTGCTGAGGAGGTGGGGAGGGGCATTCATCCAGCCCACACTCATTCAAACGTCTTTCTTTCACCACCCAATAGCTCAACCTCTAGTAAGCTTACCGTACGCCATCCGGGGCTCCATTCGCTGACCGCAATCGTTTCGGCAAGGTTACAAAACTGTTCCACAGCTTGTAGAGTAGACTTTTGGCTTGCTTTTGAGTCTTTTGGGTCAAATACAAAAATAATAAGCGGTTTCACATAGCAGCCTTTGAAAACCACAAAATGTATCTTCTTTCTATTGATGTATTCGGTTTGGCACCCTGCTCCAATGTTGGCTGCCCTCTCTCTCAGCTGTGTTTGTGTGTGTGTGGGGTGCTTATGCAAGCACCGCCGGAAACGCAAAGCACTTGAATCTCTGACTCTTGGCCTCTTTGACTTTGCTTCCGCTTTGTTGGTGTACTGAGAACATTAGCCGGCTGTTCTCGGCTCTGCCACCACCGCTATTAAAGGGATTATTCACACGAAGATGATTGTCGTTATTTACTCACCCTCATGTCGTTCCGAAACCTTGTTTTTTGTTTTGTTTTTTCAAGAAAATATTGGCCAATTCATTATAATCATGCGTGTTGCAAACAGGCTTGTTTTGGCATCAATACTGTTGAAACACAATTTCTGATTTACTCTACATTTTGGTTGCCGTTTGGTTTCTGAAGGCTTGGAATTGTTTTGATCAGTACACAAAGCACCAGAATTACAGTGATGTTTTATGTAACTTAAAGGCCCACTGAAGTGCCTTGAAATGCTCAGCGTTATTCAATGTGTTGACGTAATTTCAACTCGGCCAGAGCCATTGAGCTTGGTAAAGCCGCAGTTTCCTCTTAATCTCCTCCATATAGCTTTACAATATAGCATTCTGTGCAGAATTCAAATGGGTCCGATACGTTTTCTGGTCTGCGCCGACTCGCGCATGATCCGCTCTGTGCTATTGTGTATCTGGACTGGAGCTACGGCGGTTCGCGTGACTAACGTGAAACCAGACTTCATTCACCCCAGTCGAAAGTATATTTACACTGTCTGAATCAATCCCTATCCCCTATATAGTGCACTATATGCCATTCACCATGTAGCAAATAGTAAATGTGTGAACTAGTGACCGATTTTAGCCACAACTATTTGTAATGTAGGGACAGGATGGGACGCTTTAGTTTCTAGAGAGCATTTGATTGGACAGAAAATCTGATGAGAAGCTGAAGTGCAGAGTGATGTCATCAAAATAATTTATCCATATTGGCAGAAGTGAGAGACTATAAGTTTTGAATGCTTATATCTTCTAAATGCGAATTTTGGAGCGCACTGGCTTATTGATAACACTAAGGCTAACATATTCATACTAAAAGCCAAACAACTTTAAGGTGCGGTTTTTTTTATATCAGATGATATTTTCATTTGATCTCATAGTGCCAACTGAGGACTTTCATCATAACAGTATGAGAATGATCCAATTGCTCATTCATTTCAAATGATCTAGAGTCTCTCTTTTGATTAACCTCAAGGATGCTGTGAGATTCTCGATAACTTGTATAGTTTCCTACCATATTGTCAACTCTGACACAGAAAAAGTAATAAATTCAAATGTATTTACAAAAAGATATACAGAAATAAGATAAAAATGTATAATCAAGAAATTGAAAGTTGTATGGTATGCGTGATTGACAGAAGAACTGTCAAACAAAGAACTCATTTTATTACTTAAACATTTGATAGATCAGTTATGCAACATCTCATTGAAATCATTGGACAGTATACACTAATACCAAAGTCTCTGGAAAGAGGTTTGGTATGTGATGTTCATGTTCCACAGCCTTGAATAATCAGTCCCAGGGAGGTGATTTCTTCCACTGGTTGGGCTTTGTGTTTTCTTGTGATTGGGAAGGTGTAGGATTTCATTTCAGCGCATGATGTGCTTGGGGAATGCTGAACTTTTGGAGCACCTAGAGGATCCTTGCAATCTGGAACATGCAGCTGGCAGCTGGAAACTCAGAACCTGGTGTTACTGCTGTTGTCTATTTCCTCTCTGGCCTGGAGACTCAGTATTTGGCATATTTATTAGGGTCTCCCAGGGATGCAGACTCAGTATGTGGATGTTATTGTCTCAAACCTTGCACACTGGAGACTCTGAACACCTCCTATGTTACTCTTTATCTCTTTCTGACGTCCAGTTAAACCTTCACAACCTTTTCTACTTCAGCAGTTGAAAGGAACACTGCAGTTATGTTGTCTACTACTAATATACCGCATGACACTTGTCCTAGCCATGATGCAATGCTATAAGATTATATGGAAAAAGTATTTGTTTGTCCACATCAGATGCGACAGGATGTGGACAGGCTCTCTCTTCAAGCCCACCACTGCCTCGCACTCACACTAAAATAGATAAGTTCATATTCAAATTAGTAAAAATCATTTCAGTAAACCATTTTAACCTTATTTATAATACATATTCAGTGAATGTTACAGTCTTTGTCATGGAAAACACTTGTTTGCTCACATAGAGTTCACAATTTGAATGTTATTTTCATGGTAATTTAAAATGTTTACTTTCATGTTCCACAGGAAAAACAACACCATAGAATGACTTAAGAGTGTGTAAATAACAGAGTTTTAATTTTTGGGTGAACTATTTCTTAAAAATAGCTGTTGCTTTTGTCTTGGCTAATCCACCTTTAGGGATGGAGATACGCAAACGCAATCAGAGAATCCTTTCACGTACGTGCTAAAGACGTGTTATAATTCCCTCAGCTTTGCTAAAGATGGAACTGTCAATTTACCATGTGATGTGAAGGGGCTGGGAATAGGCAACATGATTAAATTTCTTTCTTTTGTGTAATTCGGTACATGTCAGATATTGTTTGTAGCGTTGTGGGCAAACGGCGGTTGGGTGAAAAAGCCCCGTTCCTTCTCTCGCTCTGACAGAAGAGGCTATCGGTTCTGTTCGAGAGCCTGGCGAGGAATGGACACACTGACATTATCTTCCTCCTGCTTCAAACCTTCTTTCTTCCTTCTTTTGGTAACAAAGCACCAGCACATCGCTGAAAGGGGCCTGTCACCCCAAATAAATGATCTGTTTTCAGTGACTTCATTACAATGGGCTTCCTAAATATGGACTCCTTGAGCCAACCCTAGTTGTCAGCTGTGGGTTTGACAGGAAAGTTCTTATGTGGGTGGAGGGCGGAGTGGATAGTGTGTGTGTTCGCCATGTGTGTGTGGTATGACACGGGTAATTAATAACCTCCTGTAAGCCTGAAGCCTGAGTGATTTGAAGGCCAGGGCGGGAAGATAAAAAGAGCATTCACACACTAAACATACACAAAGGACACCTGCTGTGTTTTATTTCTACTGATGAAGTAATACAGTTCTGCACTGCAATAAGAAATGAATTATTTTTTTGTAAATTTTTTTTTTTTTTTAAATGCCAGAGGAATAAGAGACTTGTATTCAAAACAGTCTGAAAATGTGGCTGGTTACAGAATAAAAAATGGTGTGTGTGTGTATACATATATGGTCACAATTTAGTTTATTCTCACTATTAACTATACTATTAACTATGACTTTTGCCTCAATAAAGCCTAATTACTGCTTATTAATAGTCAGTAAGGTAGTTGTTAAGTTATAGGTATTGGGTAGGATTTAAAATATGGTCATGCAGAATAAGACATTCATATGTGCTTTATAAGTACTAATAAACAGCCAATATCCTAGTAATATACTTACTAATAAGCAACTAGTTAATAATGAAAATTGGAGCCTAAACTAAACGGTTACCATATGGTGGGAATGCATTTTTATTCACTTGTTATACACGTAAACAAGAAGAAAATATTCCAGTGGCACAAGACAAAGTACACTTCTTTTTAAAATTCCATGATTCCCCCCTCCATGTAAAGCGCTTTGAGTACCCAGGAAAAAGCGCTATATAAATGTAACAAATTATTATTATTATTATTATTATTAAAATAGCCTGACATAGAAACATTGGCTAAACCAGTGGTGTGAGTTTGGGGTGGGGCTACATGTGTATTCAACCAATAACAGACCAGGCTCATGATACCTGTTTAAAAACATTCCTTAGTTTTACAATTCCATACAGTGCCGTTAACGTTGTAGAAATCACACACTTCACCTTTACAGGAACCAGAGAACAATAACCCAATATTAACGGTAAAATGAGCTGGAACTCTTGAGGGAGCTGTGATTTGATGCTGGGGGTAGGAAAAGATGAAAAAGTGAAAGTTGGAGAAGAAACTGATGTGACAGTTCAGGAGGCTGAGATCGGGGAAGAGATAAAGGAAAATCAGGGATAAAGAGACAGACAGAGAAAGGGGTAAGACGCGAATGAAGGAGATTTCCTATTCCGTCAGACAGACCGTAGCTCATTCATTATTTTGTGGAAGCAATTACCACAGCCACCTGCTTTATCTGTAGCGCTCATTGTTTCCAGAGCTGTCTGAGCCCCCCTCTCTCTCTCTCTCTCTCTCTCTCTCTCTCTCTCTCTCTCTCTCTCTCTCTCTCTCTCTCTCTCTCTCTCTCTCTCTCTCTCTCTCTCAGTAATGGTGGTTCAGCTCGCTTTGATTAAAGAACTCCATTTCAGTGTGTTAATAATGAATAGAACACACACACACACACACACACACACACACACACACACACACTAGTGCCATCACAGGTTGCGCACAACTCCACACACACGCACACACACACACACACACACACACACACACACACACACACACACACACACACACACACTAGTGCCGTCACAGGTTGCGTACAACTCGCCTTGTCTTGCGATCCTGCTTTCACGAGGTCGAGAAACCATATCCCAGATGTACACAAGTATTTGTGGTTGTCATTTCATGTTATATTTGTCTGGCTCTTACATTTAATAATCAACCTCTGCTGCACAGGCCCGCTGATAAGAGCAGCTTGTCATTAAAAATATGCAATTACAATGCTGATACAGCTAAAGCGAAGGCACACTGCATTATTATAGCAACTTAAGAAGTGATTTCATCAGCCGAACAAATACATTATAATCTTAGCGAATCCACTTCTTGATGGAGTTTGTTTTTGTCTTGACCAGCACATAATTAATATGGTAACAGCAATAAATAAGATGTAAATGTTATTTGGAAAGAGACTACTATAAATTAGTAAATTGAAAGTTATGAAGAGCTATCATAAGAATTGTATCTATTATATTGAGAATCATTTAAACATGTTTAATGTGACATTTTCTGATAGAATTTGAATATTTAATCAGGGAAAAAATAGGCTTGGAATTGATTGTGAATTCAGTTAATGGATTTATCCATTAAAAAGTGATTGGATTGTAAAAAAAAAAAAAGAAAAAAAGTGGGCGTTTAAATTGCACGCACTGTAAAAAGTGAAATTGAAGACCCTTTTCTCTACCTGATCTAACCCTCAAGAGTATCGGTGGTACAACTTAATGTAGTCATACTGTGTTAATGGTTTAGTGATATTAAATTATATTTTTAACTTCTAATAAGCCAGTTTATTTAGCTGTGGCACATTCTGTGGCAGCACTTTTTTTTTTCTTTTTTTTTTTCAGTGGATGACCTTCTTTCTGCTGAACAGCTATAATAAGATGAATGATTTTCTTACCTCTGTCTTAAAAGCAAGGTTTGTGCTCTGGAATACATCCATCATTTTTTATTCAAGACACTGGCTGCATTCACACTGTCAGTTTTTGGGATTGACAACCGCATTTACTTACAGGTGTGAGTCTTGAAATGTCCCGTTCATACAGCAACTTACAGTACCGTCTTGAATACTGTCTGAATGAACATGTAACGGAAGTCAAGCCTGTATTCTTTTACCAGTAACCATAAGGACAGTGACCAAAGCAATCATAAAACTGTAAAGTCATCACTTTTGACGACAAGAGTCCAATCGAGCCACAAGTTCATCCGTCAAATCCAAGCGTAGATCTAAAACCTTCAGGTGATAGACAGCTCATATCCCCATCTCTGTAAATTACTGAAACCACATATGAAAACCCGCAACACGCGGTAGCGGATTTCTGTATGATGTGACAAGATGACTAGTTGTCCAGTCCGGTTCCATTCACACAGCAAGGGTTTTCCGGGAATGCGGTTGTGAAAATGTACAGGTGTGAGTTCAGTTGTAGAACGTGGATGTCACTCAACACAATAACTGAACTGTTTGTGTGTGAACGTAACCATTTTAAGGACTCAAATACAGGATTGACAACCGTATTCTGTTGCTGAGTGAACATGGCCTCTTTGTCCACCGAAACGAGTGGAAATGGGTGCGGAAACACAGGTAAGTAAGACTAGGAGAACTCTGGAGGAATCTCATGAATCTCATGAGTAACTGGGATTCCACAGGAGACAACTTTAGGTAAGTAGAGTGGGTAAGTAGATTAAATAAGGAGTCGGTAATCCACACTGGAGACCAGTGACTTAGAAGTGTGTGCTCTCATACTATGGATGATGAGTGAGCTGATGAGGAACAGGTGCAGGTGATTAGAATTCTGGTGAGAGGGAGCGCTGTGTGTGTGTGTGTGTGTGTGTGTGTGTGTGTGTGTGTGTGTGTGTGTGTGTGTGTGTGTGTGTGTGTGTGTGTGTGTGTGTGTGTGTGTGTGTGTGTGTGTGTGTGTGTGGGCGAAATCGCCCCTACACCTTTAAATAGGGCACTATTTAAGAGAACAGCCATTTGTAGTGGTGTCCGAAACCATAGTGGACATTATCGAGTGCACTAATCCCACAATGCACAGCCGATGTACACTCAAAGGCTAGAGATTACCTATTGGTCGCGTCCATGGTCGCGCCGAATGAATCCTCGAGTCCCATAGCTGAATCATCCATGCATCCATTTTCCAAACCGCTGGTCCAATGTGGCTACAGCATATAATATTCGTATAAATTCCTTTTTACTTGATTGTTAAAATGTTTAATTAAGGTTTATACATGCTAGTTTCCATGACAGAGTTCAAGATAAATCTTTTCATTACTACTGGAGCTACCAGTTTGCTAAGTTTCAAATAATTATTAAACAGCAAGCACAAAACTATGCAAAAGCAGCAGCCCTTCCGGCTCACTCAGTGTCCAAATTCACTCATTCAAATTTCATTCGCTCCTTAATGGATATTAATGGAGTAATGTAGGTAATAGTAAATGAAGGTATAGGGTGATTTCGAACACAGCCCAAGTTCTGTCATGAAACTCTAGATGGTGCAGGCTGACGGGTCCTTAATGCAACCAAGGTCATTAACTACATGGCACAAGCTGATGTCACATCTGCAGCCAATGAGCTTGCGTCTCAACATTTAAAAAGCGGGTTAGCATTCATCTGAAACTTTCCCCAGCTCCACCTGTATAGATCTGCCATGGGTAATTATATGCTATTTGTGCTGAAGCAGAACATACATACATATAGATAGATAGATTATCAAAGTAGGTTTATTTAGCATGTTTATGCAACGAGTTGTTTATGCGGCGATGAAAAGTCAGCCTAGGCTCATTAGAAAAACGTACCCTTGGCAACAGTTTTGCAAAACGCAAAAATGTTGCATTGTGCACGTTTTGCAACAGTTTCAAAGTGAAATGTCCACTGAGGGGTGCTAAAAGCGTGTTTCGTTTTTTTCCGGAACAGATGAATGTGAATATGGCAGCGTTTATTACATTTTAGTTTGTACGTTTCACCGCAGTTCTGAATTTAAATGTCCGGTGAGTTTCGCCAAAATCCTAATGCTCCATTTTAAAATAACGTACACCTAGACTAAAGCCTAAACCTATTCGATAGTGTTAACAAAAGCAAATGTGACATAAAAACGCAATCGTAACTACAGCATTTTAGCTTATTTTGAACTCGTCTTCGAGCACTTTTATCGTGACTCATCTGTCATGGGATTTGTACCCGAGCTCTCCGCATCACAAGTACAATTCTGTACCAGTTAGTAAATGTTAGTATGTTGTTAGCTAGTTGTGTGTTTGTTGTTATGTTAGTCAGTTTATGTTAGTAAAACCGAACATATGGAGCTGGTTAATGATGCAAACACCAAAATATATCAGTTCACAAATCATATACTATAGTAAAAAGTGGTTTGAGGTCATAACATAATTGTGCAAGGTGCCACGTGCAAGTCTTTACACACATGACATTTGTAAATAATTTCATTTTACTTAAGACTACTGAAGGAAAATTAAACAGCTGGAGCTGCTGTGCAACAGGACGTTTATCAGAACGTGATGTCCACTTAGAGCCTTTTGCATCGCTGCATTTGTCATTGTTGTTTTCAAAACTGTTCTTGGTTTGAACATTTTTCCGCCCTATGGATTCTTTCTGGGGCCACTCCAGAGCCAATTTTTCCAGATTTGACACCAGAAAAAGGGTCTAATTTGGTTGTGTCTGTTAAATAGTGAATGTTAACTGTGTTAAACAAGGGGACTGAAATATAGGCAGACCCTTTGAAATGTATCATTCTGCTGGCAATGAGTACAATGCAAATGCAGAAAACTGTGTGTGTGTGTGTGTGTGTGTGTGTGTGTGTGTGTGTGTGTGTGTGTGTGTGTGTGTGTGTGTGTGTGTGTGTGTGTGTGTGTGTGTGTGTGTGTGTGTGTGTGTGTGTGTGTGTGTGTGTGTGTGTGTGTGTGTGTGTGTGTGTGTGTGTGTGTGTGTGTGTGTGTGTGTGTGTGTGTGTGTCAGAGGGAGATGTGGACTGTGTGCTGACTGCTATAGCTCTTCAGAGCAGCTGAAGAGGTAATTTGGCTTTACAGGGGTCCAGATTAAAACTGATTATGGTCATTTGATGAATTGCTCCAAATTATAGACTTGGACACGACAGCCACAAATGTGCACAATTAAAAATTGGAGAGAATGAGAAATCCCTCTCCCTTTTTTCTTCACTCTTCCCTTTCACTCACATGCTCTTACAGTCTTTATTTATTTATCTCTCTGACCTTTTTTTAATTTATTATTAATTTTAATTGTAAATTAATAAGAAAAAAAGGTCAGACATATTTAGCTGTCTAGTTTTCTCTCATTCTTTTTTGCCTGATATACTCTCATTTATGTTTTTCTGTACCATAGAGTTTACCTTGAATTAGATTTACCTTGAACTCCGTTACTCAGGATGTCACTTCACCGTAAATATGTTGTGTTCCAACGTAATTACAAATCTCTTTTGTGTGTTAACCTATGCATCTGTAGCAGTTTTGTTTTTTACAATGTAGGACTTATTATTATTATTATTTAAGGACTTTTGTATTTTCAATCTTGTTGTGCTCAGTAGCATTACTATAACATTTTGCTAGCGTCTATCCTGAGTTATGACATTAATGTTTGTGTCAGCTCAGGTTGAGGCAAAGGACGAAAAAAGCAGGATCTACAGTATGCACAGCAGTCTTTATTAATAACAAAATCAAAATAACAATACACTCAGGTATATCAGAACTTCCTCCAAACATGTACAGAACAACCAGCAATCTTATACAATAATAAACAAAGAACATCTGAAAATGAGGGCTATACTGTATATAAAGGGAAACAAATTAGATAATTAACAAGACACAGGTGTAACACATGAGGGCAATTAAAAAAAATATGGCAACTAATGAACCGGGACTAAGGAAACATGAACCAACACAGTAACAGGGTATGTTTACACGACAACAATGTACTAAAATGAAAAAGTTTTTCCTTTGCATTTTTGTGTAAAGACGACAATGTCGTCAAAACGATCCGTGGAAACCAAAATGCTGCCAGACTAGTAGTTGACTATATCAATTTGTAAAGAAACACTATGCACCTTAAGACTGAATACGCATGATTTTACTGTTCCACTGTTTTCACAAATGTGAATTTTTATAGTTTACACAGATACAATAATGAGTTGTTTTGAATTGTTGAATTGGAATTGTTCCCTTTCAGTCGCTCACGTTCGACGTAACGTCGACGTGACGACGTAATTGGGATCACTTCAGGGAGCCCTATCAACTTCGAGTGTCTACAGAACGAGCCAATGAACGTTGGCGTGCGTGAATCGCGTCACGCACCCCCGCCCCGCAGCGCGGGTATAAACAGGAAGCGGGCGCACGCACACATTGTCTTTCACTTCGGAGCCGAGCTTCTACGAGACTTCTGTCTATGAGAATCAGCGCTGTTGAAGACTTCAAAGGAAGATCTCTCTCTGTTGCAGTGTTGGTGTGACGGCGCGATCAGCGGTGGCCGCGAGCATTGCAGCTCACAACTGCTGTTTTTACAGCACTATTGTTTGTGTCTGTGTGTGTGTGTCGGTTCGGTGGGCGTTTTCCCTGTGTGTGCATTCACACTGCGGCTACCCCTGGGTGCCTCAGCACTAAGAGAGTGTTTTTTTCCAAATCTTTTTTATTTTACTAAAAGAGCAACACAAGCGTGACCCTGCGTCTTTTTCAAGATGTCATTCCGCTTGTGCGTTTCGGGATGCCGTCGTTCCCTGGCGCCAGCAGATGGCCACAGTAGTTGCCTCTCGTGTTTGGGCATTCAACACGCTGAGGCAGCTTTTGTGGATAGTTCATGTTCCCATTGCTGATCTCAGCGCTTAGATCGAGACTCGCTTACCTCAAGGGAGGTGCAGTCCCCTCGCCTATGCCCCGATCTAGTGTTTATTCTGCCCCGCAGGATAGACTTACTTCGGTGCATGACCAGGGTGATCTGAGGGTTACCGTGAGGGCTTCCCCGTTGAGTCAACCTCCGCGGGCCCCTCACGCCTCACAAGCACTGTTGCCATTGGGGCCCCTTAGTGAACGTCTTGGTCCTTCTCCGGAACGGCCAACCGTTTCCTTTGGGGCGCCAGCTGATGACCAGATGTCGATCGCAGCATCGGAGGGGGAGCTTCAGTCCTCTGGAGATGACGACTCGGCTGCGTTGCCCCCTTCGGGGCGTGTAGCGTTGTCCGAGCCCGATCCAGAATAGGCTGCTATGCTTTCCCGGGCCGCCGAGAAGGTTGGGCTTGCGTGGAACCCTCCACCACGTCCCGAACCTTCTCGGTTGGACGATTGGTTTCTCGGGGCAGGCCGTGCTGGTTCTCAGTGCGCCGCCCCGGTACCTTTCTTTCCGGCGTGGTGTTCGCATCCTCAACTACCTCGACGACTGGCTTATTCTGGCCCAGTCGAGAGAGCAGTTGTGCGAACACAGGGACATGGTGCTCAGTCACCTCAGCCACTTAGGGCTTCGGGTCAACTGGGAAAAGAGCAAACTCACCCCCGGGCAGAGGATCTCTTTTCTCGGTATGGAGTTGGACTCGATCGACATGACAGCGCGCCTCACTGAGGCCCGTGTCCAGTCAGTGTTGAACTGCGTGAGCACGCTCAAACGCAGAACAGCGGCACCACTGAAACTTTTTCAGAGGCTCCTGGGGCATATGGCATCTGCAGCCGTGGTTACGCCGCTCGGATTGCTTCATATGAGGCCGCTCCAACACTGGCTCCACGATCGAGTCCCGATATGGGAGTGGCAGAGCGGTTCGTGCCGGGTCCAAGTGACTCCGCACTGTCGCCAAACTCTCAGCTTGTGGTCGGACCCTTCGTTCCTGCGGGCAGGTGTTCCCCTGGAACAAGTGTCCAGGCACTCTGTGGTCTCCACGGATGCCTCTGCCACCGGCTGGGGGGCCACGTACAACGGGCATGCAGCTTCAGGTCTGTGGACGGGGCCTCAACTGCATTGGCACATCAACTGCCTCGAGTTGTTAGCAGTACGTCTTGCACTGAGCCGCTTCAAAACGCTGCTACTAGGCAAGCACGTATTGGTCCGTACGGACAGCACGGCGACCGTTGTGTACATCAACCGCCAAGGTGGTCTACGCTCCCGTCGCATGTCACAACTCGCCCGCCATCTCCTCCTCTGGAGTCAGAAGCATCTGAGGTCGCTTCGTGCCGTTTACATTCCGGGCCTGCTCAACCGTGCAGCCGACGAGCTCTCACGGCAGCAGGTGCTACCGGGAGAATGGCGACTCCATCCCCAGGTGGTCCAGCTGATTTTCAGGCGCTTCGGGACCGCTCAGGTAGATCTGTTTGCCGCCCCCGGACACGTCTCACTGCCAGTTGTTCTATTCCCTGACCGAGGGGACCCTCGGCACGGATGCTCTGGCACACAGCTGGCCCCGGGGCCTTCGCAAGTATGCATTTCCCCCAGTGAGCCTTCTTGCACAGACCTTGTGCAAAGTCAGGGAGGACGAGGAGCAGGTCTTGTTAGTTGCGCCGTATTGGCCCAACCGGACCTGGTTCCCGGAACTAGTGCTCCTCGCGACAGCCCCTCCCTGGCCCATCCCTCTGAGAGAGGACCTACTCTCTCAGAGACGGGGCACCCTATGGCACCCGCGTCCAGACCTCTGGAAACTCCATTTCTGGTCCCTGGACGGGACGCGGAGGTTCTAGGTGACCTACCCCCTGCGGTAGTTGACACCATCACTTCCGCTAGAGCCCCCTCTACGAGGCGCCTCTTTGCGTTGAAGTGGAACTTGTTCGTTGACTGGTGCTCCTCTCACGAGGAGAACCCCCCCGATCTTGCTCGATCAGAGCCGTGCTTTCCTTCCTGCAAGAAGGGCTGGAGCGAAGGCTGTCTCCCTCCACCCTTAAAGTGTATGGTGCCGCTATTGCCGCACATCACGATGCTGTTGATGGTAAGTCTTTGGGAAGGCACGACCTGATCGTCAGGTTCCTGAGGGGAGCGAGGAGACTGAATCCTCCTCGCCCACTCTCTATACCCTCTTGGGATTTGTCTCTGGTCCTTTCGGGCACTTCAGAGGCCACCCTTTGAGCCTTTGCAATCAGCTGAGTTAAAAATCTTGTCCTGTAAGACAGTTCTCCTGGTTGCATTGGCCTCTATCAAGAGGGTAGGGGACCTGCATGCATTTTCGGTTGACGAATCGTGCCTAGAATTCGGCCCGGATAACTCTCACGTCATCCTGAGACCCCGGCCCGGATACGTGCCCAAGGTTCCTACCACTCCCTTCCGGGACCAGGTAGTGAACCTGCAAGCGCTGCCTTCGGAGGAGGCAGACCCAGCCCTGGCTTTTCTCTGTCCCGTTCGCGCTCTGCGTCTGTACGTGGACAGAACACAAAGCCTCAGAACCTCAGATCAGCCCTTTGTCTGTTACGGAGGCCAGCAGAAGGGGAAGGCTGTCTCCAAGCAGAGGATGGCCCACTGGATAGTGGATGCCATCGCCTTGGCTTACGAAGCCCAAGGCGTGCCCTGCCCGCCCGGGTTGAAAGCCCACTCCACTAGGGGTGTCGCTTCTTCCTGGGCGCTGGCACACGGCGCCTCGCTGACAGACATCTGTAGAGCTGCGGGCTGGGCGACACCTAACACGTTCGCTAGGTTTTATAGCCTACGTGTTGAGCCGGTTTCTTCCTGTGTGCTCGCTTCAACTAGCCGGTAACACCGAAGTTCCCGCTCTAGTGTCGGCTTGCTGCGCCACTCCCTTCCTAGGAATGGATACGTGCGCTTTTGCTCCAGTCGAGTTCCCCAATTGGCGAACCCTGTGAGTTCCTCCGCACCCCTTCGGCAGTCGGACGTTGCGGAGCGTCCGACGCCAGGCCTAGTGCTCGTATGCTAGTGTAACTTGTGCTAGGCTGGGTTCCATGTGTGTGATCCCTGCGGCGATCCCATATGTCTATTCTTCCACGACCAGCTCCCTGCGGTGAGCCCGTGTCTTCCCTTGGCAGAGTCTGCTCTGCCGTCACTGTCCGGTGTAGCCTCCCCCCTCTGGCGGAGCCACCCCAGTGACATTCCATATGTTGCACTGCCCTTCGGCCAGGCCATATGTGTATTCTCCACATGTTACCTCCCTTCGGGCAGGATGTGACTCCGCAGCGTCCTTTCCCCCTGGAAAGGTACGCTTTCCCAGTGTTATCCAAGAGTTTCACTGTGTGGGGTATAATGGAACAGCAGTTGAACTCCCTCTACGCAGGTCTTCCGCCCCAGCAGTTGGGAGTCTGAGAGTCTTGCGTAGGGCGCTGGATGTGGCAGCAACCGTGGCGTTTTCCTTGGGATCCCAATTACGTCGTCACGTCGACGTTACGTCGAACGTGAGCGACTGAAAGGGAACGTCTCGGTTACTGATGTAACCCTCGTTCCCTGAAGGAGGGAACGGGAGACCTAACGTCCCGTCGCCACCGTTGCTGACCATCGCTGCATGGCCGTCACAAATCTCGGCTCCTCAGCGAAAAACAATGTGTGCGTGCGCCCGCTTCCTGTTTATACCCGCGCTGCGGGGCGGGGGCGCGTGACGCGATTCACGCACGCCAACATTCATTGGCTCGTTCTGTAGACACTCGAAGTTGATAGGGCTCCCTGAAGTGATCCCAATTACGTCGTCACGTAATTCGTTCCCTGAAAACCTTCAGGGAACGAGGGTTACATCAGTAACCGAGACGTTTTCAAAATCTTGCACTTTGAATCCCGTTTTCACATTTGCGTTTTCAGGCCCCCAAAATGCAGAGGTCGGGTAAATGAAAACTGCCAAAACACATATCCTCTGCATATTTGCCTTAAGATTGTTTCAGAACTTTTTTTTTAACTGGATTCAGTAATCCACACTTTGGTTCTCAACTTCATCACGTCTAATAAGACTATGGGCCCTATTTTAACGATCTAAGCGCATGGTCTAAAGCGCAGGGCGCAAGTTCACTTAGGGCGTGTTCGAATCCACTTTTGCTAGTTTAACGACGGGAAAAATGGTCGGTCTAAAAGGGTTGTCCCTATTCTCATAATGAGTAATGGGTGTGTTTTGGGATTTAGAGTGCGTTAAACCAATCAGAGTCTCATCTCCCATTCCCTTTAAATGCCAGTTGTGCTCGCGCCATGGCGGATTCGCTATTTACATGACAGAATTTGATAGTGGAAGGATGAAGCCATCTCCAAAGCGCAAACGGAACTGCTCATGCGCGAGGTAAAAGTGCGCAAGCAGGTCATCTACGGGACAAGCCAGATTCCACCATATCTTTATGTACACAATAATAATCTTTTACATTGTAATCCTTTTAATTTTAATATTTGGCATGTTTGTGTGCTGCTGTGCGTCCGTGTGTTTAATAAGCAGAATGTACCTGCGTTGTGGACCCGCCTATAGGCGCACATAACTAACGCACTCTTTAAATAACAAAAAGAAAATATTGGCAGAGTCTATTTTTGTTGCCTCAAAATAGCAACTCGCCAACAATGCGCCAGAACAGGCCTAATTTTCAGACCAGCACGCCCATGGGCGCACAAATGGGCGCAAATGCATTTGCTATTTAAACAACGTGGCGCAGGACGTGAAAATGATAACTGCGTCGGACTGAAACTAGCAAAAAACACTTGCATCGCGCTTGGCACTGCATTGCGCCGGGTGTAAGATAGGGCCCCATAAGTGTGTCTGGCTCATTCATTGTGCCTCACATCTAAAGCTCACAGTTGAATTTCTTATATAAAAGACACTCTGTCCTGTTGTGTGTGACTCAAACCTGATTTTAATGGGCCCTGTGGCTATAGTGAATTTCGGCACCTTTCATGCACATGCTTTTAACTTCCGCCCACTGTCTATCATTTCAGAATTAAGGTCTGCACTTTCTTTCTTTCTGTTTCTGTCTCCTGCTCTTGTCCTTCAGGTTGTGGTCTTCACCTAGCTTGCTTTGAGGGTTTACAGGACTAAATGTTTGGGTCGCATGGCTGTCAGAGGTTACCGCGCTGGGTCATGATGAGAGACTGTGCCACCAGTAACCCGGTGTTACCTTTTAATACCCTCTCTGGGTCTTTCTGTTAAGCAGACGGTTTCGTAAGGTGCAGAAAGTCACAACTGGGTCTAAAACAACTAGAAAAGACAAAATGTCTCAGCTAGAAGGATGTTGTGTGAGTTTCGATGTGTGTGTTTACTTGGGGACAAAATGTCCTTGTGCTTTTAATGGATCTTTTGAATGAATTTGGTCCACCCCAAAGAATTCCATTGACTTAAATCATGCAAAATCACTTTCACTGTAGTCATTATAATTAGCTTCATATAAAACAATATAAGTGACATGTTTCCATTTTAGAAAGCTAAGTAAATGCTTCTGTGTGTGTGTGTGTGTGTGTGTGTGTGTGTGTGTGTGTGTGTGTGTGTGTGTGTGTGTGTGTGTGTGTGTGTGTGTGTGTGTGTGTGTGTGTGTGTGTGTGTGTGTGTGTGTGTGTGTGTGTGTGTGTCCCTGCTCAGAGAACCAAATCCGTTGTTTTATGTAACGGATATCCCTTTATAGATTCAATCATTGAAGCCTATGGATTACATAAGGAGTAGCTTTTTCCTCGGCCCTCTGTGCTTGCTGATAAACTCGGTTGTTTGGTGGGACAGAGTTTGCCAAGCCTGTTATCGCCACTCCAGTACAAGCGCCAGGAAGGAGGCATACCAACGGAGACAGTTGCCATGGTAACACTGCTACTGGTGGCAGCCGTGGGATGTTGAGGACATTAGAAGGGAGGGAGAGAGAGAAAGAGAGAAGGCTGGTGGAAGAGTTTCAAACAGTATGCACTCAAATAAACCTGGAATTAGAAAATGTTAAAAACAAACCATAGCACATGGAAATACAGTGTAGCTGACTTAACTATTGCATACATTAACAAGTGATCGAATTGCGTCTAAAGTTATTACTAACATTTCAACTCATCTCATGAATATGTGAAGCTGGTAACCCTAGTAACATTCGCAAAATATGCACAAGTATATTAGAAATAGACTGTTTACCTAGTGAAAATTCTTCAGGAATTACTTCTGTGACCGTTCTAAATAATCTCACTGCTCAAAAGATGATTTGGACAACTTACAACTAAATTAATTCATTTGTCTTCAAAATCTCCAGAATGCCTTGCCTCCACATCTAATGGAAATGCATTACTGCCTGTGTACATAATTATTTTTTTTATTTTTTTTATTTTTTTAACTTAATACTCAATTTGAAAAATTTATTTGATGTGGCAATTCACAGCATAAGTTTTATTTAGCCGGCCTGAAATTGAAACATATTTACATATCTAACTCAATAAGGAGACTGTACCTAATTGGAAAAAACAACAACATTTGTTTTTAAATTATTGCATGCATTTGCAGTTCCATGTTTGCATTTCAACATCTGTTCAGTGCTATTATATAGATATAATGAACTGTTACATTTCACTGAGTGTTGTCCACACAACTTGTGGAACCAAGTAATTATGAGGGAGAAAAAATTGATTAATTGGAATTAATTGTTTAGAAAGATTGACAGCTGTAATTATAATCCACTCTAACTACAGCCCTTTAAAGGTGTAACAAGAAATAGATGAGTAGTATTATGTTTTTATCACTCGTACTGCTACAATTTGCAAATGCACGCTTATTATAAGATGTTTTATTTAATGGATTATATGTATGGCTCCAAAGAACTTACTCAAATAACAGCACATTGAATAATAGTAGAGATGTCAACTAAGAATACGTGGTGACCCACCTGTCATCAGTAACAAAGTAGATATCTATTCAATAACCACCATATGTATTTTTCCTCACACAAACACTCACACACACAAGGCAATGAAATAAGCATTAACATGGGCCAAATCCACTGACAACCCATAATTCGCCTTCTTCTGTATGGCACTGTGGAAACACATCTGATGTTTACATCTGATTATAGTTATCTTAGTATCAGGAAATCAATGAATACAGGAGGTGAGGAAAGATCACACGTGTGTGTGTGTGTGTGTGTGCGTGCGTGCGTGCGTGCGTGCGTGCGTGTGTGTGCGTGAGTGATTGAAAAATATATTCTCTGATTATTCGGTGTAGCTGAGTGTTACATAAGGTGACAATCAAAATCCACAAATGCAGAAAATAGTTTTGATGCTTTCTAGGCCAATATTTCTGTGAAGTAGCTAAAAATAAATGTTGCAGTATGATAGCAACAAATCAACCTTAAACACTATTAACTTTCAAAGACCGAAAACAAAAAAGAGATCCAAAGAATTGGGGGAAAACAGGCTGTAAAAATATGAAAGACTGTAATTTAAAAAATATTTTTTTTTATAGAGCCAGTTGAAGATATGGCAGGAAAAAAGGGAGAAGGATACAATGGAAACAAACATACATGTGGGTTCAACAGACTTGAACTAGATCCTACTACTAAGCCACAACTCCATTGTGTTCACCTTTCTTAAAAATGTATTTTACTGCAGACAAACACATTTATTTGCACATTTATGTAGTGCCAAGATGAGCTATTTATCTCTTTAGCTTGATCTTTTGTGTGTTTGTTGTTATGGTTTTCTTTTCGATTGAAAAAGCTTAGTTTCGACAGGGTTTTGTTTGTGTCACAATAACTTTTAAGGTGGAGCAAAAGTGGAAAATTCATGAGGATATGCATCTTTGGTGTTCAGGGGGTTGGAGATGTAGTAGTATGTCTCGGGTTATGAATGTAACCCTGGTTCCCTGAGAGGGGAATTAGATGTTGCCCTTTCAGGGAACTAGGGTTGTATCGGATTATGTATGTAACCCTAGTTCCCTTAAAGTGGAACGGGATTTTGCTTCAGCAAGCATCAGTTTCTTTGAAAGGGAACTACAGTACTTCTCCAGTCCAGGGAAGAGGGTGGTGTTGTAGTCACAGATCTGATCTACTCGTAAATGTATTTTTGACAATCCAGTCCGAAAAAATTGTTGGTTTCCTGGGAGGTTGCCTCATTGGCACTCTTAATGGTGTGGTTACAGTATCTACCAGCAGGGTTTAACTGCCGAAGGTTATCAGCCAAACTTTGATTCCACTGGAACACACTGCCCTAGTCAAGGCTGTCTTTAAGGTACAGAAACCATGGACCAACCCGGGTGTGGAGACTATTTTCCAGCTGCCCTTTCATATCATCTTACCACATATGAAAGAGGACATGATACAGACTGGAAACTGGGCACAATCACTGTTAATAACCTGCCAACCAGAGAAGCTTGTACAAGTTTCTTGTTGTCAGGCTGCATTAGCCGAGGCCCCCAGATAGTGGTTCTGATGATGTGAGGTGGCACCTCTTTTGGGATGGCAGTAATTCCAGGCATATGGAGCTCTTCCAGTACCTTTCAAAATACAAGAAGAGAGTGGTTTCGGCTTCTGATGTCCAGCTATTTCAGTCTTCCAGTTTTCTTGTTTCAACCTGCCTGCAAGCTCTTGGTACATGGCATGACTTCTGTTTGATATGGGAACTATTTGCAAGAATATATCATGGAATTGGCCGTTTAGCTATTTCTAAGAGAGGATGAGAGCTGTTCCACTCTCTAGATGTTTACCTAGGCCTTCATTGCCTGGCTAATGGACTGGATAGGTTGTAAATGGCTCAGTCCATTTCTTGTTTAGATTTACATAGTTTTCTGCTTGCCTGTTTGGCAGCCCTGGGGTCTCAGCAAGAGTCAAAGGCTCAAAAAGAATATTCTGAATTAGTACCAAGAATAAGCACCACCTGAATAAATTCTGTCAACATAGAAGGGCTTTCCAAATGCATAACCCACTTGATTTATCCCATGACGTCCCAAACAGGTTCAGTCATGGATCGGTAGAGAGGAGCTTGTTGTCTTTAGGCCTCATAAGCACTGAACACCTTTCAGATAGCCTTGATCAAGGTGAATCCTATGAAGTTCCTCATGCACTTCTTGAATACCAAACAGGATGTATAGGAGCAGTAATTCTGAGTCAATCCCACAATTTGACATCCATAAGACCATATATTCCATGGTATAGGTGTGTAATTTTTTACCCCAGTAGTTTGAGCTGGTCAGGATCCACTCTTTTAGTCCTACAAAATTTCCACAACATTGCAGTCATATCTCAGCATTAGATTTGGCTTCAGTAAAGGGGTAATGCATCACAACATCTATCAGGATGGATTTGTGACACTTGATGGACTTGCAGCCACCCGCCTAATGATCTATGGGAACATCCAGGCCAATTGAGGGGTACCATAATGAAGAGTAGTAGCACCAGGGGCTTGGTAGTTTCTGAGGGTCAGTTCATTTGCAGATTTCACAGCCAGCGAATCACATATCCTGTCGACCATACTGCTCACACCATGATGGCCAGTCAGGGAATGTCAGTGGTCCAAGTCAAATGTTCAACGAGAGGCTCTTTTACTTCTACTGGATGCAACATAATAAAGTAGAAATTCTTGAACTTCGACATTATATATATATATATATATATATATATATTCTGTATGATAAATAACTTTTGTTGATCCTTATTTGTAAGTTGTTTTAGATAAAGCAATCTGTGAAATTCATTCAAGAAATAATTTCATTTCATTTTATTAATTCTTATTCTGAATAAATTGCTAAAAGGAAATGATGTAAAAGATGATTCTTACTCTAAAACAAGGATCAAGCAACATGTTTGACACAGCTACCTGCGTCTTAGAGAGCTGCATCTCTTAATCTACGCAGTTCTGTGTCCAATGGTGACAGATTTCCAATTGAAACAGAAAGTTTAATTTTGGCAGGATATAGCTAAGGGGTTGTCTTTTTGTTTATTTTCTCTCTTTTTTGTTTAATGGCCAATAGACTTAACTTACACCACTGTGGTGTTTTCTACATTCTGATTACATTCTTAATCTAGAAAGCTTTTATAATTGGACATTTTATGCATTATGATTTTGATTATGATTTTATGCATCCCTAGGCAGGGGATGAAGAAAGAGACAGGCTGTAAATTTACAGTATTTTCATACCTAATTGTTTGAAGACTCCAAGTGGTCTCAAGATGCATATTTGAACACCACAAAGTCCACTTACATTATGAATGCAAAAAGCTCTGAGGTCACTAGCAGCTGTTTCCCTTTCTTTTCATATAAAGTCTACTATATGCAAAAATAACCAAACATTATATATATATATATATATATATATATACATTAAAAAAAAATTGTATCTGTCTTTAACGGCCAAGAAATTTTTAGAAAAGTGTATCATCCCTAATGCATTGACAGTTAACCTTTCTATGGTCCCCCTCTGAAAGAGGTCGCAAAAATATTATCCTACTTTCCCGCCTGCTTTTTTTCTGTGAGATCCTAACCAGAGGGACTGTCTTAGTTATTCTGTAGTTTGTGTAATGTAGTGAGGTAGGCTATTGATTGTCCATCATATATAAAAGATGGTTCATAATGTTGAACATCCTGGTGGATGACACAGAGAGCCTCAATAAAACATGAGCTCCAGCGAGCAGATGAAAAATTAATACGAGAGAAAGAGAAAAGCAAGAGAAAGAATGAAATACTTTTTTTTTTTTCTATAACATTAGTTTTAGACATCTGCATGAAAAAATGGCAGCTTTTACTGTCCTGTCAAAAACATTCAATTTCATTCCACTGCTTTTCACCTCTTTTTATAGGATGATCATTTATGTGAGTGTGTGTAAGAGAGCGAGACTGGGGCAGACAAAGGTGCCGAGATAAGTTATCAGACACACTCACATCCTCTAATTACCTTTTAATAGACAACCATTAAAGATTTCTATCATGAACCGTAATTAACCTGGGTCCACTCACACGTCACTCACTTTTATCTCTGTGTCTGTTGGAATCATCCAGAGAAAAACTCTAGAATTTTGAAAAGTTTAAAGTGATTATCTGATTTACATATTGTCAAGTGATAACCTCAGAAATGAAGCAGGTGTGTGGGGAATAAAATTAGAATTTCAGGCCATAGAATATAGACATTCTCTTAACCACTGTCAAAGCATTTTATTAACGTATGATTTATGTTACCCAGACAAAATTCACAGTTTTACCGGCTAATCAAAGTGCCAAGCCGCTGCCTACATCGGAGTATGTGAGCGATGCAGAGTGAAAGTGGAGAAACTGAGTGGAGTAGATTGCATATTTTTACATCTTTTATCTAATATTGACATCATATTACGACAGTTGCCATTTCTAGTGTGGCAACGACTATAATTCACCTTATTTTTCAATGTAGTAAGCTATTGTCTTTGAATGTGTGCGAAGTCTTATTCATTAGCCACTAGATAAATAGCCACAGGAATGACAATTTGCACTAAACTATTTGCATTAAAAACTAGTGTTTATGATTGTCAAAGTAAATTAAAATAATGTGACCAGTTAAATTAAATTAAAATAATGTGAATAAAGACCAGTTTGCAATATCAAGCAGCATAACATACTGTTTTTGTACAGCTAAAATGACTTTTCTTTCAGTTGCCAAAAAACTGAAAACACAAAAAAAGTGTTTTTTCAGCGATGCCATAAATGAGCGATTTGTTTGGTTCTTCGAAGAACCATTTTTTTGTCTAGAACCTTATATGAGTTTGGATTTGAATAATCTTGTTATAGTTTAAGGAACCTGTTTTTTTTTTGTTTTTTTTTTACTCATTACATTTTGTGTATTTCCATGTTAATGCATAAGCCAATTTTTCTCACCAGTGAACAGGGAGCAGGCGAGACAAGGGAAATGTAAAACCCGGAGTGAATTTGAAGTGGAGTGATTACTGAATGCATTAACAGGGGAAGGGAAATTGCTATTACTCCACTCCACTCACATATCATGGTCTAAATATGCGATTTATTCCTTTTGGGTCCACATTAATGCCTGACCCATTAGCATATGAGCCTCAAAACCATCTCAGTAGGATAGTAACATGCTGGCACATCTGATTTTTTTTTTAAAGCGAAGCTTTAAATTATTGACATAATTAAGCACACCTTAAGAATTAAACTTTGCTATGTAATTCATTCGAGTCTCACTATATACATGCTCCTGCTGAAAAGACTAACACAGCCAATCACAAGTGTATGTTTTGAATGTTGGTCTCTAGGCAATTGGTGTTGGATCACCAACCAGGCTTCTTTACTGTCTTATCCAGCAACATGTCCTTAGTTAACCAGCTTCTCCAGACTTTCAAAGAATGCTTGTGACTATTTTGGCTATACTAACACTTAAGGTGATGATACACAGGGCAACTTTTTGAACAATGTTGCTGGGCAATGTTGCCGTCAACGGGCAACCAGATGAGACACAGGGCCCACGACCGATCTAAATTATCCAGATAGAAATGTATTGCCCATTTTCAATGGGAAACTGCCCAAGCAACAATCGCTCGGCAAGATTGCCCAGCAACATTTCTCCAAAAGCTGCCCTGTGTATCATCACCTTTAGTGGCAAGTTAACTAGACAAACAGAACTGTATATTCTGCTTTGTTTTCTGAGTTATGTCTGTGAAATAATCAGTACTTATTACTTCTGGACAGACATAAATTGAAGCCTGAAGCTTATTCACATGTTCCACTATTTTATTTATTGTTTCAGTTTATTCCATTCCACAACTATTCGTGGTGACAGCCGTATTATTATTTGAATGAATTTATGTCCATGCTGGTTTATTTTTATGCTAGAATCTATTTCAGATAAACCCACCACTAAAACCAAACCAAACTGAGGTTAGTCACTTTACATGTCAGTCAGACTGTGTAAATGGGCTGTTCTTAGCCAGAAATGGACCGTACTCACATTTCTATCTCTCTTCTTTCATTCTGTCACACTCTCCTTCTCTTGAGAATAGTTTTCAACATTCAGCGTCCCTCCACTTTATAATTCCTTGTGAAAACCACTGACACAAGAGACTGGCATAAAAGAAACTCAATCTATCGTAAAAGTCAGTTAGCGAGTAATTGAGCGATTGAACATATGTCAACTGAGCAATTGCGTGAGCGATTGTGTTGAACAATTGTGCATAGTGTTAATGCATACACCAAATTGTCTAGTTAACACACTGGACCCATTTGCAATCATACACGCTCACGCGTGTGCCCGAACGTTAGGGTTGTGCCGCGTGTGTGTGTGTGTGTGTGTGTGCCTGTGCATACATGAGTTGGCATCTTTGTTTTGTCGCTCTCTCAGAGTTAGTGTGGGTCAACCCGGTAGATTAGAACAGAGCTGGGTCAGACTCCGACGTGGAACAATTTAGCCGTGTGAAAAATGAATTACTCTCGAAAATGAAGTGACAGATGGAGGGGAGGAGAGGTGAGGTACGAACCCCCAGCACTCTAGAGAGGAGAGGGAGGCGCCGGGCCGAGCGCGACCCAGAGCAGAGAGACGGTGTGGGGGTTGATTGAGAGGGCAGGGTCGGTCATCTTTCTGGCTGGATAATTTGGTTTTGACAGCAGCTGTTGCATAGCCCCGTCCTGCCCCTATTAAAGAGGAGAGACGGGGCTGATTATACGCACACAGGGCAACACAGACCTCCTTCGTCACTGTCACTGTTCTGCTGGTGATCACGCAGGAATTGACAAAAAAAAAAAAAAATCTATTCACCCTTATGTTGCTCCAAACACTTTCTTGCATACGTGGAAAACCAAAGGAGAAGTTCAGGCGAATGTTCGGATGAATGTTCAATCAAGCTCCAAGAACGACAAAAGTCATCTAAATAAATTGTGGTCATTATTTTTGTCTTCTGAAGTCGATTTGATAGTCTTTTGTGAAGAAAATCTTATGATGTGTCGTATTTAACCCGCTAGAGTTGCCAGAGGCACCAACATGATCCTTTGCATTTTTTTTCCATATAATAGCGGGAAGATTTTTGGTCATACAGATAAGAGTAAGAAATTCGTCAAAAATGTAAAGGGTCTACTTTTATTTGTGTACACTCACAACAATTTTGTAAAATAAAGGATGGGCTTTCTGACGTCTCTGTGAACTTTTTTTCTCGAGCGCTTCACAGAACTTAACCTAAACTCAGAGTTTTTATACTCATACTTCTCTCACAGACATAAGAAATACATCTTGAAATATTCGTGAACATGAATGAGATTTGAGAGCTGTGACCTAGGAAAAAAATAATGACTTAAATTTGTTAATATTTACTGTACCTCACAAAGCTATCAGAAGACTACGAGTATGGCTGTCATGGTATCAGATTTTAGAAAAAATCACGATAATGATATTATCGAGGAAAAAAATGCTATTAGTCAAACTTATGTTTAAACCATTTTCTCCTAAAAACTTGGCCAATGAATCACACTAAAATATGAGTGTCGGACGCAGAGAAAGAGTTTGTAACAATATTGGGCTGTAGGATGGAGGAGCGAGGAAACATCAGTTTGAGTTTTAAGAAGCACCCACTGCCTCATAATCTTCTTCTTTTGTCTATTTTATTTAATTCTGGATTTAATTCTTTTATTAAATCCAGACAAGACAGAGGTAATACTTATCGGTTCAAAAAACCGCCCACAAAACCTCGCACAATACAACTTTAACATCATAGGATGTCCTGTTACTTTATCCTCTACAGTAAAAGACCTGGGTGTTATACTCGATTGCAACCTGTCTTTTGAAAATCATATTTCTTATGTTACAAAAACAGCCTTTTTCCACCTTAGAAACATTGCTAAGCTACGTAATATGCTATCAGTTTCTGATGCAGAAAAGTTAGTTCATGCATTCATGACCTCGAGACTGGATTACTGTAATGCTTTATTAGCTGGTTGTCCTGCATCCTCAATAAACAAGCTACAGTTAGTCCAAAATGCCGCCGCTAGAGTTCTTACGAGATCAAGAAAATATGATCATATAACACCGATTTTATCATCACTGCATTGGTTACCTATAAAGTTCCGTATTAATTACAAGGTATTGCTACTGACTTATAAAGCCCTAAACGGCTTAGCTCCAGTCTATTTAACGGATCTTCTATCGCCCTATAATCCATCGCGCTCTTTGAGATCACTAAATTCAAGGCTTTTGGTCATACCTAGGATATCCAGAACCACCAAAGGAGGGAGAGCATTTTCACATTTGGCTCCAAAACTCTGGAATAGTCTTCCTGATACTGTTCGTTGCTCAGACTCGCTCTCCCAGTTTAAAACTAGATTAAAGTCGCATCTCTTCAGCCAGGCATTCATATAATCCTACAGTTCAAACTACAATCCGGCCTCTATCCAATGCCAGAGGAGAACTGGCCCCCGACTGAGCCTGGGTTCTCCCAAGGTTTTTTTTCTCCATTAAGGCACCTGATGGAGTTTTAGGACACCATTAGGTCACTTGATGGAGTTTTTCGGTTCCTTGCCACTGTTGCCTTTGGCTTGCTCAGTTGGGGATATTTTGGGGATATTTTGGGGATATTTAATTTAATTTTATCAATCAATAAATTCCTCTTGAAACAAACTTTGTTTTATTATTTTAATTTAATACTGTGAAGCTGCTTTGATGCAATCTGTATTGTGAAAAGCGCTATACAAATAAACTTGACTTGACTTGACTTGACTATTTTATGACAAGTGTGCAACCAGCGTTAAGATGCAGAACTGTAACCTACTATGTTGGAGTGTCAACCAGATAGTTGTTGGTGAATTATTTACGATACTATCATATGTATAGTATTAACCACAATATCAATATTTTTTCTTTTTTTAAATACCATGGTTATCGTCAATAATGGTGTACTGCGACACCCCTAACTACGAGTCATATAGACTACTATTATGGTGTTTTATTTTTGGCATTTTTGGCGATTGACTGCCCCTGGTCACCATTCACATGTATTTATTTATTTATTTTTTAATGTTCATACTTCAATGAAAAGTCTAAACTTTTGGCCATCTGATGCTCGAGGGCAGCTGTGTGTGATATCACTCATCTAACTGAACAACTTCATTTGTTTCCTCTCTCTCTTTCTCTCGTTCTCTTTTTTCTATCTCTTCGTCTATCTGACGGGCAGGCTGTCTAGACTGTAATTCATTGGAGACGTTCCTATCTCTAGTAACAACATGCGTTATTGAATAAACACACACCCAGATACCAAAAGTCAATGTGCAGGATTAATGATATGAAACTATCTGAGTGAGAGTGCAAGGCTCCAGACTAACATATGAGAGAACATCTGTAGACGTTGTACAGATGGTGGCACCAGCATCTTACTTAGTAGCTCTAGTAGTCAGGCCTGAAAACTTTTAAAATTATAATAATAATGTAATGAAATTGCACTTTGCCCATGAAAATTCACATTGAACTGTAAATAAATTATCTTGAGGTGAAAATAAATGTATTAAAAATTGTAATCATAAAAGATGTCATTAAGTCTTAAAAGTTTCTTCACTCAGAAAATATTTGTTTTTAAGGTTTACGCAATCCAATTATTTATATATATATATATATATATATATATATATATATATATAGAGAGAGAGAGAGAGAGAGAGAGAGAGAGAGAGAGAGAATCTATTTATTTAATATATAATAAAGAAAATCTATTTATTTAATTTATTTTAATGAATTTAAATGGTTCACATAGGCATATTACTATTTGTGAATGTATGAAAAATATTTTATTTAAAGTCATTTAAAAGTATGATTAATTTAAAACTTAGAAAACAAAATTAATAGGTTTTAAACAGTGCAGTTCGGTAAATGGCAAAACAACTTGCATTTTATGAAGAAAAGTTGAGCATGATTAAAAACATACTTTTGTTTAAATGTTACTTGTGGCAGTATTTATTTGTTTGTTTGTTTTTAGTTTTAATTATGTGTTTAATTCTGAGAGTTAGAGAAGCTGAAAAGTTGTAATGAAAAATACAATTATGAAACATTATGAGTGGACTTGCTGGAGAAAATAATTCTACAAGCGTGTAAGATATGGCAACTTTATGCGTACATCAGCAATGTGACGTGTTTTCTGTTATATTGACATAACATTAATTATACTTCTATATTATCACGTAGTATACATACAAACATATTCATTGCATTTGCATTGCATTTACATTTATGCATTTGCCAGATGCTTTTATATGTTGCATTCAATGTATATATTTTTTATCAGTTCATGCATTTCCTGAGAATCAAACCCATGACTTTGGTGTTGCTAGCACCATGCTTTACTGTTTGAGCCACAGAAATGAGTATGCATTGAAATTGCAACTATATGTCTTTAGTTTGACTATGACAGGCTTCCAGCTGCAGTTTTAATTATATTTTCTTATTGAATGTGTCTGTGCACTTGTGAGCACACCCATCAAGCAGATTGAAACATCTCCCTGACCATGTTTTGCCGTGCCAAAAGAGATTTATCTGAAGAGAAAGTGTAGTGTAGACTACGCAATCATACAAATCTTTTGTTAGGACACAGTATGTTTGATCTAGTCAGGCTTTAGAACTTACCACATGCATCTTACTGCAGACTGACACACTGTGTGCAGGGAAAGGCTTTTGTAAAGGATTGTGGGTAATGATCATTACACAGTTTGCCAGAGCTAAAACTATCTATTATACTGATGACAGCTCTTAAGGGAAGTCAGCAGTGTGTATAGCAGAGTGTTCATTCTCATAGCATACAATATGTTCAATGTCACCACTCAAGTATTTTATAAGTGATTTGAACGATTCTGCCGGGGCCTCTTAAAAAAATGACTCTAATTTTGTTTTGTGCTCAAGCTTTTTTTCCTGTTTTGCATGGACGAAAAGGCTTGAAAATGTGGACCACATGCAAGTGGACTTTTTAAATTAAGAAGTCTATTTTCAGACTAGAATGGTAAATATTTACATTTGTCTGTCCTTTCAACTTGATTATGTAAATGTAAAATGTATTTAGATAAAGCAGTGTTCTGCTTTGCCCACCTACATGTTGAAATGGCTTTATATGGCCATTAACTTGAAATGGAATTAGTGTGTAAATGCTCAAATTCAACAGAAATGTTCCATACTAAGTGCAAATAGCTACAGATGCTATTTACACTATGTAAAAATAGTAGTATTTTCTTTGCAATGTGTTTTTTAAATTTGACATTAAATGGTTATTGGCAAATGCCTTCATTTGTGTTAGAAGTGTCATCATCGGGTTTTAAGAATTCCAGTTCCAACCCTGCCTTTAGAAAGAGGACAAATGATACATAGTTGTGATGCATAGTTTTATATGTTAAAGGGTTTATGCTTTGAAAGCTATACATTTGTTGGCCTTGTATGTTTCAGTGTCTATTCAAGTGGGGGAAAAAACAGTCTAGCACAATAATGTGAATCAACATTGTTTTGTTCTCTAATACTCTCCATTGAGAGAGAGAGAAAGAAAGAGAGAATTGTCAGTGTAAGGGAATACAAGGGGAAACCAGGGTTATACAATCTTAATCAATGAGTAAATTATTTATCATAGAAAGCCAGGCGATAGTTGTAATAATACACTGATGTTTATTCCACACATGAACAGATACAAATTAAACAGACATGGCTTGACTTGAAACATGAAATAACCATGACCATAACAAATATATTCACCAAGAGTACAGGGAACAGAGCTAGACAAGAGACATTGGTAACATGAGGGCTGTATATATACACACAGAGACAAATGACTAGCAATGAACACCTGTGAATAATCCAACTATGAACCAATAAGAAAACAGTACACATGACCAGAACAACCAATGAGAACAGGCTTTGTTGGACTTGAAGCGGCGCTGCACAGACCGATCGGTGTATGACATCAAAGTATCGCGGTAATTTAATGTCATACACTGATCGGTCTGTGCAGCGCCGCTTCAAGTCCAACAAGCCTAGCATAACACATGAGCTAAGGGAAGCACATGACAAACAGGAACATGACTGTGACTAAACTTCAAAATAAAAGACATGAAACATAAAAATAAAACAAAAACAAAACTAAATATATACAGAGTGATATATATATATATATATATATTAGGGCTGTCAAAGTTAACGCGTTAATAACGCGTTAACGCAAAATCATATTAACGGCACAAATTTTTTTAACGTGCGATTAACGCAGCGCGTATTTTCTGTTTGACCCGTGGCCCAACCTCTAGTTGGAGAAATGGAGATACACAGTGTTGCCAACTTAGCGACATTGCAGACGCCTTTAGCGATTTTTTTCCCTTCAACAAAGCGCCCAAACCTTGTTTAGTTTCTGAGAATCTACCGGTACCGCCGGTACTGCTCTCTCAGCCCGCGCACGCACTCTCACTCGCTCTCTCTCTCTCTCTCTCTGCGTCTCGCGCGGAGGAGCAGCGCTTTAATTCAGTTAAGCACAGATATTATGTTGCTTCACTAATTTTACAAGTATAGCCGAAATCAGAGCACAGATATTGTCTTTATCTTATGTGAATTTGATTTCACCAGACGACGGCTCGATTATCTGAATTGTTGTGCAGATTAACTTAACATCTTGGAAGGGAGAGCTGGTTATGTCTTAATGGGTCGCGTTTCAGTCACCATTTCAAATTCATTCCGTTGTTTGACAACAGAAACAGTAAAATATACCAATGAAAACAGTTTTATTGAGAATTTAGCTTCATCAAAATGGGCACAGAGAGAGACAAACTACAATGCAATAATAAATAATAAATGTACATTTAGCATTTTCAGAAGAGCTGCCCTGTCATGCAAAAATCTAAACATGTTTGTGTTAGTAAATTGCTCAGTACAAAGAAAGAGAAGTAATGGTAACCTGCCATTTTTTTGTTCTTTCTACATATGTCTAATAGACATGAACAAGTTCTTTGAAAAACATCTATGACCTTTGAAACATGTCTCGTCCTTATGCTCTATATTGACTATGGTTTCAATAATAAACATACATTTGCATAAAGCATCTATATTTATCCATGCCCATGTTGATTAGAGTATTACAAACTTGAAAAGTATTAATTTAAGGTACATTTAGAACAAATAAAAAAAAGTGCGATTAAATGCGATTAATCGCGAGTTAACTCATGACAATCATGCGATTAATCGCGATTCAAATTTTTAATCGATTGACAGCCCTAATATATATATATATATATATATATATATATATATATATATATATATATATATGATACAGAGTGTAATACAGACATAATACAGTGACTTCACCTGCTGTACAGCTCTCAATGCTGCGGATGGATGGATGGATGGATGGATGGATGGATGGATGGATGGATGGATGGATGGATGGATGGATGGATGGATGGATGGATGGATGGATGGATGGATAGTGTGGACTGGACTGTTATTGTGGAGGCAACCAATAAAATGTTTGCTGAAGTTTAGGACACAACCCCTCTCAAATAACATGGCCTCTTAATTACAATAGTTACAATTACAATAAAGACAGATTAAAATGAAAATGATTTTAGATTTACAAAACACTTTGAATCCTAGATTATAGAAGTTGTTTTCGTATCAAATTCTATGAGATTAAATGTAGATACTAATAAATAGCAAATAATGATCTTTTTACATATATGGTACAAAGAGAGCAATAATCTTTGTGGCAATCATTGCTTTCTGTTTTTTCTTTTTTCTTTTCTTTCTTTCGTTCTTTCTTCTGCTGAAGTTTGTTTATTTGTGATTGTTATGTCAGTGTACAGGGAATTATTGGATTTGTGTATGGATGGGGTTTGGAACACTCATCACATTTTTTATTTTTTTATTTATTATATATATATATATATATATATATACAGTGGGGAGAACACGTATTTGATACACTGCCGATTTTGCAGGTTTTCCCACTTACAAAGCATGTAGAAGTCTGACATTTTATCATAGGTACTCTTCAACTGTGAGTTACATTGTCACATTGTATGATTTTTAAGTAATTAATTTGCATTTTATTGCATAAGTATTTGATACATCAGAAAAGCAGAACTTAATATTTGGTACAGAAACATTACAGAGATCATATGCTTCCTGTAGTTCTTGACCAGGTTTGCACACACTGCAGCAGGGATTTTGGCCCACTCCTCCATACAGACCTTCTCCAGATCCTTCAGGTTTTGGGGCTCTCGCTGGGCAATATGGACTTTCAGCTCCCTCCAAATATTTTCTATTGGGTTCAGGTCTGGAGACTGGCTAGGCCACTCCAGGACATTGAGATGCTTCTTGGAGCCACTCCTTAGTTGCCCTGGCTGTGTGTTTCGGGATGTTGTCATGCTGGAAGACCCAGCCACGACCCATCTTCAATGCTCTTACTGAGGGAAGGAGGTTGTTGGCCAAGATCTCGCGATACATGGCCACATCCATCCTCCCCTCAATACGGTGCAGTCGTCCTGTCCCCTTTGCAGAAAAGCATCCCCAAAGAATGATGTTTCCACCTCCATGCTTCACGGTTGGGATGGTGTTCTTGGGGTTGTACCAGACCGAGGGAGATTGACCGTCATCTTGAACTTCTTCCATTTTCTAATAATTGTGCCAATAGTTGTTGCCTTCTCACCAAGCTGCTTGCCTATTGTCCTGTAGCCCATCCCAGCCTTGTGCAGGTCTACAATTTTATCCCTGATGTCCTTACACAGCTCTCTGGTCTTGGCCATTGTGGAGAGGTTGGAGTTTGATTGAGTGTGTGGACGGGTGTCTTTTATACAGGTAACAAGTTCAGTGGAACAGGAGGGCTTCTTAAAGAAAAACTAACAGGTCTGTAAGAGCCGGAATTCTTACTGGTTGGTAGGTGATCAAATACTTATTGTATGTCATGCAATAAAATGCTAATTAATTATTTAAAAATCATACAATGTGATTTTCTGGATTTTTGTTTTAGATTCCGTCAGTCACAGTTGAAGAGTAGGCCTACCTATGATAAAAATGACAGACCTCTACATGCTTTGTAAGTGGGAAAACCTGCAAAATCGGCAGTGTATCAAATACTTGTTCTCCCCTCTGTATATATGTAAAAAATTAAAAATGTAAGCACTCAAATACATACACACACACACACACACACACACACACACACACACACACACACACACACACACACACAGATAGAGAGAGAGAGAGAGAGAGAGAGAGAAAGCTGGGTGCCCCATGCAGTAATCAGATCCACGATTGGAGCACAAATATAAATTGATGGATTGTGGATGAGTGCGTGAGCCGTGGCATCTCCATGACGATAACACCCAATTTGACTGACAGGTGGCACTGCATCGTGCCGTTTACCAATCGGAGGCCATCAACAAACTCATCACAGACGAATAGGAAAAAAAGAAAAGAAAACATCAATGCAATTGAAACTGAAAAAAATAGGATAGTTGTGGGGGGAATGCATATGGCTGCTTTTTATTCATGGGTTTACGCTGCAATATCGGTCAGGTCAGCAGAGCAGAAGAGAAACACACGTTCATTTTCAAATCCCGCCCGTCATTCTATCTTGTCCAGCTGAGATAGCATGCTAATGCACAGAGACGTACATTCACTACAACAGGAAATCAAGAGAGTATTATATCATCTTATTAATATCCATATCAATATGTGCAGTTGAGATAGCAACATAACCTTCTGGTCCATATGCTGCTAAAACCATCAGTCATAACCAACTTATGCTAAAAACTAATTCATATCTGTCCAAACGACATTCACAGACATGGTTGTTTCCTCATTGATGGTCATTTTAGTCATTTTAAATGATTGTATAGGAAAATTCTAAATAATATCCACTATCACAGTTAAATTGTTAAAACAACATGAATATGTTTATTAGGATACATTTTGATGATAGCATTATTTTAAAGATGATCCTTAATTTTGCACTACAAACTTTTGAAAAGAGAAAATATGTATTGACATGATTGCCATTTGATTTTGGAACTAACACAAGAGTAAGCTAACACTTCTGTCAAGCAGACACAGTTATCACCCAAAAATGCACACAATTTATTGACTCTAATTGAAAGCAGTGGCTCCAAGAAATTTTGGGTGGCAGTTCGTTTTTACACTAGCTTTTACTTGTGGCAGTCCGAACACTCCAAAAATTCACAACCCTGAACCTACTAATTTTACCAAAAGTATCACATATTACAGCTACAGTATACACACTTGAAAACGGCAATATTCCAAAGATTGTATTATTCTGTAGTATGATCATGACTTCAACATTTTTAGAGCTTGAGAATATATGTATGTGTGTATATATACACTCACCTAAAGGATTATTAGGAACACCATACTAATACTGTGTTTGACCCCCTTTCGCCTTCAGAACTGCCTTAATTCTACGTGGAATTGATTCAACAAGGTGCTGAAAGCATTCTTTAGAAATGTTGGCCCATATTGATAGGATAGCATCTTGCAGTTGATGGAGATTTGTGGGATGCACATCCAGGGCATGAAGCTCCCGTTCCACCACATCCCAAAGATGCTCTATTGGGTTGAGATCTGGTGACTGTGGGGGCCATTTTAGTACAGTGAACTCATTGGCATGTTCAAGAAACCAATTTGAAATGATTCGAGCTTTGTGACATGGTGCATTATCCTGCTGGAAGTAGCCATCAGAGGATGGGTACATGGTGGTCATAAATGGATGGACATGGTCAGAAACAATGCTCAGGTAGGCCGTGGCATTTAAACGATGCCCAATTGGCACTAAGGGGCCTAAAGTGTGCCAAGAAAACATCCCCCACAGCATTACACCACCACCACCAGCCTGCACAGTGGTAACAAGGCATGATGGATCCATGTTCTCATTCTGTTTACGCCAAATTCTGACTCTACCATCTGAATGTCTCAACAGAAATCGAGACTCATCAGACCAGGCAACATTTTTCCAGTCTTCAACTGTCCAATTTTGGTGAGCTCGTGCAAATTGTAGCCTCTTTTTCCTATTTGTAGTGGAGATGAGTGGTACCCGGTGGGGTCTTCTGCTGTTGTAGCCCATCCGCCTCAAGGTTGTGCGTGTTGTGGCTTCACAAATGCTTTGCTGCATACCTTGGTTGTAACGAGTGGTTATTTCAGTCAAAGTTGCTCTTCTATCAGCTTGAATCAGTCGGCCCATTCTCCTCTGACCTCTAGCATCAACAAGGCATTTTTGCCCAGGACTGCCACATACTGGATGTTTTTCCCTTTTCACACCATTCTTTGAAAACCCTAGAAATGCGTGAAAATCCCAGTAACTGAGCAGATTGTGACATACTCAGACCGGCCCGTCTGGCACCAACAACCATGTCACGCTCAAAATTGCTTAAATCACCTTTCTTTCCCATTCTGACATTCAGTTTGGAGTTCAGGAGATTGTCTTGACCAGGACCACACCCCTAAATGCATTGAAGCAACTGCCATGTGATTGGTTGATTAGATAATTGCATTAATGAGAAATTGAACAGGTGTTCCTAATAATCCTTTAGGTGAGTATATATATATATATATATATATATATATATATATATTTATTTATTTATTTATTTATTTTATCCATTGCAACTGTCAAGTACTTTATCTCAGAAGATTATTTACCTAATAAGCCTCTGAATATATCAGGCTGCACTCAAATCAATAGTGCTTTTCACACTGCAATTAAAGGTAGGGTAGGTAATTTCAGAGAGGCTAGCAATAGCAAGCTAGCTTTCAAAGCCACGCCTCCTTCAAAACATGTGACACGTGTGCACAGCCAGAGCAGAGTCAGGAAAGCATCACAAGAGATGCTATTAAATTGCATTGTATATCAAAGTATATAATATTACAATAATAATGAAAGTAAACAACTTACAGAGTTCTTTGTACCACCTGACTGCTGCAGATTAATTTTGTTGTTTATAGCGTTGATATATAGAACGTCATGGGTTGTCATCATAGTTTTGGTATATAGAACGTCACGGGTTGTCATCATAGTTTTGGTTCAGGAGGAACTGTAAAGGTGGCTACTGTTTGTTTGTGGTGCTCTGTGACTGTCTGTCTACAACTCTGCATTGCATCATGGGACACGCTGATGATGTGTGATGTCTGTGGGCGAGCAGGGTGCATGGAGGCATGCAAATACATAGGTTGACAGAAAGGTAGGACATCGTATCATTACATTCGGACCGAAATGCAATGATTGGATGAATTTTTTTTTAATTATTTTTTTTATGGGGGTAGCACTGCTTTATACCATGCAGTGTTATGTAACAATGTTATGGCTAGATGCTTAGCAACCAACAGCCAATCGCTTGACTCACATTCACTTGCTTTAGACCATCATGGAAACATTGTGTGTTGAATTTAAGCCATCGTTTCTGCGTTTAAGGGGAAACGTCAAAAGGTGATGGAAAACGCATCAACTGGAGTGAAGAAGAGACCATTTAATTCTTATCTTTATAAAAGTCCATTCAGGATAAACTTGATAGTACAGTCGGCAATATATAATATGAGGTTGTGCAATGCTAGAATCTTTATTTAAACAGGTCGTGCGCTGCATTGGTCCAATCAATGACACTGACACCGTAAATATGTAAATAAGGATGTTAACCCAGGGTTGTGAAATGTCAGTTTATGAATCCTCTGGATTAATTGTTAACCCTGGGTAAAGTATGAGCCGTCAGTGTCAAACGCAAAGCAAAATAACCCAGGATTCCGTTTAGAATGACCCAGGTTTAACTATTTCAAGTGTGAATTTACTGTAGCCTAGCAGGGAAAAAAGAAAGAAAAGAAAAAGAAAAAAGTTTGACAGCTGCTCTGTTACTTTTAATGTTACACCTCATTTCCCATTGAATACATGCCATTCAATTGCCAGAGGCTACGGTCTGTTCTGCTCATTCCAACTCTGTGATGCAGCGATATTTAAGGTATCGTAAAATGTTCAATTATAAATTGGATATCAGTAAGCTGTAGGGGCCCACACTAACCATTACATTGCATGTGTGAGCTATGGCTGGAAGCAAGAAATGTGAGCAATGGGAAAGAAAGTGGATGAATTAAAGTGTCAATATCACTCTTAAGCAAATTGTTACTATTCAAAAATGAGCAGAGAATCAATACAGACTAGGGCCCTAATTCTTAGGTTCTGGAAACAGCAATCCTCTCAAGTGATTTTCTACTGAATACAGACAACTTTCACCTATAAACCAATCTGAGAGATTTCATACCTGACTCATGCATTTGAGTACATACAATTGTTTCATTTTGTGAAATCATAGGCCTTTATTTATGAGGCTGTTGATTTTGAGATCCCTCATTGACATTGTCATGATAACAGGGAAGAAAATGTGACGAATAGCAATACATTTAAGTGCAGACCCTGCAATTTTCCAACTACAAAGTGATGCCTGCTGTTGTCAGTTTGCGGAAGGGATTCCCACCCCCATTCTTGAGTGAATCTTTTTTTTATTTGGCTCAAGAAGTACAGAAAATAAACCATGAGATTGAGAGAGTAAAAGTCTTAAAAGGTTAAATAAGTAAAATATCTGTATTGCTAAGTGTAAATAGCAACAAAAAGTATAAATAGTGATGCTATTTGCACTAATTGTAAATAGTAAAATGCTATTCATTCTTAGTGCAAATACAATCATGTGAAAAATAAAGTACACCTTTTTGAATTCCATGGAATCAAGACACAATAAAAAATCATCTGGTCTTTAGCAGTTCTTAAAATTAGGGAAATACAACCTCAGATGAACAACAACACATGACATATTACACCGTGTCATTATTTATCTTACAAAAATTAAGCAAAAATGGAGAAGCTGTGTGTGACAAACTAAGAACACCCTGTGATTTAATAACTTGTAGAACCACCAAACTTGAAGTAATAATTTTCTTTATTACTTTATCAGTCTCTCACATCGTTGTGGATGAATTTTGGCCCACTATTTGTTACAACGTTGCTTCATTTTTTTGAGATTAGCAGGCATTTGTTTATGCAACGCTTTCTTTAGGTCCTGCCACAGCATTTCAATCGTGTTGAGATCTGGACTTTGACTGGGCCAGTGCAACACCTTGATTCTTTTCTTTTTCAGCCATTCTGTTGTAGATTTACTGGTGTGCTTGGGATCATTGTCCTGTTGCATGAGCCAATTTCGTCCAAGCTTTAGCTGTCGAACAGATGGCCTCACATTTGACTCTAGAATACTTTGGTATGCAGAGTAGTCCATGATCAACTCAATGACTACAGGTGCCCAGGTCATGTTACTGCAAAACAAGCCCAAATCATCACCCCACTTATGAGGTTTTTTTTTTGTTTGTTTGTTTGCCGTTTCTTTTAGCAGTACACGGTCTGACCTTGGGATGAATTTGCTGGGATGTCCACTCCTGGGAAGATTGGCAACTGCCTTGAATGTTTTCCACTTTTGAATAATCTTCCTCACTGTAGAATGATATACTTCGAAATAGCCTTGTAACTCTCCCTAGATTGATGGGCAGCAACAATTGCTTCTCATTGTGTTAACACACACCTGAATGCTCCAGACCAGCCAAAACTTCTGCATTTATAGAGGTGATCACACTTGCTGAAGATCAATCATTCAAAAGCATTAGGCATTGCCTGACTACTACTTAACCTCTTGATTCCTATGTAAGCAGTAAGGGGGTACTTAGTTTGTCACACATGGCTTCTCCATTTTGCCTAGTTTTTGTTAAATAAACCATGACACGTGAAATATGCCATGTGTTGTTGTTCATCTGAGGTTGTATTTAACTAATTGTAAGACCTGCCAAGGACCAGATGAATTTTTTTATGTCCTGATATATTAAACCACAGAATTCAAAATGGTTTAGTTTCTATTTCACGACTGTAGTTGTAGATATTGTTTGCACCTCAGTGTATTGTAGTATAAAACAGTAAGCAATAATAACAACATTTTCAGTGTATGTGATTAAAATCATAAATGGATGCTACTTTATTGGGACATTACTTGTACTTGGCATTACCTCCCCTACACCTACACCTAACCATACCCTTTAAACACTTTACTCCTACTATTCAATTATTTCCACTTTTTGAATAATGTCTTAATTTTTATTTAATATAATCGGTAATCTGAGCCGATATGCAATGGTGAAAGGGAGAAGAAAGAGTTTGCTAAAAGGCGGATTCGAACTCGAGTTGGTTGCATCAAAAGCTAACACCACATGCCTTACTCTTCACGTCACTGATTCTGTTGTCAGTGGGATTCCTTTTGTAATTTTTTCCGGAGATTGTATTTGTTTTATTTAGTCTGATTTCGATGTAATGTGATGTCATATATTAGTGGAAAGCGGGGCCTGGTTTAGAGGCTGCTGCGGACGGAGAGCATGTGTGGGAGAGCTGATGGTAAAGATGAGAAGGATACAGGGTCGGGCCATTGATGTCTTGGGGCTGGCCCTCTGTGGAGCCAGTTGTGTGGGGGCCTTCTGCTGGATTCTCGGGGCGGGAACTGGCCTCCGTCCTTTCCCGAACATGGTAGCGTGGACAGGTCAAGAAGGTGGGGGAACAGAGAGAAAGAGAGAGTGAGAAAGAGCTGCTTAAAGACCCCCCATACACCGCCAAATGGTCCTCCGCCAGCTGGATGGCTGTCTCCAGGGACTCTGGCCGATGCCACTAGAACCATTCGGCCGTTCGTTTCAGAAGCTTCATGGAGAACAGTTCCAGCACCACCACATATCCTCCCACATTAACCATTGTCGAAAGGCTTCACAGAGCTGTTGGGCAAAGGCAAACGGGTGGCCACACTCCTTGAGGGTCAGCAATCTAAAGCATTGGTTATGAGGTCTGGGCTGCGGCCCACCCGCTGCAAGATGGCCTTCTTGAGGACTTTATAGGTGAGGAGGCTTTGCACTGTCAGCTGTCGAGCAGCAAGCTGGGCCTCTCCTGATAGCAGTAGAATCAACCATCCCACCCACTGATCCTCTTACCAACGGTGCGCTCAAATAGCTCAATGAATGCCTCCGGGTCGTCCTCAGCACCCATCTTCTGCAGCGGAACATGCAGAGGCGGGGCAATGTTTGTTGGAGAGGCACCAGCAGTCCCCTGGGTCAGTACAGGGAGCTCCAGGAGAGGCTGATATGTTGCACATGGTGGAGTATGGTGAGGGACTTGACCAACTCACCCAGCGAGTGACACCATGACAGCATTCAGCCTCAAATGTCCCGGGTTTCGGCACCACTGTGACAAACTTTTGTCTTCCCGGTCTGGAAATGAGGGAGGCAGGGTCTGAGAGCAGCTTTGCAACAAATGTTGTCTCTTTATGAACACACATCTTTATAAACATAAACAAAAATGAAGCATGAGGGCTTTTCAACAATAACTCGAAACCAGCTTCAAACCAACAGACGTTTCTTCGGGGCACAGCATGAGACAGCAGAGCACGCTCCCCAGGCAACTTTCTTCACTCTCTCAAAGCTCTGCTTTTTATCCTGTCTCCCGACTCACTGCAAAATGATAACACCTGTTAGATTTCATTAACCAGAGGCCTTTCCCTTAACCATCAGCTCTCCTGCACTTGCTCTCCATCCACAGGAGCCTTCAAACATCACCCTGTTTTCCACAATAATGTAATGTTATAAAATAAAATAAAATAAATAATGTGCAGTACCTTTCAAAAGTTTGGGGCTGGTACGTTTTTTTTTTTTTTTTTTTTTTTTTTTTTTTCATGTTTTTGAAAGAAGTGGTGATAAGAGGTGATAAATAACATACAGTATACAGGAAATGCACAGATAATCACATGCTATTCTGGGAATTTTGTCTTAATGCAGGCTCAAGTAATCAGACATCAGCTGATGACCTCATCACTACGTGCCTTACAGCTAAGTTGCGAATGCCCTGTCATCAGTGCGCGTCGTATTTTCTTGCATGCGTCTGAACTAGCTGAAATATGAAAGGTCATCTCCATTAACAACTGCATTTTCTTAATGTCAGTGCTTTTAAGAGCCCCATGCGAAAGCACACCTCTGAAAGCCAAGCATCATTTTATTGCGAGTTATAGTGTGGAAGCTCGTCAGGCCCCCGTAAAAAAAGGGACATTAATGACATTTATGGCCTTTTACTTTAAGTGTAGGGAAGACATGAATGTTCAGGTCAAGTTTCTTTTTTTCTTGTAATAACACTCTCTGACTCTTGTAGAAGCTGGCTTCTAAACCCATATAAATAACATGACAGTGAGTAAATCCCATATAAAGTGATTTATTAATGTATATATTTATGAGACAGCAAAGTATCAAAAGTTGTAATTAATGATCATATTTTAATAATACTTCCGGCAAGACTTTTTAAAAATATAAAAATGTTAATAGGCAGATAAAAGCACAATAACAATATGACAACAAATTACACTTATTTTAGATACAGTGGTGGTCAGAATTAATGGCACCCCTGGTAAATATGATCAAAAATGGCTGTAAAAAAATGTGATCTGCAGTGTTTATCCTTTTGAAAAAAATTGCACAAATCTAACCTTTTTGAAGTAAAAAAATTGAAAGTGGGGAGGAAATCACATTATAAAATAAATGTTTTTTCTCCAAAACACGTCGGCCACAATTATTGGCACCCCTAGAATTTTTTATGAGTAAAATATCTCTGAAGTATATTCCCATTAATATTTACCTTTATTTAGCACACCAGGGAACTAGGAACATGAAATTGTCTAGCTGTGACTTCTTGTTTCACAGGAGTTTAAATATAAGGGAAACACAAAGGCCAAATTTCTTTAATCATCCATCACAATGAGTAAAACCAGAGAATATAGTTCTGATGTGCATCAAAAGATTGTTGAGTATCAAAAAATAGAAATTGGCTGTAAGAAAATAGCTCAAGAATTGAAAATAAGAAGTTCCAATCAACTAAAGATGTTACGAATCCTCCTGGAAGAGGATGTGTGTCTATATTGTCTTAATGCATGGTGAGGAGGAAAGTTTGAGTGGCCAAAGACTCTTCAAGGATCACAGATGGAAAATTGCAGAGATTACTTGAGTCTTGGGGGTCAGAAAGCCACAAAAAAAAAAAAAAAAAAATTCAAACAAACCCGACACAACCACATGCTGTTTGGGAGGGTTTCAAGAAAAATGCTCCTCGCTCCTCCAAAAATAAACTCCAGCATATTCAGTTGTCAGACATGACTGGAACTTCAAAAGGGACCGGATTCAATGGTCAGATGAAACAAAAATAGGGCTTTTTGGCAGCAAACCCAGCAGATGTGTTTGGTGCAAACAGGAATGAAGAGTACCCCATGCCTACGGTTAAATATACTCCTGGATCTTATATGTTGTGGGCCTATTTATTTGCCGGAGGTCCTGGACATCTTGTTCAGATACATGGTATTGTGGATTCTAGCAAATACCAACAGATCAAAAATCAAAATCTGACTGCCTCTGCTAGAAATCTTATAATGGGCCGTGGTTGGATCTTCTATCAGGACAACGGTCCAAACAAACATCAAAATCAACACAAAAATGGGTAACTGAGCACAAAATGAAGCTTCTGCCATGACCGTACCAGTCCCCTAAACTGAACCCTATAGAAAATGAGTGGGGTGAACTGAAGCGAAGAAGCACCAACATGAACTTGTGAATCTGAAGGATCTGGAGAGATTCTGTATGGAGGAATGGTCTCTGATTTCTTGTCAGTTATTCTCCAAACTCATCAGGCATTATAGAAGAAAACTCAGATCTGTTGTCTTGGCAAAAGGAGGTTGCAAAAAGTATTTAATAACAGGGAGCCAATAATTATGGCCAGCGTGTTTTGGAGAAAAGCATTTATTTTATAATGTGATTAACCCCCCACTTTCAATTCTTTTACTTCAATGAAAGGTTAGATTTTTGCAAATTTTTTGAATGAAAGATCAAAAGGATAAACCATGCAGATTTATTTTTTACAGCCATTTTTTCTCATATTTACCAGGGGTGCCATTAATTCTGACCACAACTGTATAAGTGTGAGAAACATCGAAACATTGACATCCATCCTAGCTGGGCTTGGGGCATTAATACAAATTTGTGGGGAGCGATGTCTGATTCATAAGCAAATGCATCCTTTTGAGTTGGATCTTTTCAATAAAACATTTGACTTGTCTGAATAATTTCCTCCATTTTCCTTTTATTTAAAATAATAGCTGCGACCTAATGCCATACCCTATGTCTTCACTCATGCAACCACAATGTAAACACACTCAGTGGTTCAAAAAGTCTTGAAGTTTTTGATCTTGTGTGTTTTAACAGTAATATTCAGATATTCAGAAACAGTTATACTCGGATACTCCGAAGCTTTTAATGATAAGAAAAAAAGACAAACTGATTCTTAAACAAGAACCAGCATTTCAGTAATGTCTTCCTTTTTTCCACTATATTTCAGAAAAACATAACAAACCCCAATATTTTAAATTGAATAAATCGATAGTGATGAATCGTAATGAATCATTAAGCTTTGTTTTTACTTTTCGCCTGGCTCTGCACCGCTAGTCTCCACTTCTCCTCAAACAGACGAGGCGTTCATAATCGACTCGCTTGCCATTGTACTGTTCTTTCAAAAGACAGGGGGCGACTCAGAGTAATTGTCCTAAACAATCTGTAAGCAGCACTGAGTGAGTAAGGTACACACGTGACAAGCATAAACCAGGCTTTATTTTCTGCTAATTCTTAAATCACACAGATTTGTTAGACTGATCCATATTGCAGTTATTTGAGCTGGGATGTGCATAGTATTTTGATTTTGCATGAAAAATAAATTTGACTGATGAACAAAATGATTTTTTTTTTTTTTATTACTATTTAGGAAGTACTGAAGGCCACCGGACTTGAAAGAAATCTAAAACATGAAACAAAACGAACATGAGCTCTAAACTTGACTTGAGACAATGACCTGGAACAGCATAACATGCTTTGATACTCAACAAACAAACATGGCAAACTAGAGGGCTTAAAATACATGATCATGGGGAAAGACATGACAACATCCAATGGCGAAGGGAAACTACTAAACATGAACCAAAAGACAGAATTGATAACAACATAAGACAATGAACCAATGAGAACATGGCACATGCGCTAAATGAGGGAACGGGGAATCACATGACAAAACAGGAAACATGACCGTGACAAATATCAAAATAAAAGACATGAAAGCATAAATATAACCCAAACCTAAAACAGATGCTTTTACTGGAGTGATATTGCATCATGGTATATGTATTTCAGCTCAAATGCACACTCTTAAAAGAAAGGGTCCTATTTGGAATCTTAAAGGGTTCTGAAAGGCACTTCATAACATTTTAGGGGTTGAAGTTATCGTCATGGATCATGTTATGGATTTAGTTTTAATTAATTCATTTTGTTTTAATTTGAATACATTTGATTAAATTCAGCTCGTAAACATAATTTATCACTAGAACATTTTAAATAAACCGTTAAACATAAGAAAAGTATTATTCACTCATTTAAGACATTTCTCCTTGTATAATATTTGGGCATAATGGGTTATTTTCAATCAAGTAAAGAGCCTTAGGGTTCTATGTAGAACCACATTGAAAATTTCTGTACTTCATCCACTGGTTTCATGATGAACAGGTGAAAAGTCAGACCACTCTGGCCACTATGGGTTTTATTTAACCCCATGAAAACTGCATGAGACAAATCATGAACTGTGCACCAGGAAGCCTCAACTGAAATGTATCCTTAACTACCAAACACATTTGTTGCATTGACCTGCATTTGACATTTTTAGAGAGAGATAAATCATTTTCCTGTCAACATTCCATATAATTATGACATATTCCATTGGCATGTTTAAGTAAATCATCTTGATTGGCATCCAATGATCTCAACCCATGTGTGCTGGGCTAATTGTTTTGCTAAACAGTTCTAAAGCAGGAAAAGGAACTGCAAGCAGTATTTCTCTGACAAAATCCTCCTCAAGACAGATCAGGGAAGAGGGTGATCTGAAACAGCATCCTCTGAGGACCCTTTGCTTAAGTGCTCAGCTTAAGAGCAGAACTCCATAACTAAGAGACTGAAATAACATCCATTTGATTATCTAGAAATAAACTTTTCCTACAAGATGTGCAGTACACTGTAAAAAAAAACTAAAAAAAATTACTTTAAAAGTCTGTAAAAATGAGACATTAAAAATCAGTTAATTTGTTAGTGTGTTCTTTATTATATACGAGGAAAAGCTGCAATAGATCTAACTGCACCTTTCATTTTTTACTGTAAATTACTGTTAAATGTACCGTTTTTGAAAAAAAAAAAGAGAAACAAATCATGTTATAATTTACAGTGAAAACTGAAAAGCCATAAAGCCGATTCCCAAAATCCATTGACACTTCACTTGATGTTTTTTCATTTTTTATTCTCAGTTGTTGTTGTTGCAATTATGTACATTAAGGTTTTATGTTAAATATTATGTTGTTAAATGAATGTTTATTGCAATATTTTATAGTGTCAAAGCTGCTTGTGATGAACTTTATGATTTTGAACTTTTGATTTATGGTGTGTCTTTCTCTCTACCGCCATTGTTTTTAGGGTGGTTTGACAATTATGTTAAAGGTACAAAACAGATTTTAAAGGGATGTTGGATTTACCAGTTTATTTGTTTATTTACTTATTTATTTATATAAATTGCAGATTTAAATTATACAATTTACAGGTTGTTAATGTTTACATGTTTACTGTATTTTTACAGACGTATTCTTGCAACCACAGCAGTCAGTTTTGTTTTGTTTTTCTTTAAAAACAAGACAGGTTTTTTTTAACAGTGTAGAAGCCTGAAACATCATGAATTATATTAATTTAGATGAATGTACAAGATTTTGAGTTTGAAGTAAGACCTAATTGTTTCCAGATGTGATCCTGCCTGTTCCCATCCTATCCACAGGTATCGGATGGTTGCGGAAATGATCTATTGCTCCTCCATTGTGATATTCATCATGAAACATTTCTGGTTGGGTTTATTAACCACGTCTTCTGACTGACAGCTCACAGCAGCAGGTTGCCATGTCAAGTGCATATGCCAGTCTCAGCCTCCGACGGCACACCCACCATCCGCCCACAGTCCGTTCACTAACTGTCTGACACAAAGCTGGAGAGTACTTTCACAATCTGGCAATCTCGCCTGGAAACCAACTCATGTTTACATGGTACCAGGTGGATAAAATGAGCACATTTGAGGAATAACTAATCACTGGGTTTAAGTTTGCCAGGTCAGTGGGTTTGAGGCTTGTTAACTCTCCATTATAGCTGTAAAAGGGTTTTTGAACCTTTGATTGGACAGAATTCAGAAAAAAGTCTCTATATTTTACATTTTACATTTAAATTGTTATGCTGATAAAGAGTTTACTAATAAGAAACAATAAGATCATCATTAGCAGTGTAGCGTCATGAAATTATTGAAAATAAATTACCAATAAATTGATCTGGCTCTTGTTTATTGCTAAAATATGAAGAGGGAACTTTCTAACAGACAACTAATTTATTTTGTAAATACATCTTGGTAAATAGACTTTTAATGAACATTTATACCATCATCATCAGGTTTAGCTTTGAAGAAAACTAACTGACTAAAAAAAAAATATATATATATATATATATATATATAATTTTTTATAAAAAAAAAAAAAATTTGGCCTAGCAAACTTTGTCGTTTTTTTCACATGCTGTTGCAACAACTAGTAACGTTAGAAAAACGAAAAACTACAACACCACACCGAATCTAGCTAGACCGGAAACAAAACGACAGGCACGCCGCACACACTTGTTTGGGCTTGTGAGCCGGCCAAAGAGTAGTAGGCTAACGTTACGTTTTGAGGGGATGGCGAGCGCGAGATGCCGAAATGGAAGCCAATAAGATTCTGAATAGAAAGTTTACTTTTAAAAAGTTCCCAAATGGTTCCATTGACAAGACCAAAGTGATCTGTGTGTTTTGTCATTGTGAACTGAGCTATCATCGCAGCACGTCCAGTCTGAAATACCTCTTGATGGCCAAGCAATTATTTGCTCCAAGTGAGAATGTTAGTGTGAAATTGAACACTACAGTATATGCCAATGTTGTTTTCAATAAAAAAACATTTGCACAAAGCGCCGATCCACTTTTCCATGTTGATAAGAGCATTAAGATGAGAAAAAAATAATGTGACAAAAAGAAAATCAAGGGACATTTAGAATAGATAAAAATGTGCGATTAATTACGAGTTAACTATGACATTAATGCGATTAATCGCGATTAAATATTTAAATCGTTTGACAGCACTAATACATATATATATACTGTATATTGCCAATATCAAGACCAAATAGAGTTGCAAAAGTGATGATGATGATGATTTCGAAACCCATCCTTTCGAAACAAATTCGCCCATCCTACATTCAGCAGAAAAACGTATATATGCATTAATTACCTAGAAAAATATCTGTGTGTGTGTTAACCTGTGTGTGTGTTAACGCTGAGAGACACAGCATGAGAGTCTATGGTTTCTGTCACAGGTGCAGCGTTGTTTGGCCCTGGCTATTGTGTGAATGTTAATTAAATGTGTGTTGTATTCAGGAGCTTTAGCTGGTAATCCCTGTTTAATTGTGTGTGTGTGTGTGTGTGTGTGTGTGTGTGTGTGTGGTTCAAACCTCACAATGTCGATTATAAGGGCATAGCATGTACTGATGATACGTGAGGGAGATGGAATATGATCATATATGTGTCTGTGTGTGCACACATGTGCATCCCTGCCCACTCTTGTTTGCTTGTGTGTGATGGTGTGCCAACATAGCCCACAAAGGAATGTTTCCAGGGTTGCCAAAACCTGAACAGAAAACAGCTGCTGTCAAGTGTGTACTTGTGTGTTTGTGTGCGCTAGCCGGTGTGTGTATGCATGTTCAGAGAACTACCCACTGCAAGAATACACAGCCTCTCACAGACCGCTGGTTTTCTGCATGGGAGCGCAGCATCTGAAATGGCTGTCACTGCGGGATAATGAGGCCTGTTGTTAAACAGGTCTCTCCGCGCATGTGTGTGTATTTGTGTGCGTATGTTCATACGGATCCCTGTGTGTAGGAGGACAGCCTTTATACATCCGTCTCTCTTGAAGTCAATTTGACTGTGATAGTGAAAAGGATTGGATTAAAGGCAGAGGTGTGTGTGTGGAAAAGGAAAATAGACATGACTCCCACGACCAAACGATCAGACCAAACGATACCAATGAGTCCAAAATTCAAGAAAAACAATAAACGTTTTTATTAAGATAGATAAGAATCATATGTAAAATTGAGTATTTCCAGACATTAACAAAATATCAAACTAACTTCCCTCGAAGTATCCTAATCAAAATCCAGCAAATACCCTAAATACACTAACAAAAAAGAACGTACGTGATTTTCAAAGAAAAGGGCAGGTCAACCCTACAAAACACCATCACTGAAAATAAAAGACATAACAGAATCTAAATCAGGTACAATAATGGTCTGACGGCTGGAGAGGAGGCCCTGAATCACAACAGCTCAACTTCAGAGAGCGGAAGCGATGGTTTTAAACCGCTTCAATCAAAGGTGTGGAGGCATCCCGCAGCTGACCAGAGGATCCTGCTTAGAACAAACAGCAATAAAAAAAACACACACACACACAGAAATAACAATAACGGAGAATACAAACAACATACAGAATCAAAACATTTTATACGAAATTACCAGGCCGTTCTCATCCCAAGGCATCATATATTGACGCTTTTGACATTTCGTCTACATCGAACGCACATGGCACCCTTTAGCGTCAATATGAGACGCAGATAGAAATGGGCCAGAAGGCGCCTCCTAGCGGTCTAACCCTATCCCTACACTACACCTAAACCTACCCATAACCGAACAAAGCTCTGTGCGTCTCATATTGACGCTAAAGGGTGCCATGTGCGTTCGATGTAGACGAAATGTCAAAAGCGTCAGTATTATGACGCCCAAGGATGAGAATGCGTTGCACACATAATTCCGTAATACCACCCGTAATACAACCCGATAACCACTCACAACCTTGTAGCATCATAGCCGCTAGTTTTGCATGAGGAATCACCACTTACATTTTCTAAAATTATGCTTTTAATAAAATAGCTACAAGCTAGGCATGGTAATATCCTTAAAGAGTGTATTTCATGAAAACTACCACAGTCTCCAGACAGTTCACAACTACAGTATTTTGATTTGTCGAACAATCGTGTGAAAATGTACAACCTTTCAAATTCATACGTTTCTGTACGATCTTCTTTCACCACTAAAGGGGAGTTTTAGATGTTGGGTTAGGAATGAAGCTTCATATACTTTTTTCATACAAATTATACATTTGTATATGAATCACATTGTACAAATATACAAAACTAAACACTTATTAAACAGCTACATTTTCTCAAGAGATTGGATTGGATAAAACATTTGAGCAACACCAGTGTTCATTTGTATATCAAGTGCTGTGTTTAGTTTGCAGCGGAAAAAAAAGATGCATTCTTTGTGCTAGTCACACCAAGGATACAACTTATTATTATATTTATTTATTATTTATTTATGTACTTATTGTACTTATTTCTATGCCTATTAAAACTTACCATCCGATATAAACTGAGTAAAGATGCGGCCACATTAACCAAATATCCATTGTCCTTTTTTTATATATATTTTATTTTATTTTTGACAAGCTTCTAAAAGGGTGGAATGGACTTTTTACATTAAATAATAATATCAATAATATTATTGTATTATCTTGTTTTGATCATGCAAATTTTTTTGCAATATACAAGGTATCTAAGATCATGTTATTGCTTAAATAACAGTATCATATTTAATTAATCTTCTTTCTCTTTCTTTTCCTTTTCTTTTCCTCTTCTTTTGAGAAAATAGAGGAAGACTGGATATGAATATGAATTCTCTCTCTCTCTCTCTCTCTCTCTCTCTCTCTCTCTCTCTCTCTCTCTCTCTCTGTCTGTCTCTCTCTCTCTCTCTCTCTCTCTCTCTGTCTGTCTCTCGGTAAATGTGTGCTTTGTCAGTCTTTCACAAGTCCATCACTATTCCTCCCCTCTGCCGATCTCAGATGAAATCTTGCCCTTTGTTCCTCCATCTATCAGTCCATCATCCTTTTTTCTTTTCTTTCTCCTTTCATTCTTCCAGTCTGTTGTTGCTGACTTCAGGGATATGTTAAATTTATGCACGTCGACTGAACTCATGGGAATAAAGATCTACGCACACACGCGCGCACTTGAGTCTTGTGAGACATCAACTGCACACATTTGAATGCATCTGCCCCCTAAAACAGTTGGATGAAAGGAAACACTTCATCCTCTATCCATCCATTCATACGCTTGCTCAGCTTTGACCCCAGTGGTGATACGCCGAAGTGAGTCTGCGCTGACGTTAGGGTGGCTAGTGTTGGTTGATGTGTTGACAATGGAGGCTTTTGATTGGTGGGTTGGTTGAGCTCAAGAGAGCTTTCTTGGGTTTGTCTGACCGATCACATGACGCAAGCCTAACATTCCATGCAGCAGTCCGTTTTGCATTATTTCACCTCGCGCTGCTTGTTAAACTCTAGTTTTGGGTGGAAGGGGGTTTTATCTTTTAATTGGCCTCTTTTTTTTCCTGGTTACCCTCCGTTTCCCCTTTTCCTCCTGACTTTTCCCTCCCTTTTTATGTCGTCCAGTTGGGCTTGGCCCAGACCCTAACATACTCTCCCTCTCTGTGAGTCCCCCCTCCCCAAGGTTCTGCCCGACTGACTCATCCGCTCTGGCAGGGCACCCCTGTTTTGTCAGATGTTGGCGTGGTCCACTGCCCTACATGACTTGGCTCAGGAGGGACCAGGCACTGTGTTGAGGGGTGGACAGAGCGGATGTAACTGTGAACTGACCCCGGTAATAAAACCATTTTTACCATTTAAATCCACTTGGAATTGAAGTTCAGGACATGAACTTGTTTGAGGGACTTAAAGTAAAAGTCCACCCAAAAATGAAAATTATGTAATTTTTAACTCACCCTCATATCATTACAAATCTGTATGACTCCCTGCAGAACACAAAAGAAAATATTTTAAGAACAGTTTTTGTCCATGCAATGAAAGTCAATGGGTTTGACTAAGTTTCACTTTATTTTGATTGTCCACCTTTAGACATTCTGTTGACTGTAAATAATGTTGCACCTACATGTCAACTAACTCTTATTAGAATATTAGTAGACTGTTAGGGTTTGGGATAGTAGAATAAGTTAACATGTAGTTGCAAAGTTATAGTCAGTATAATATCTGTTTGGGAGCATCAAAATAAAGTGTTAGCAGATATTAAGCAGACAGTCTACTAATACTCTAATCAAATGACCATCAAATGAAAGTGTTACCGAATACAAAGAAACTTTATATTAAGTGTAAGTTTTAAGAATTAAGTTAATAATTTGATACAATGCACTTTTTGTGTAAATAAATGTTTTTACATTGACTTTTCCTTTACCCCTTAACCTACCCTTAAACCTAACCATTTCATGAAACCTGTCCCTAAACTTAACCGTATCCAATTAGCAGCAATAGCAGCAAGTGTTTTACGATACAACATGAACACAAAATGTGTTGCATACCAAACAATGTTTTTGTTTGTCTGTTTTTTATGTAAGTACATACAGTATTAAAGACACCTCGTGTAAAGTGACCCAAAACAAGGATTAGCTAATCTGAACTAGCTAAGGAGCTGAAAAATCTCTCCGATACTAAAGAGACCAACTTGGACATACTGAGAGACCATAGGGGATTTTGCACCGAAATAACCTTTTCATAATTCCTAGAACTATTGGTGGAATTACCCATTTTGTGGCGTGTGCGCACTGCAGGGACTAGGAACGATTTTAGATCTAGGAACTCCTTTTGGAGGAACTAATTTAGTTCCTGCTTCAGAGTAGGGTCTAAACCAGCACTATAGGAACTACCAGTGATGTTAGTGTACGCTGATTGGCCGAACACACGCGAAACATCAGCACCCGACATTTTTTAAATAGCTGTGTAAACACACAGATTATAGCCTAAATATTTACTCTACAAACTAACTTTACGAACATGGAAAACAGTGATAAATGGGCCTCTTAAACTTTACTCTGAGAAAATCCAGCGCAACCTTAAGGGGACCAAGCGAAGCATGATTATGTATTTCTGCTCAGCTAGCAATGCTGGACATCAACCATGCGGCAAATACCTTTTCATACTCTGTCTACTTTTTATGTATAACAGTTCTATCTAATATCGTATTAGACAGGACTGTTTGACAGATCATAAACTAATGAACATGAAGAATGTGAGCACTGTGTGCTCAGGCTCTGGCAGGCGTTCTCATCACCATCAAAATAAAGGTCTGCTGCGCCATCAAAAATAAAAGTCACAACAACAAGAGTGGCTTACGTCACTTCAGAGTTCTTACTGGCCGTGCGAATGCAACCAGGAAAATGTTCCTTAGGGAACCATTAGTTCCCTTTCAAGTTGACGCTATGGGGAACGCTTTGCGTGATGACGTCTTGAAGCACATGTAAAATCAGTCCAATGGTGTGGCGGAACGTCAGAGGCGGGTGACGTCACGAACCAGGAAGCTATAAAAGCCAGCCAGAAGCTTTCTGAGTCTTCCGTTGCGCTCTGTGTGAAATCTGTCTCTGTATATTTGGTGTTGTCTGTCTATATCATATATATATATATTCAGTATGGCGAGCAAGCAGCAGTATAGGTTGTGTGTGCACCCCTGCCCGCGTTATTTAACGGGTGGGGACACTCACATCCTTTGTGTTGCTTGTTTGAGAGAGGAGCATGCCCAGTCAGCACTCGAGGGTGCTGGCTGTGAGCAGTGTGACGCGCTGCCTTTGCGTACGCTCCGATCCCGCCTGGCGTTCTTCCAGAGCGCTCAGGATCGCGTTCCCCAGGGCTCTGTGTCGATCACAGACCTGGGGTTCGCAAATGGATCTATCAGTGGATGCTGAGACGGGCTCTGCCTTATCTCAGTCTCCTTCTGATAGACCCAGTGCCTCTCATCAGGGTTCGGAAGCACGCGCTGCGGTTTCTTCCGCCCCGATGGAGGCACCAACACTGCAATTGTCCAGCTCTGAGGAGTTGGATGTTGTTAGTGTTGACGCTGAGTCTGAGGATTCGCCACCTCAGTCTCATGCGTTTGAGGAATTGCTTGATGTTGTAACAAGAGCTGTCGAGCGATTATCTATTGAGTGGCCAGAAGATAGGCAGGGCGTTCGTTCGAAAAGCAAGCTCGACGAACGTTTCCTGCCATCTCGTGCACAGCCTCAGCGCAGAAGCCTTCCGTTTTTCCCCGATCTCCACACTGAGGTGTGGAGATTGTGGGGAAAACCAGTGTCATACAGAGTATATACTGCACAAACATCCCACTTCTCCTCTATACACAATTATAAAGAGCATGGTTATGGGGAGATGCCGAGGGTGGAGGAGCTATCTCTCTCCAGCAACGGCATCTTCTCTGAAGGCTCCTGCATTACCATCCAAACCAGTAAAATTCACTTATTCCCTGGTTCATAAAGCTTATGCCGCCGCCGGCCAAGCTGCAGCGTGTTTGCACACTATGTCCCTAATGCAAGCATACCAGGCAGAATTATTGGTTGATTTTGTAGAGGGCGGGGGTATTGGTCCCGATACTGTTTCCGAACTGCGTAGAGCCACAGATTTGTCTCTCAGGGCCACCAAGGATACGGCTAAATCCATCGGCCGCTCTATGGCAGCCCTGGTGGCCACTGAGAGGCATCTGTGGCTCAACCTAAGTGATATAAAGGACAAAGAAAAACATGTTCTTTTGGATGCACCGGTTTCCACTGAAGGTTTATTTGGAGATGCAGTTAATAGTGCTGTAGCTAAATCTCAAGAAGCTTCAAAACAGGCAGCTGCACTTCAGAAACTTCTCCCCCGCCGTTCTTTCTATGAGGCTGCTGAGCGGGAGCAGCCTCACTCCTCTAAAAAGAGCGCTGAGCACCGTGCCACTCAGAAACAGAGCGTTTCCTCCCGTGCTCCCCCACAAAAATCTCGGGGACACGGAGGGCGCTCTCAAACCCAGCAGTCTTCGAGGGGTAAAACGGATCTGCGGACCGTTATTACCGCCAAGAAGGCTGCTGGGGAAAAGTCCTGACGTCCGAGGGCTCAGGACAAATGAGGGTAGTCCCCCCCGAAGCAGAGCGGTCAACACCTCGTTTTACGGTGCCCGTCTCTCTTCGGTGCCCTCAGGGGACCGGTCTGCCAACCCTGCCGCCTCCGGTGTTTCAGGGCGCAGCGGTCTCCGGCGAGCACATATCTCAAGGACCACCCGGAAACGTAGTGGCCTCGGGATGCCCGCCCCCTCTGAGGAGGGTGCTAGAGCAGTCTGTTCGGTCGTTCCCTGCCGGTGCGCCGTTACAGGGCAACGAACCGACTACTCAACAGCAACAAAATCCAGAAACCAGTCTCGAGAGGCTGGTACCTCTAGTAGAATCTTTGACAGCGTGGAAGCTACTGTCAAATGTTTCTCGTTGGGTCCTGCAGACCGTGGAAAAAGGGTATCAGATACAATTCAAGAAACGCCCACCTCGGTTTATGGGGGTCCTGCCCACAGTGGTGGGCCCCGAGCAGGTTCTGGTTATGGAACAGGAAGTAAACACTCTGTTAGAGAAAGGGGCCATAGAATATGTACCTCCCTCCAACAGGGAAACCGGGTTTTACAGCCGGTACTTCATAGTTCCAAAGAAGGACGGGGGATTGCGTCCCATTTTAGATCTTCGAGTTCTGAACGAGTCAGTCATGCAGCTCAAGTTCAAAATGTTAACATTGAGACAAATCGTGCCACAGATCAGGTCCGAGGACTGGTTTGTCACGATAGATCTCAAGGACGCATATTTCCATATTTCCATCCGTCCGTGTCATTGGAAGTTCCTGAGGTTTGCTTTCGGGGGCAAAGCATACCAATATCGAGTTCTTCCATTCGGCCTGGCTTTATCACCCCGCACTTTCACCAAATGCGTGGATGCAGCTCTGGCGCCCTTGCGCCTTCAGGGTATTCGCATATTGAACTACATCGACGATTGGTTGATTTTAGCTCAGTCGCATCAGTTGGCGATTCGGCATCGAGATGTCGTCCTCGCCCATATGAAAGAGCTGGGGTTACGGCTGAACGCCAAGAAGAGTGTGCTTTCTCCACTTCAGAGGACCACTTTTTTAGGCGTGGTTTGGGATTCAGTGTCGATGCAGGCGCGCCTGTCACCGCCACGGATAGATTCCATCCTTGCAGCTGTGAAAAGTGTAAAGCTTGGCCAGCTACTCACTGTCAAACAGTTCCAGAGACTGTTGGGTCTCATGGCAGCAGCTTCCAACGTGATACCTTTTGGACTACTGCACATGAGGCCCCTGCAGTGGTGGCTCAGGACCAGGGGGTTTTCCCCGAGGGGCAACCCATTTCGCACAATCAAGGTCATGCGGCGATGCCTACGTGCCTTGGTTATGTGGAAGAAACCTTGGTTCCTGTCCCAGGGCCCAGTGCTGGGAGCTCCTTGTCGTCGCAAACTGCTAACGACGGATGCTTCCCTCACGGGTTGGGGAGCGATCCTAGAGGGTCGCTCATCTCAAGGTCTGTGGGAAGACCATCATCGTTCCTGGCATATCAATCGCCTGGAGATGTTAGCTGTCTTCCGGGCTCTGAGGAGCTTTATCACAGATCTCAGGGGACACCATGTGTTAGTGCATACGGACAACACGTCGGTAGTCGCCTATATCAACCACCAAGGGGGTTTGCGCTAGCGCCCATTATCCAATCTGGCACGCCATATCCTCTTGTGGTCCCAGGGGAAGTTGCTGTCACTCAGGGCAGCCTACATCCCCGGGGTCCAGAATATAGGAGCAGACACTCTGTCGAGACAGGGGCCGAGGCCCGGGGAATGGAGGCTCCACCCCGAGGTGGTGGAGCTGATATGGAGGGAGTTTGGCCAAGCACAAGTGGATCTGTTTGCGTCTCGAGAGACGTCTCACTGTCCACTTTGGTTCTCCCTCACGCATCCAGCTCCTCTGGGACTGGATGCTATGGTACAGACGTGGCCGAGGCTACATCTGTATGCCTTTCCCCCAGTTGCTCTGCTCCCGGGAGTTCTGGAGAGAGTTCGCAGGGACCGGGTTTGCCTGCTTCTTATAGCCCCGCGCTGGCCGGGCAGAGTATGGTTTCCCGATCTTGTGTCCCTCCTCGACGGGCATCCTCTGGAGCTTCCTGTCAGGAGGGACCTTCTGTCCCAAGCAGAAGGGGGCCCAGCTCATAGAGTCAGGTCTCTCAACTGAGGTTGTTGAGACCATTCTACAGTCCAGAGCTCCCTCCATGAGGAAACTTTATGCCCTGAAGTGGAGAGTATTCACTTCTTGGTGTAGTGACCGTCGGTTGGATCCAGTCAACTGCCTAATTGGTACAGTTCTGGAGTTCCTGCAGGACCGGTTCACTGCAGGTCTGACCCCGTCCACTTTAAAGGTTTATGTGGCGGCTATAGGTGCTTACCACGTTCCTTTGGGTGGAATGTCTGTGGGGAAAGACCCTCTGGTATCTCGTTTCCTTCGTGGCACTTGGAGGCTGAGGCCTGCAGTTCGCTCTAGGGTGCCACCTTGGGATTTGTCCATTGCGCTGCAAGGCCTTTCCCTGGCCCCCTTTGAGCCCATCGAGGAGGTTCCTGAGAAATTCCTAACTCTGAAAGCTCTGTTCCTTCTCGCCATTTCTTCTCTCAAGGTCCCCACTAATGTGGCTAGACCTATTGTTCTGCAGGCCTTCTGTCCTCCTCCTTTTCAAAATGCGGACCAGGAGGCAAATAATTTGCTTTGCCCTGTTCGGGCGTTAGACGCTTATGTCCACAGAGCTGCCCTGTGGCGTAAAAGCGATCAATTGTTCGTATGCTTTGGGTCCCCTAACAAGGGAGGTCCAGTGTCTAAGCAAAGGATGAGCAAGTGGGTGGTTGAGGCTATCTCACTTGCTTATGAGGCGGCTGGGCAGCCTTCTCCTTTGGCTGTCCGGTCGCACTCTACTAGGAGTATGGCGGCCTCTAAGGCCCTTTTATCAGGAGTATCTTTACAGGACGTTTGTGATGCGGCAGGCTGGTCCTCACCGCACACCTTCGTCAGGTTCTACTCTTTAGACCTAGACTCTACTCCAGGGTCTCAGGTTTTGTCTTCCTAGTGCTGCTCACTTGATTTCACACAGGACAGACATTTGTAGCTATGGTGGCGTTGGTATAGACGTTCCCCATAGCGTCAATTTCGACACAACGCGAGTTCCCTTGAAAGGGAACGCCTCGGTTACGACTGTAACCTCGGTTCCCTGAAGAGGGAACGAGCGTTGCGTCACCTTGCCATATCTCCTTCATGCCTGTCAGCACGACTTCAGACTCTACGAAGCTTTCGTTTTCTGTTTCGGGCTGGCTTTTATAGCTTCCTGGTTCGTGACGTCACCCGCCTCTGACGTTCCGCCACACCATTGGACTGATTTTACATGTGCTTCAAGACGTCATCACGCAAAGCGTTCCCCATAGCGTCAATTTCGACGCAACGCTCGTTCCCTCTTCAGGGAACCGAGGTTACAGTCGTAACCGAGGCGTTCTCAATCACCCTGGTGGTTACTAGAACTACCCGGTGCGAAAGCCCCTCATGACAACATTTTTAAAGGTGGTCAGGGATGCATGTGACCATGCCATATTCATAGTATGAAAGCTAAAGTCCCCTTACATTAGCAGGCAAAAGTCGAAAAACTATCGAAACTTTCATATATAGTTTGACAGCATAGATTATATAGTCACAATCTAAACCTGAATTTCAAAACATCTCTGGTTACAACTGTAAACATGGTTCCCTGAAAAGTGTAATGAGACACTGCGTCTTGGATGGACACTGTGGGGACGCCATCAGCGTATCCGGTGTCTGCAGCACATGTGAAAAAACTTCAATCTGATTGGTTGGTGACAGTCTTTGATGTCATAAGCAGTGCGCCTGGAAGTATAAGAAGGGGCCCATGGTACACGTCGTCAACTTCTCTGACGGAGATGGGCAAGCAGGGCCAATAGCATGGTAAGGAGACGCAGTGTCTCTTTCCACTTCTCAGGGAGCCATAGTTACAGTTGTAACCAGAGAAACGTCAACTGATTACATAGCCGGAGTCAGTGCGTCCATCAAGGGCACGAACCATCTTGTAGTAGTGCTCCCTAAGCCATTATCTTCCACAAAAATAGAAGATCCTTTCAGAGGATGTTTTAACCATTCATTAAAGTGAATCGGTTCAAATGAGTCATTAGTTCGCGAATCGGACGTGTCATTAGTGGACGGGTGTAGCTTACGGCAAGTGTTGTGTGATTATCCCGGCTGTTTATTTTTTAGCACAATTCACACTCCGCGGTAATTCAGGAGAAAAAAAATCTCAGAATGCTCCATGTGAAACTTCGGTCTTCCGCCCTTTTTCTATCGTGACTAATCATTTTGATTACTATGCACGAGGGAGAGAGAGCAAGACAGCGCTCGTGTTGTTTGAAGACGGTGAGTGGGCGCGTGCTACTTTACCAAGAAATAAAAGCATAGGTCGTTTGTGTGTCCTCTGGTATCAAAAACCTGGAACACGGAGGCATCATTTACTCCGCTAATGACGTCACGGACTGTCGCAAACCAATCAGATTGGAGTGTTTTCACATATGCTTTAGACACCGGATACATTGGTGGCGTCCCCATAGTGTCCACCCAAGACGCAGTGTAGAGCTCCCATTCGAAAGAGAATTTGATTTATGCTTTAAAAACGCAAGTGTCTAGAATGTTGCTACATAAAGTCTACTACGGTTGTCTCATCAGGCATGTTAAATCACACACTTGTGAGAGTTGTAGTTTATTTGTAGAAACTAGTTACGAACAGCTTCGGAATTCACATTTGATGTGCAACAGTATGCAATTTATGTTGCAGAACGAAACTAAGTCTTCAAGGAATGTTAACTTTATTTTACTTGCAAATTGGTAGCCTAGACATGGCGAATTAGCCGGCTTGGTCTACAAATCGTCCTCATGACTGAACAGCCTTACTGTATAGTTGACTAGTTGACAAAAGAAAAAAATAATAATGAAGGTTTGGTGAACACCTGTAATGAAAGGAATATTACAATAGGGTGATGGCTTGGAAGAGTACAAGGGTCTTTCTCTATCATTCTCACTCATTCTCTCAGAAGAATACTCATCATTATCCTGGTATCTAAAAATATCGCTCTGTCTTTCTACCTCTTTTTTCTGCTTTCTGGGTCACCCTCTTCTTGCCTGCACTGCTCCTGTCAGCATCTAACCAGCTGAGCCTCATACACGCAGCCTACAGCAACACACACACACAAACACACACACACACACACAGACATTAATGCTTCCATGCCTCATCGTCTTCAAAAGTCGAATCTTCACGCCTAAGTGTGTTGCTTTTGTTCAGTAATGTGTGTGTGTGTGTGTGTGTGTGTGTGTGTGTGTGTGTGTGTGTGTGTGTGTGTGTGTGTGTGTGTGTGTGTGTGTGTGTGTGTGTGTGTGTGAGCATTATAGAGCGACTGCTGTCATTTTATCAGCAGGATATTCTCAAAGGAAGGAGCATGAACTTTATTTGTAGTAGACAAAGTATTACGTTCATCCATCCTCAAATATCAGATTAGGATATCAGAAAAGGTTACCTATCTCCTCTCTCGAAGCGAACAACAGCAGGCTGCTTTATTTAAAGGTTACTCGCATCGGAAAAAAAATAGACGTGATCTGTTTTTCTGCACAAATATACTTTTTTTAATTGCTGCTATTGCAGTTTTTATTGCAGTCAGTGCCCTTTAAAGTTGAAGTGTGTAATTTTTGGGATGTAAAAATCTTTCCTTTTAGTCTTAGTGTGGTATGCATATCATAAGTAAACCATTTGTAAGTTGATCACCCCAAAAATAGTTCTGTGGTACTTTCATAGCTCTTTTTGATGTTTTTTTTATGCAATAATAACAAATACAAAAACATGACAATAATAAACAATACTGAGGGTTACATTACAAAAACATAAAGAATATTAAACTAGCTTAAATGAGTGACACCATTGCAGAGTCTTACATGCAGTAGAGTTTTTAGAGTTCCTCACATAATTTAGATATATGTCAAAATCTACAATATATATACTCGACAATACATATGTCAAGTTTTCTTTGAAAATTTACACTTGTGAAAATAAAATTTGGGCTAATACAGAAGTTTAAAGATAGATACCCTTTAACAAAGTTTGAAAAGTCAACCCCAAAATGTTTGCAATACACACATTCCCAAAACAAATGAATAATCAAACTGATGACAAAAGGAGCACAAGCGGGAAATACTATTATTAAATTTAGAAAATGTATAATTAACTGGGTAGCAATTGTGAATAATTTTAATAGAGACTTCAACCACTTTATTAAAATGTATTTATTTTGATCTTCCCATACTATATCATCAAATTTGTCATTCCAAAAGCTTACAGAAGCAGGTAAAGAAATCTTAGCTCTGTTAAGAATTGATCGAATTTTCTTGTTTGACAAGCTGTAGGTGGAGAGCACAAAGGACCTTTAGGGCCAGGTTTGACTAAAGGTTTCACACAATCAGGAATTGCACCAAAAACAATGGCAGATCACGCTATAACCAATAATTACATTTGCGTTGAATAGAAAGAATAAGAGGTTCAAAGTTAAGTTTTGATCTTTTTTTCTGATCTTTACATATGATTATACCCAAGTATTTAACTTCGGATTTGACTGGAATGTCACAGACTTTAACATCAGTGGAATGTTTAATAGATAAAAGTTCACATTTGTGAATATTAAGAACTAAACCAGAAGCAGATGAAAAGAGAGAAATTATATTTAAGGCTACAGAAACTTGATCTTTATTTTTCAAAAAACAGAGTTGTGTCATCAGCCAATTGTCTTATTAATATTGATCGATTTGCAACAGATACCTTTCAAATTACTATTTTGAATGTGGATGGTTAATAATTGCATTGGAAGCAGAAAAAGATACGGCGATATTGAGCAGCCTTGACGGATGCCTCTATCTATATTAAATCTATGATTAGTACCATGCTGTAATTTAATTGAAGCATTGGCGTTATTGTACAAAGTTTGAATTACATTGATAAAGTTTGGGCCAAAACCAAAAATATTCAAATATATAAGAATAAAAGGAAACACTACAGAATCAAAAGCTTTATAAAAATCAAGAAAAAACAAGAAACCGTCATCAGGGATCAGATCCGACTAATCTAAAATATCAAGAACAAGTCTAATATTATTTTAAATAAGTCTGTCTTTCATGAAACCTGACTGAAAGTCATCAATTATATTATCTAAAACACATTTAATTATTTTTGCAAAAATCATGGCTAGTATTTTGTAATAATTTTTTTAACAAGCTTATAGGTCGGCAGTTTTCAAGTTGAGCGAGGTCCTTTTGAGGTTTAGGGTTGAACACCCTGAGTCATAGAGCTTGGGAGAGTTCCCTTATGTAGTCTTTCTAAATATACTTGGAGAAGAAATGGAGAAAGAATATTTGAGAATTTCTTATAGAACTGTGGTCAAACCATCATTTCCAGGAGATTTATTTAGTTTCAGCTTATCGATCGCCTCAAAAATATATTTAATTTGAATAGGAGATTCACACAGACTTTTGCCAATATCATCCATTTTGGAAATACGGTCTGAGTCAAGAGAACTAAAAAATAAATCCAAATTTTGTTGAGAGTGTCTAGAACGATAAAGATTTTTATCAAATTATTCACAATAATTAGAAATTTCCTTAATGATCTTTTAAAACCACTCCATTTGTTAAGACTATTTATAGAATTTAGATGATTATGCTGTTTCTCTAACAAAAAAAAAAAAAAAAGTGGAATTTTGTTCTCCCTCTTTCATCCATCTCCTTCTTGAACGAACAAAAGCACCCTTTGCTTTACATATACAGTATATAAGTTATCTAATGAGTTCTGAAGTTCAGCCAATTCTAATTTCTGGACAACTGATACATTTTCAAAGGGGATGCAGGAGAGACAGACAATTATTTTAACAATTTTAAGTTCCTCTAATTTGTACATTAACCTAATATTGTATTTTAATAGCTCCCAATTAGAGCCAAAATTATTTTCAGCTTGAGCTTTATTTAAAAGGAAATGAATCTTAGAAATTACAGATTGAAAAGTTTCCTCATCCTCTAATAAAGCAGAGGTTTTTTTTTTTCAGTTTTTTTTTTTTCAGTTTTTTATTTTATTTATTTTATATGAACTAAAGAGTCAAATTTTAACCAGAAGTCAATCCTAGACCTCAGTGAACCAGAGCATGAGGATGTTTTTCCCTCCAAATGTCAGACAGACCAAAATGGGAAATCAACTCACAGAGGCCTGATAATCCATTAGATATTCTAGGTGATCTATCCAAAGAGCTGTTTATAGTTTGGTTAAAGTCTCCACCCAAAATAATAAGCAAATTAGAAAATTTTTATTTAAAATAGTCTAAATATGTTTCTATTGAATTAAACAATTTTAAGTTTTTTTATTTATTTTAATTTTTATTTATTTTTTGCAGTCTTAAATCCGTAAATGTTACCCAGGACAAAGATACAATCATTTAAGGTAACTAATAAAAACAGAAAATGACCTTCAGGATCAGAGATTGTCTCTATTATTTTACCCTTAAACTTGTGCTTAAAACTTAAGACTCCTGCTGAAAGATTAGAACCATATGAAGAAAACAACTCATCACCCCATTGTGATTTCCAAAACTTAAAATCGCTAGAGTTTGCATGACACTCCTGAAAAAACAAAAATCAGTGCTAAGAGATTTAGCATTCAGAAAAATAGCTTTACGTTTGATGTCATTACGTAACCCTCTTGCATTAATTGAGCAAACATTAGAACGATATGACACCAGAACTGTAACAAGTGAGTCAGTCCATGACATCCTGTAAATGAGAAAATAATTACTTTTTTGACAAGGTTGGGGTCATTCAGGGGAAAAAAATATTCTTAAAGAAATAAGAATAATAAAAAGTAATCAGAATAATAATCCGCAGATGAACCTCAGAGTGACTTTTTCTAATAGTCTGTTAATCTTTCAGTAAGTATTTTGAAGATTGAGAACTGTTACTTAAGTCAGAAACATGACAATAAAGGCAGAACAGTACCACTAGCAACAAAATCAAATTCAAATCATTCAACGACCTCCATGTCTTGCAAAATAAGTTATTTGCCATCGACGTACGCCTTTGGACCAACGAAGTAAGTGCGGTGTCCTTGCTGACAGGCTCTCTCAACAAGTGGCCAAAGTCTGACCAGAGGGCAGAGTGTCGTCGCTCCTCACTTTTCCCAAACGGTGTACCACATCAATTAACTTGTGAGATTTACCAGCAAAAGCTGGGACAACGGCCTCGCATATATCCAGGACTTTCTGCCTGTTTTCTCCTGGTTGTTCAGGTAGACCTTGGAGCCGCAGATTCCATCTCCTTTTGTATCTGAAGAGAATCCTGTACTTTGTTCTCCAATTCACAGATTCGTCTTTTGGCATTTGTCATCCGCTTATCAACTCACTCCACATTCCCCTTTACATCTTTAATTTCTTCTGCCAGAAATTCGACTGATACCTTCTTCGATCCCTTTGTCAAGGATGTTGGCTCTTTTATTAATGACGGACTTGAGAGATGTTATTATCATCATGGCTAAAGGGGAATGCAGATCTTCTTCATCATCATCATCATCATCATTCCTGCCTTTTTTTGTGTGATGGTTCCTTTATCGGAGTTTCAGGTAGAGGAACGACTGCACCAGAGCACGAGTCGAAGTCCACAGTAACACTTGCACCGAGATCTAAAGATGAATCCATCGGCTTAGATTTGCGTTTCTTATCTTTTGTCATAGTAGAAAAATCCTTCCAGCGGTTCAAGCACGTAACGCTGACGAACAAAATGAAGGTGACGAGAAAGTTAAAATGTGTTAGGCCTAACTAAAGACAATCTAAATAAAAGGATAGGCCTAATTCACGATAACGAACATCCCAAAAGCAGAATAAAAATAAATATGTAACAAAACAGACCCCTAAATGATCAGAAAGTGCTTTTGAGTAGAGGTTATATAGTATTAAACAAGATGCACTTTAAATTACATGTTTAAAGACAATTGTTCACGGACTGATTCACTCATGCTGTCAACTTCACGCCGCCATTTTCCTCTCCACCCTCTTTTTGATGTTTGCTTTTCTTAGTCTGACCTGCCTGACACAGCAACAGTGATTCAGCCAGTGGTGTGAGTTTGGGGCGGGCCTAAGATTTTGTCCAACCAATGGCAGACGGAGGCTGTAGTTGGGAGAACCTTCTTGAATAATCATTATTTTTGCAATTATGTTTAGTGACACTAGTTGGGCTTTACACTTCAGCTTTAACTATACTTGATGATAAAGTGTATTCCTCTGGCAGCTAGGGGGCATTATACATGGTTTATTGCTTTGTGGGAAGAATTTATGCTGATTATATACATTGGAGCACACCGTTGAGAACAATGTGAAAATAAACTGGCATTAAAAAAGACCACATTAAAATGACAGTGAATGAAAATTAAACGAACAGTTAAATGTGTGGGGTCTATGGAACATTTAACAGCAGAAATGTGGTAAATATGTTATATATATAAAAAAAGAACACTCCTTTGGATAAGTGCAATAAAAAGGGGGACAATTAAAAAATGTCTTAAATTAGATTGTATTGTTCGTTCTATATACTTTTCATACTTTTTAAAGTGAAATATGATCTGGATGTTTCCCTGTGAGATTCACCTGGTGTTTGGAAACAAAAACTACTCAAAAATACACACTTGTTATAGGTGGACATTTTATAATGTTACACACTAACAAATGGCTTAGTTAGGATCTCTCTGCACATTAAATGGATTGAAGGGGATTGATTAAACATTGAATACTTGCATACATCAGCTTTGACAACATCAGACTTACATTGAACAGAATTCTAGTTTTCAGACTGAGCTTTTGAGGTGAGACAGCTTGAAAACATAGAAGTGAGAGAGACAATAAGAGCAGTTATGTGGTAGTTCTTTGTGAGAGGTGAAATACAGTGTGCATGCCTGTGTGTTAACAAGTTGAAAGCGTGTGACTCACAGCCCTCACTTTGTTCATCAGTGTAAAGCACGTCTGAAGTGTAGTGCGCAGAAGTGTGCTCACCTGGCCAACAGCACACTCAAAGCTATGAGAGACACAGAGAGAGGTTAGTTGAAAAATCTGAGCTTTTATAAAGTCCATTAGTCGAGAAGAGAATCTGAAGTTGATTTCCACATGTGGACTGCAGTGCCAGAACCCTTTCTTTTATCTCAGCCCTCCTAAAAAATCTACAATTAAGCTCTCGGCACCCTTAAAAGTCTGTGATATGACGTCTTCATGTTGTCTGAAAATAATGGATTCATTAAGAAATTGCATTCCCCTTACTAGCTATGAATTAATCAATTTAATTCACATTATGTTTGTTTTGAAGTGTTTTCCTATTACTTTGTTATTGTTTTGTTTTTGTAGGTTGAACCACATAACTTTGATATCACAGATTGAGGGCCCTGTCATACACCTGGCGCAATGCAGCGCCAGGTGCGACACAAGTGTTTTTTACTAGCTTCAGCCCAACGCAGTTATCATTTTCACGTCCTGTGCCACGTTGTTTAAAGGTCCCATATTGTCAAAACTGAAATTTCCTGGCTTTTTTCGTGATAACAGAGGTCTAGGGGCTATGAAACTACCATATAAGTTTCAAAATAGTCAATCCACAGACAAATGCACACAGCCTGCATAAAGTAGCTGTGCCTTTTCACGAGCCGTTTTGATTTCGTATAAATGTGATGTCAGAACTACTCAGTCACCGCCTTCAGTCACCACCCCGAGCACAGCCCACCGTCTCTCCCTCCTTTTGCCCAACCCCAGACAACATTGTTGCTGAGCAACAACAATAGGGACACATGTTGAGAAAATGCTGTTCAGTCGATGGATGTCAGGAAACTACATCATTGCACAGGCAACAACATTAATATAAGAGACCAGTGGCTATTGTTTATTTATTCTGAAATACCACAGTAATTTAGTTTGACCTTAACCATCTGTTCTGCACATTTCACAAGTGACTGCTTCATCAGTCAGGTACAGTTCAATGTTTTTCAAAGAAGCTACTCCTCAAAGATGCTGCAGTCCCTACATTGTTGGGTCCGACCTCAAATTTACTTCTAACACATTTTATTTTACAATATGGAGCCAGCATAATCTGAAATTATAGTTTGTAAACGGATAGAAATTGATGCTGACGTGTTGTTTTGTACAGTCTATGGTTGCCACAAGCTTTGATAGAATATCTGTTGGAAGCAAGACAAAAAAAAAGACAAAAACCGTTGTTTTCCTAAGTTACAGACACCGTTGTTGTTGAGAGTTGGCCGGCCCGAATTCCAGGCACGATTTGTCGACTGAAGTGCGTGCAGGTCCCATACCTTCTTGATAGAGGCAAACAAGTAGGAGAACTGTTTCTTTAAAAACAAGATTTTTAACTCAGCTGCCTGCAGTGGCTCAAGGGGAGGTCTCTGTAGTGCAATAGCACTAGAGATAAGTCCCAAGAAGGTATAGAGGGGGCGCAAGGCGGATTCAGTCTCCTTGCTCCCCTCAGGAACCTGATGATCAAGTCTTGCTTCCCCACGGATTTGGATCCACTGCATCATGATGTGCGTTAATATAAGGGCAACATACATTTTGAGGGTGGAGGGAGACAGCCCTCGCTCCGACCCATCTTGCAGGAAAGAAAGCACAGAAGTGATCAAACAACTTCGGGGGTCTTCTCAGTGAGAAGAACACCACTCAACGAACAGGTTTCACTTCAGGAGTAAGCCTGCCTCATTTCGTTAGAGGGTGCTCTCGCAGAAGTGATGGATTCTACAATAATTTTAAGGTAGAACACCTAGAACCTTCGCTTCGGAACCAGACATGGAGTTTCCAGAGGTCTGGAGGCGGGTGCCAACGGTGCCCCGTCCCTGAGATGTCTCAGAGGAAAGGGTCAGGAAGGGGCTGTCGAGAGGAGCATAAGTTCGGGGAAACTAGGTCCGGTTGGGCCATTAAGGGGCAACTAGGAAGACCTGCTCCTTCTACTTCCTGACTTAGCACAGTGTTGTGCAAGAAGGCTCACTGGGGAAACGCATCTTTGCGTAGGCCCCGGGGCCAGCTGTGTGCCAGTGTCTCCGTGCTGAGGGTTTTTCCACTCAGTCGGGGAGTAAACAACTGGCAATGGGATGAGTTCGGAGAGGCAAACAGATGTAACTGTGCGGCCCTGAAGTGATCCCAGAACAGCTGGACCGCCTGGGGATGGAGTCTCCACTCTCCCTAGGCCACAGGCTGTCGTGAGGCCTCGTCGGCGGCACGATTGAGCAGGCCGGAAATTTAAGTGGATGAAGCGACTTCAGAAGCTTCTGACTCGATAGGAGGAGGAGGTGGTGGGTGAGTTGCAACATGCGAGGGAAGCATAGCGCAACAGTCTGAGCAGCGGCATCAAGCAAGGTGTACTGCTAGCAACTCGAGGCAATTGATGCCAATGCAGTTGGAGGCCCGCCCAGACCCCCGCTACTGCATGCCCTTTGTACGTGGCCCCTCAGCCAGTGTTGGTGGAATCTTGTTCTGGGGCGGCTGGCCCGGAGAAACAAAAGGTCTGATCACGGGCTGAGGGTTTGACGGCAGGCCAGGGTGATTGTCACACGGAACGTGACGCTCGCCACGGCCACCTCTTTCTCACTTCTTAACGGCACCAACCAAACACGCTCTTCTCAGGAGACGTGTTGGACCGAATCCATCTCCATACCGGAAAAAGAGATCCTCAGTCCGTGGATGAGTTTACTTTTTTCCCAGTTGACCTGAAGACCCAACTGACTATGTAGCACTCAAAGGATGGGACTTTGTACTAAGACTTCGACCCCTCGAATGCAAGAACACAGTGGAAGGGTAGAGATCTGAAGTATGCGTCCTTCAGGTCGAACGCTGCAGACCAATCTCGGGGACGGAGCATTCGAAAATGCGTTTCTGCATTTGTAACTTGAACAGAAGCTTGTAAAGGGCCCGACTCAAAAGACGCAGGTCCAAGATTGTCCGTAACTCACCACCTTTCTTGGGTACAATGAAGTACGGGCTGTAGAAGCCGGTCTTCAAATCGGCTGTAGGGACCGGCTCAGTCACATCCTTTGCCAGTAGGAGTGTGATGACCGCGCAAATGACAGACGCACATTCGCTGAACACCAAAGTGTAACGAATTGCGCAGAACATGGGCGGACTACGGCCGAACTGAATCGTATAGCCGAGTCTGCTGATACAGAGGAGCCAGCTGGATCAGTTGGGAGCACTTTCTAGGCTTCTACGAACCAGCCCAGGGGGACCAAAGGTACCACAGATGTACCCGGGGTGAGGCAGCGAGGTAAAGGACATGGACCCGGCTCGGAAGGTCCGAAGGCGGCCCAAAGCAGGGTCTTTACATAATGGCAGAGAGTGCGTGAGAAGGGGTGACCGGGTCCTCAAACCACACCCAGCTGCCGGCTGGCGATACAAGAGGTGACTGAGGGGTGCAAGGCTTTACAGGGTTGTACACCACCAGTCTGGCCCTCTTGGGACCCAGGAGCAGAGGAAATTGCTCTTTCTTTCAAAATGTAGGAACAGACACACACACAAACAAAGAACTCCACCCAGCCCTCCACCGGGTGGAGGGAGTGGATCGGTGACCATCTCCAAGAGCTCCTTCCTCCATGAGTGGCCCACTCAGGAACGCTTACGCTGATGCTTGCCACCTGGCTTGGCAGCGCCTGGAGGCCTGGGTGGAGGCTGCTGCGGTGGCCCAGTGGGAGCAGAGGCGGTGGTAGATGGACACCCTCAGCAACAAGCAGTGGTATGAGTGGTTTCTCATACCACTGCTATGCTGATGACACACAGCTCTTCCTCTCATTTCAACCAGATGATCCCACAGTAGCTGCACGGATCTCAAGCTGTCTGGCGGACATCTCGACATGGATGAAGGAACATCACCTGCAGCTCAACCTGGCAAAGACTGAGCTTCTCGTCCTCCCTGCCAATCCGTCTCTACAGCACGACTTCACTATCCAGCTAGAATCATCATCAATCACCCCATCAAGGTCGGTCAGAAATCTTGGAGTAACGTTTGATGACCAGCTGACCTTCACAGATCACATTTCAAAGACAGCTCGATCATGCAGGTTTGCACTGCACAACATCAGGAGATCAGGCCTTTCCTACCTGAGCATGCAACACAACTTCTCATCCAGGCCCTGGTCATTTCTAGGCTTGACTACTGCAATGCTCTTCTGGCCGGACTTCCATCATGTGCAACCAAACCTCTACAAATGATTCAGAATGCTGCAGCTCGTCTTATCTTCAACGAGCCCAAGAGGGCCCACGTCACTCCTCTGTTCATCTCTCTGCACTGGCTACCTCTCGCTGCTCGCATCAAGTTCAAGGCATTGACGCTTGCTTACAGATCTATCACAGGCTCAGCTCCTTCCTACTTTCACTCAATCCTACGGGTCTACATCCCTACCAGAAGCCTACGATCGGTCAAAGAGCGACGTCTCGTGGTTCTATCACAGAAAGCCACAAAATCACTTTCCAGAACATTCTCATTCACAGTTCCATGCTGGTGGAACGCTCTCCCCACCCTCATCCGGAATGCAGAATCCCTGACAACATTCAAAAAACAGCTGAAAACCCATCTCTTCCGTGAGCACTTAACCTTATAAAAAAAATTAAAAAAATTCCTTCCCCTTCCCTTTAAAACCTCACTTGTCGGGTTTATGCTACTCTGAATAATGCCTGAACTTTGTTTTTTGAGCACTACTTGCGTTGTTTTTGCCTCTTCATGATGACTCGCTTAATTTTGTCCTAATCTGTAAGTCGCTTTGGATAAAAGCGTCTGCTAAATGACTAAATGTAAATGTAAATGTAAGCAGGCAGAGGATCTGCCCCAGGCGGACGGGTGGAGGCAGCAGCGGGCCGCCAGGGCAGGATGTGCCGGATGGCCTCCGTCTGCTTCTGGGCGGCAGAGAACTGTTGGGCGAAGTTCTCCACCATGTCGCCGAAGAGCCCAACCTGTGATATGGGGGAGTCCAGGAATAGTACCTTGTCCGCATCCCTTATGTCTGTCAGGTTGAGCCAGAGATGAACCTCCTGGACCACTAAGGTGGACATCGCCAGACCGATCGCGTGAGCTGCAACTTTCATGCCTCAGAGGGCGAGGTCGGTTGCAGTGCGGAGCTCACCCATGAGCTCACGGTCTGGGCTACCCTCGTGCATGTTCATGAGTGCCTGGGTCTGGTGGACCTGAAGCAGCGCCATGGCATGCAGAGAGGAAGCAGCTTGCTCACAGGCTTTGTAACCTTGCCCGTGAGGACGGACGAGAACTTACAGGCCTTAGAGGGGAGACGAGGATCCCCCTTCCATGAGGTAGCGGTCGCCGGACACAGTTGCATCGCGACAGACCGCTCCACTGGAGGGATAGCCTCGAATCCCTTCACTGCTCCTCCATCAAGGGTAGTGAGGGGGTAGGAACTACTTAGGTGGTTTCTGGCAAAGAAAGATGCTGTCCACGACCTAGTAAGCTCCTCATGCACTTCAGGGAAGAAGGTACTGGGGCGGTGGGCTGAGAACCAGCCCGGCCCACCCCGAGAAACCAATCAACCAACCGAGATGATTCGGGACACGGTGGAGGATTCCAGACGAGCCCAGCATAGCTGCCATCTCTGGATCTGGCTCGGGCCGCACTGGTTTCCCAGAGGGAGGCAGCGGAGCCGAGTCGTCATCTCCAGAGCCCAGCTCTCCCTCCGATGCTGCGATGGACATCCTGTCCTCTGGAAGGGCCCTGAACGAAACGCCTGGTCGGTCCACCACAGAGGGACCAGGGCGCTCATTGGGGAGCTCCACCGACTCCAGCCTTCTTCTGGGGAGTTGGCCCAGAAGAAACACTAGAGCGGGGCATGGGAATGGGGACTCATCCACAAAAGCTGCTACAGCGTGCTTTAAGCCCAAACACGTGATACAGCTATTGTGACTGTCAGAGGGGGACAGAGCTCTACCGAACCCAGGTGGAACGCACGGATTGAATCGCATCTTCAAAAAGACGCAAACACACCCGTGCTGTTCTTTCAGGAAATGGGACCCGTCACCAGTGCCGGAGCACACAGGGGAATGACCGCGGCAACACTGTACAGTGAAGCACTCACTACTTCTGCCCTCAACCGGGCGATCACCGCTGCAACTCGCTGTACAAAGACCAGCACTGGGAGAGTCTTCCAGAAAAACACCAACACACTCGCTCATTGTAACACAACAACACTCTTCAGAGACATTAACACCGATCGGCTCTGAAGCGAAAGATGACTGGTGCGTGCATCCACTTCCGTATTTATACCCACGCTGCAGGGCGGAGCGTGTAATGCAATTAACACACGCCAATGTGCATTGGCTTGTTTTAACGATATTCGAAGATGAAAGGCTCCCTAAGCGTGATCCCAATCAGTCGACACGTCGACTACGTCGGACGTGAGCGGCTGAAAGGGAACATGCATTTGCTATAGGAACACAGAACTAGCATTGCAATGTTACTTCTTTGAGCGTTTGGTAGCAAATGCCTTCACTCCAGATGCTGATGTGCTGATTTGGCCCTGTACAATTTTGTTGAGATTGATTTGGGGTTTGCCTCGTGTTGTTTCTTTCTATCGTGATGTTTCGTGCTTTGTTTTGGTTAGCAGGATATTTCTCCAGAGAGCTGGTGTGAGGTTTCCTCCAGCTAAGTTTTAGATCAAAGTCTTATGACTGGTTGTCTGTGTGTGTGTGCTAGATCAGTGATTGTTGGAGTCTGTCATTAGAATGTGAAGATATGTATCATAGCACCTTCCACTAACACCAGCTCCACAGGTAAACATATCCTTAATAGGATTCCTGTGAGACAGCCATGTGTGTGTGTGAGGTACGAAGGAGAGAGATGGGGTTAGGGTGAAGTTTACCGTAACCTCAATCTCACTCCTAATCCTTCCTTAAGGGAACATGACGGAACATGATTCCAATTCCAAAACCCAACTCTAAACAAAACCACACAGAGCACTGACCCCTCTCTCTTTCTCTTCCTCTTATCTCCTGAAATAGGGCGCCACGTTAAGTTGTTATAATAGCTGAAGTGACAGCTGGACATTTATAGAACATACACTTTAAAATGTTGTGTTTTATCCTTCATGTTAGGTTTTTGACATGCTAGATTTGAATTAACATCACACTGTGTCCCAAACAGGCTGGGATGCAACAAAGCAGATTTTTTTTTAAAATTTTATTAAACAATGCTTAAAGGGTGGAGGGTGTTTTTACTCAAAGTTTCTAAAACATCCTTATTATTTATAAAACTCATAGACTTGCAGAAACACAAATATGAAACAACACCCCTTCTCTGTGGATTAGCAAACCAAATATTTGCTGTTTATAACATTATTTACTATTACTATTGTTGCTGGTTGTACATTTCACAGATGCTTCAAACATTGCTGAATTTAGACTCGGAAATATCAGTTTTATGTCCTAACCAGCCATGACCACAACACAATTATTATTATATATTATTATTAATATTATGCACAATTATTTGGTTATTATTCTTCTCAGGTTGCGATGGGCCCCCAATAAAGTTTTTATGTTTTATTTAATATTATTATTATTATTATTATTATTGTTGTTGTTGTTATTGTTATTATTATTTTTTTATTTTTTTAACAGAATATATATATATATATATATATATACTGTTCTTTACAGCTGTTTTCAGCAGTGATAATAATAATAATAAATGATTTCTGAAGGATCATGTGACACTGAAGATTGGAGCAATGATGCTGAAAATTCAGCTTGGCATTACAGGAATTTATATATTTATTCAAATTATATATTCAAATACAGTTCTTAGCATAAGTGAACACACCCATGCTAAAGTTCACTAAAAAGAGGAATAATCTTTTGGAAACTGATCTTAATGCCTTAATTTAAAAAATGAGGAAAACTCCAAGATAGAGATTGGCATGGCTTTATTTCAGTTAGCCTAATAGCTGGTTTGATTTGCATTTAAAGATGATCTTATGGAAAGTACCCCATGCCAATCTCTAGGTATGGTGAAGGCTATGTGATGATGTGGGGCTATTTTAATTTCAAAGGCCAAGGGAACTTTATCAGGATGTGTAGTATCCTGGATCCATGAAATAACTGGCCTTTAAAAATAAAAATCTTCTTGCCTCTATGGGAATTTAACATAGGGGTGTCCTGACTTATGCACCCTGTATTTTAAGGAAGAACATTTATACTTTATTCATTCACAAAGAAAATTGGTGTCCTTAAAGGTCGGAGTTTTCCTCATTTTTTAAATTAAGGCATTAAGATCAATTTCCAAAGGATGTATTCCTCTTTTTAGTCAACTTTAGCATGGGTGTGTTCACTTATGCTAAGCATTGTAGATAACAGTTATTTTAAATTGTAATAATAGTTCACAAAATTATGTACTGTATTTAAATGCATCCTTGGTGAGCTTAAGATCAAAAACATCAAAAAATCTTACCGACCCCAAACTTTTTAATGGTAGTGTATATTTAAATGCAAAATGCTTTAGGGGTACAGTTAGGATTTGAATTAGGATTCGTCTGAAGTAATTATAATTAGCTTTAAATAAAAACAATACCAGTCTATGGTATGCAGTCATTTTGATTGCTAAACCGGTGGGTGGATGGATAGGAGTGTGTGTGGGAGTAAGTTAAACTTGCTCACATGCCGAGGGCTGTGAACACTAAAATGTTTGCATTTGAACCTTGAACTTTTGCTGTGCACAGAACATCTTCTCTGCTGTCATTCTACAATAGTGTTATAAAATGAGAGAGACATACTGAGAGAGAGTGACTAACACATGGTTTAAACAAAACACTTTCACAGAGAAATTACACATTTACAGAGGTACTTAAAGCAAGTCAAAGTGACCTAAAACACACCACCAAATACTTCAAAACATTCTCTCTCTCTCTCTCTCTCTCTCTCTCTCTCTCTCTCTCTCTCTCTCTCTCTCTCTCTCTCTCTCTCTCTCTCTCTGACTGTTCCAAATGCTCAGATAAGACGATGGGAAGGATTCCACGCTGTAATGAGAAACAGATGACCACTTACATCAGTGTGTGTGTGTGTGTGTGTGTGTTTTGGCTTAGTTTTCACACATCATTATTATGGTAATTTTATTGAACTGAAAAAATGTGTAACTGAATGTACTCAGTTATTCTACCCCCTTTTTGCCCCCCCCAACACCCCAACACCCCATTCCTCCCACTTTCTGTCTCTTGCCTGGCCTCAGGTTGAACTTACATTAGTTTAAAGAGTGTTTTGTGTCTTTCTCTCACTCTACCCAATCGGTTTAGTCTTCCTTTGGCCTGAAACATGTACAGTATGCAAATGTTTCGAGCTTTTGTCCAGTTTGTGTCATTGTTTTTGTTTATCCATAAAGATAGCATGTTACCGTACACAATGAATCACTTTTAATGGCATTCATTGTTTTACAAGTTTCTCAGGGGAATGCAAAATGTTTTTTATTTTATTTAATATTATACTCAATGTAAATTTTTCGCCACCTTGACTACTTGACAACAAGTACGACGTGTACAACAATGTACCATGGTACTTGCATTTTGTGTTTGCGTACTTACATAGAGTATGTTTCATGCCTTATATGTCCTTCTCATGTACTCCCTCTATCTCTCTCTTTTCTTTTTCTCTGTCTCTCTGAGGGAATTAGACACTGAAATGGCATTACTGTATAAACACCATTGAAAGGAGAGCTTTGTGAACATGACCTAAGGGGGAAAAAACACAGTCATCACACATCATATCAAATATAGCCATTCCACTTTTCCATTACAGCTAAAACACCCCATTTCTCCCATTACAGAAGATAGAGGTTTACCTCCAAACCTTAACCTCTGACCCCCACAAATATGTGTGTGTATTCTTTGTGTGTATGTGTTGGATCATTTTGAAAGATATGAGATTGTTATTATTGCTTGTGATGCCCTGGAGTGATAGGGCAGATGATATTTGCCGCACACACACAGTGTTGGCATGTCTTACTGTTTGTGTGTGAGTAAACGTTTGTGTTGTGTATATGTGCAACACCTGGGGCGTAGAGATCTTGTATGGTGACTCAAGTGTTTCCTGTTTGGGGCATTTTCACGGCATCTTAACTGGTTTAATAATGACACATTGAACAATCCCCAGTGAACTTCTGTCCCTCAAGCAATGTAGATGCCCTATTGTAGACCATCCATCCTATAATCTGGGGAAATCTCAAAAAACTATAAACAAGTACTATAAGAACGTTTCTAACTCTAAAATCAATGTAAATCAATGAAAAAGTTAGAAATGTGTGTGTCCCTATATATAGAAGACGTATGAACTTTCTTATAACCAGCAGTCAGCTCCATTACCATGTCCCAATTTGCACCAAAAGTGTTTGATGGTAGTTTTTATATCGTGAGAGTATTTTAGAGTTTTATTTAAGCAGTATGTTTTATCAGATTTCAAACTTCCATAATCCATTTCATAGAGAGGAATAACATGAGTTCAGGGGGCTGAAACGACATGATATGAAACGTCCCTGCTGAGGGTGAGATGAGCTAAGACAGACAAATAGTTTCTCTCCAAAACAGGAAGTGAGAAAAAATTTCACTTCCTGCTCATGAGACAGTTGGGTGCCTAAAGGCCAGAGAGACAATAGTGTGTCATATTCTTTTTTTTTTTTTTTTACATCTGTTTTACAGTGTGTTTTACAGTTGTTGTTGTTGTTGTTGTTATTGTTTTTATTAATTTGTCACATGATAGTTAAAAAAAAAAGTGTTACACCATCTACCTTTGTCTTGAGTTCTTTTTCATCATTCCACCATCCTTCACGTGTTTGCCACTGTCTTCAGCAAATGTCTTCCTTCTCTTGATGGTTTCCTTTGTTCATTCATCTCCTTTTCAGATTTGATTGTTATTAAGTATATAGTGGCTGATATTGATATTCACAATACAAACAACACTCTGAGACAGCAGTAATCAACTTTTAATATTATTACATCCAATATTAGCCAAAACTGCCATTCATAAATTTGGCCGATTAAGTTTGCAACACTCTATGCTCTATAAATCTATAAATTTCCTTTGAGGTCAGGGTGGAATATTTGAAAGGGACATGTGGGTAGTTTCATTTTAGCTGAAACAAAAATTATTATTATTATTATTATTATTTCTATTTTTTTTGAGAGCGTGGGCATTAGATGTGTATCATAAATATTGTTTTATTAATTCATAATACCTTAATTTCTTTTTGTATGATGTCAGTACACTAGAATTTAATTGAAGTCTAATGTGATCCTTTAAATCAGCTATTTACAGATGAATCACAGGTCTGTTATAGTGCTTAATTCATTCAATGCTATCAACTTTTAAAAGGAAGGATACAAATTATTCCCATATGTTTTGTTGTTGATGTGGTACATTCAATCAATGTTTCATATTTAAAAATACAAAATAATCTCAATATATTTGCCAGTGTGAAAACTGGATCCTGTAGCAAAACTAGTTTTACAATTACAAGAATAAAGAATGTTCTGAATAAAAATCTTACAGATGGAATCCCGCCGATGTTGTCTTATTTGTTTGCTCATATTAGTCTGATGCAGTTTATGTACTTCATTAGTTTGTAATAATAGTAATAAAAATGCAATTCATTCTCTCCTTCACTCTGGCCAGCTCAGTTATTGATTATTTTCTCCATATGTTCCATAACCTCTAATTTCCCAACAATTGGCTTAACACAAGAACATCAGAGGTCTAATTCAACCTCCAAACGATCAATAACTGTGATTACACAGAGAAAGAGATGGAGGATGATTTTTTGGGCAAAGGAATGACTGTTGAAGTGCCTTACTGTCAACAAAATGCTCAAATGTTAAGCTTGCACATGCCCAAGAGGCATTTTTCTCATGTTTTTCAATTTATATGTGTGTTTTTTTTCTTTTCTTTCTATTTAACACAAGACATATGGCTCAGACATTATGAAATAAAGACAATAAAACTTCCAATACGAATTAGTATAAATATAGATCACACAGCCCACAAAAGTTATTTAGCTGGAGTCGAGACACATACTGTAGATATTGACTATTCTCTGAAATGCAAAGCCAGACTTAACAAGCTCAGTCTTACAGCAGTTGAGTTGCATCTGCCTTTGTTTGAAGTGTCTGTGCCGCAGATTTGATGTGAAGGGCAAAAAAAAAAAAACCAAAAACATTATGTTTCAACATTATTACTTTAGATTTCAAGTATAAACCTGTTGTGATAACAAATGGATTATAACCTTATCAGGATATAACTGACATCAACATTTGTAGGGTGACAGCAACATTTGTACACATAACTTGTGTTATTGTTAACTAAAACGAAACTTATTTTTAAAAAAAAGTTTTTTTGTGAAAACACATTTTTTTATTGTTGCCTTGGCTTTAGTCTTGTTTTCTTTCTTTTTTAAAAGCTTTTATTTAAAATGTAAAAATAAGAGCTAATTCAAAATATAAATAAATAGTATATAAATAATACTAAAATAACACTGACCTGAAAGCATTTGAAAATTTCGACACAAACGCTACCAAAACAGATTCCAGATTCCATGTATATCCTTTACAGTGAAAGCAATCCCAGAATGCATTGTGACAATTCAAGTTTTGTATGTCAAGATAGATATAAATCCCATACTAAATTCTTCAAGAGACACATGATGAAGAGACTATAAATAGTCCTAAAATGTAACTGTAACTTATTTTATTTCATTTTTGCTTTTTTTTTCAGAGCTTTAACGGCAAACTTAAACAATCCGGTCGAATGCGTTTTTGTCTACCTCTGGAAGTGGATAATTTGTATTTAAAAAATCTGTATTTAGTGTCGTCCACTTGTGATCCGATCAACCAAAACACATCTTAATACCAGGTGTAAACAGGGCCTAGAGTGTCTCAAATCAGCCACTTATAAGGTTCTGTTTCAGTTAATTGTGTAGGTAGTAGACAAGGCAGCTCACTAGGGTCTAGAACAGTTTACTTGGGAAGTTCCTACTTATGAGTTGTTGGCCAAAAAATTACAATGTTATGTGTGTTGAAGTGATTTTGGTTGTGTAGTTTCGTATTTTCACTTCCCAACAAAGACATGAAGTGAAATGAAAAGTAGAGGTTGTGCATTAGCTGTGTAGCTAATGCTACTCTGTGTATTTTATAATTTATGTTCTGCCACAGAGAAAATTGAGAAATGTTGATATATCACACGAGACTGTCACTTCAGAAATGGACTGAGTAGAAATTCGAGAAGCTTTATCATTACTATTCTTCACCGATTCATAAAATGACGCCAACAGGCTTGCACAATGAAACGTATGTATTAGCATTTCCAATTAGCCGCCACCATGATGCTTTAATTGACATGCCCCCTACTCTGAAAGTCTGGGCTCAAAGAAAATCCTGAGCTTCCCACTGGCAATTACAGCATTGTGGCATTCATGTGTGCTCATGTAAATATGATCACGACTTGAAGGCAACATTAGACAACTGTCGTTGATAGCAGCGCACGGGGTGCTTAAGAAAGACAAAAACAACGAAAGTGCAATATACCCTCTAAAGCCACTTTTTCAAATGTAAACTAATCTTACAGACAGTTTATTCATTCCGTCACCTTTTGTCTCGTTGTTTTCGCCGTCCTGTTTTGTGCTTTACAGACACAGTAACAGACCTGTTAGCTTAGCGTGATGAATGTAGCCAATAACAGCACACACTGCTCCTCTACCATTCTAATGCTACATTTACATATGCTTACCCGCAAGGCCAAAACACTCTCTCTTCTTCTCTGTGTTTCTCATTATCTTGTATCATATCTAACATAAATCTCAAGCGCAATGTGGCATTAATTATTATTAGCCTAATTACAGTAGCTGACACAGCTATACTCTGTTTTGCTTTTCACGTGAAGGGAAGAAGGGGTGAATAGATTTCCCCACTTTTGAATTTCACTTTTTTCTTCTTATTCACTAACCGCCCGCAATCGTACAATCTACACTGTTATTTTTTCTTCCCAAATCTTGGGTTGAGCCTTTTGGGTACATTTTTTGGAATTTTTTTTTGTGTTTGGGTAGTTTTTATGTTACCCAGCTCCTGGGTCAGATTGAAATACCCAATGGTTTGGTGTTACTTGAATTACTTCTAAATATACCATTTTTACCTCTACTATTTGGTAGGGCTGGGTAAAAAATATCGATTTGTCGAATTTAATCGGTTCTCATTCACTCTGGCGCAGCTCAGCTTAAGAGAATCAGCAGCGCGCACATGATCTTCTCTTCCGCCTTAATAATACCAGTGAAACGAAATACCAGTGAGCACGAAATAAACATGAATGAACATCTGAAAGTGTGTTAAAAGATAGAGTATCGAAATCCGTATCATGTCACATGGAATCGCTCAATCAGTGTTTCAACCGTGGAAAAGCGTCAGTAAAACAGCTTGTAAACAATGTCTTGTAACGTCACATTTACCTCAGAAAAACCATATCCAGTGTTCATAAACTTGTTAGTCAGAGAGTCAGAGAGAGCAACTTTTGCTAAATATATGCACCATATTACATATTCATTATAATTGTTAATGTTATTCAATATTTAATGCATGTTTGAATAAATCTGGCAAGTTTTTATGACAGCCACCATTTAAATGTTTATATTTCATATAACTTTATTATTATAAAAATAAATAAAAGTGTAATTTAAGTGTTTGTATACTAATCAGTTCATTTTTACCTTCAATGAAGCCTAGGCTACAACTGACTTCCATAGTTTACAGCATTAGTTAAGAGATGTGTTTTCCTTGAGAAAATTTGCCATGTATTGTACCTGATATCCAAAATAATCAATATTGAATCAAATCGGAATCGAAATCGAATCAAATTGCAAGCTTGTGAATCGAAATCGAATCGAATTGTGAAATTTGTGTCAATACCCAGCCCTACTATTTGTTAAATGAGCTTAAATGTATGCAATATGTCTTCAAAACTATATGCTATACTGTAAAATATGATCATACATAAAGGAATTATCATGCAAACCAGTAGTTTTGTGGAGTTTTTTTTTTTTTTTTTTTTAGAACATTAATTCATGTATGAAGTAAAAAAAAAAAAAAAAGAAAGAAAGAAAACTGGTACTGTAGTAAAAATGAATAAATCCAGTATACTGGGTTAAATCAACCCATTATGCTGGGTTAAAAAACGCCTCGGTTACGACTGTAACCTCGGTTCCCTGAAGAGGGAACGAGCGTTGCGTCGAAAAGCTGACGCTATGGGAACGCTTTGCGTGATGACGTCTTGAAGCACATGTAAAATCAGTCCAATGGTGTGGCGGAACGTCAGAGGCGGGTGACGTCACGTACCAGGAAGCTATAAAAGCCGGCCCGAAACAGAAAACGAAAGCTTCGTAAAGTCTGAAGTCGCGTTGACAGGCATGAAGGAGATATGGCAAGGCGACGCAACGCTCATTCCCTCTTCAGGGAACCGAGGTTACAGTCGTAACCGAGGCGTTCCCTTTCAAGGGAACTCCCGTTGCGTCGAAAAGCTGACGCTATGGGAACGTCTATACCAACGCCTCCATAGCTACAAATGTCTGTCCTGTGTGTAATCATGTGAGCAGCACTAAGAAGACAAAACATGAGACCCTAGAGTAGAGTCTAAATCCAGAGAGTAGAACCTGACGAAGGTGTGCGGTGAGGACCAGCCTGCCGCATCACAGACGTCCTGTAACGATACTCCTGATATAAGGGCCTTAGAGGCCGCCATACTCCTAGTAGAGAGCGACCGGACAGCCAAAGGAGAAGGCTGTCCAGCTGCCTCATAAGCCAGTGAGATAGTCTCAACCACCCACTTGCTCATCCTTTGCTTAGACACTGGACCTCCCTTGTTAGGGGAGCAAAAGTCACTTTTACGCCACAGGGCAGCTCTGTGGACATACGCGTCTAACGCCCGAACAGGGCAAAGCAAATTATTCGCCTCCTGGTCCGATTTCGAAAGGGAGGAGGACCTCCAAGTGCCACGAAGGGAACGAGATACCAAGGGGTCTTTCCCCACAGACATTCCACCCAAACGACTGTGGTAAGCACCTATGGCCGCCACATAGACCTTTAAGTGGACGGGGTCAGACCTGCAGTGAACCGTTCCTGCAGGAACTCCAGCACTGTACCAATTGGGCAGTGGACTGGGTCCAACAGACGGTCACTACACCAAGAAGTGAATACTCTCCACTTCAGGGCATAAAGTTTCCTCGTGGAGGGAGCTCTGGACTGTAGAATGGTCTCAACAACCTCGGTTGAGAGACCTGACTCTATGAGCTGGGCCCCCTCAGAGGCCAAGCCCACAGGTTCCACAGTTCTGGCCGAGGGTGAAATATCGAGCCCTCTGCCTGGGACAGAAGGTCCCTCCTGACGGGTAACTCCAGAGGATGCCCGTCGAGGAGGGACACAATATCGGGAAACCATACTCTGCCCGGCCAGCGCGGGGCTATAAAAAGCAGGCAAACCCGGTCCCTGCGAACTCTTTCCAGAACTCCCGGGAGCAGAGCAACTGGGGGAAAGGCGTACAGACGTAGCCTCGGCCACGTCTGTACCATAGCATCCAGTCCCAGAGGAGCTGGATGCGTGAAGGAGAACCAAAGTGGACAGTGAGACGTCTCTCGAGACGCAAACAGATCCACTTATAATTTCCATATCAGCTCCACCACCTCGGGGGTGGAGCCACCATTCCCCGGGCCTCGGCCCCTGTCTCGACAGAGTGTCTGCTCCTATGTTCTGGACCCCGGGGATGTAGGCTGCCTTGAGTGACAGCAACTTCCCCTGGGACCACAAGAGGATATGGCATGCCAGCGCAAACCCCCTTGATATAGGCGACTACCGACGTGTTGTCCGTATGTAGTACACATGGTGTCCCCTGAGACCTGTGATAAAGCTCCTCAGAGCCCGGAAGACAGCTAACATCTCTAGGCTATAGAATGCCAGGAACGATGATGGTCTTCCCACAGACCTTGAGATGAGCGACCCTCAGGATCGCTCCCCAACCCGTGAGGGAAGCATCCGTCGTTAGCAGTTTGCGACGACAAGGAGCTCCCAGCACTGGGCCCTGGGACAGGAACCAAGGTTTCTTCCACATAACCAAGGCACGTAGGCATCACCGCGTGACCTTGATTGTGCGAAATGGGTTGCCCCTCGGGGAAAAACCCTCTGGTCCTGAGCCACCACTGCAGGGGCCTCATGTGCAGCAGTCCAAAAGGTATCCCGTTGGAAGCTGCTGCCATGAGACCCAACAGTCTCTGGAACTGTTTGACAGTGAGTAGCTGGCCTAGCTTTACACTTCTCACAGCTGCCAGGATGGAATCGAAGCGTGGCGATGACAGGCGCGCCTGCATCGACACTGAATCCCAAACCACGCCTAAAAAAGTGGTCCTCTAAAATGGAGAAAGCACACTCTTCTTGGCGTTCAGCCGTAACCCCAACTCTTTCATATGGGCGAGAACAACATCTCGATGTTGAACCGCCATCTAATGCGACTGAGCTAAAATCAACCAATCGTCGATGTAGTTCGTGATGCGAATACCCCGGAGGCGCAGAGGCGCCAGAGCTGCATCCACGCATTTGGTGAAAGTGCGGGGTGATAAAGCCAGGCCGAAAGGAAGAACTCGATATTGGTATGCTTTGCCCCCGAAAGCAAACCTCAGGAACTTCCAATGACACGGACGGATGGAAATATGCGTCCTTGAGGTCTATCGTGACAAACCAGTCCTCGGACCTGATCTGTGGCACGATTTGTCTCAAGGTTAACATTTTGAACTTGAGCTGCATGTACTCGTACAGAACTCGAAGATCTAAAATGGGACGCAATCCCCCGTCCTTTTTTGGAACTATGAAGTACCGGTTGTAAAACCCGGTTTCCCTGTTGGAGGGGGGTACATATTCTATGGCCCCTTTCTCTAACAGAGTGTTTACTTCCTGTTCCATAACCAGAACCTGCTCGGGGCCCACCACTGTGGGCAGGACCCCCATAAACCGCGGTGGGCGTTAATAGAATTGTATCTAATACCCTTTTTCCACGGTCTGCAGGACCCAACGAGAAACATTTGACAGTAGCTTCCACGCTGTCAAAGATTCTACTAGAGGTACCAGTCTCTCGAGACTGGTTTCTGGATTTTGTTGCTGTTGAGTAGTCGGTTCGTCGCCCTGTAACGGCGCACCGGCAGGGAACGACCAAACAGACTGCTCCAGCACCCTCCTCAGAGGGGGCGGGCATCCCGAGGCCACTACGTTTCCGGGTGGACCTTGAGATATGTGCTCGCCGGAGACCGCTGCGCCCTGTAACACCGGAGGCGGCAGGGTTGGCAGAACGGTCCCCTGAGGGCACCGAAGAGAGACGGCACCGTATTTTTCTCCTGCTGTTGAGTAGTCGGTTCGTCGCCCTGTAACGGCGCACCGGCAGGGAACGACCAAACAGACTGCTCTAGCACCCTCCTCAGAGGGGGCGGGCATCCCGAGGCCACTACGTTTCCGGGTGGACCTTGAGATATGTGCTCGCCGGAGACCGCTGCGCCCTGTAACACCAGAGGTGGCAGGGTTGGCAGAACGGTCCCCTGAGGGCACCGAAGAGAGACGGGCACCGTGAAAAGAGGTGTTAACCGCTCTGCTTCGGGGGGACTACCCTCATTTGTCCTGAGCCCTCAGACATCAGGACTTTTTCCCAGCAGCCTTCTTGGCGGTAATAACGGTCCGCAGATCCGTTTTACCCCTCGAAGACTGCTGGGTTTGAGAGCGCCCTCCGTGTCCCCGAGATTTTTGTGGGGGAGCACGAGAGGACACACTCTGTTTTTGAGTGGCACGATGTTCAGCGCTCTTTTTAGAGGAGTGAGGCTGCCCCCGCTCAGCAGCCTCAATGAAAGAACGGCGGGGGAGAAGTTTTTGTAATGCAGCTGCCTGTTTAGCAGCTTCCAGAGATTTAGCTACCGCACTGTTTACTGCATCACCAAATAAACCAACAGTGGAAACCGGAGCATCTAAGAGAACGTGCTTTTCTTTCTCTTTTATATCGCTCAAATTGAGCCACAGATGCCTCTCAGTGGCTACCAGGGCTGCCATAGACCGCCCGATTGATTTAGCGGTCTCCTTGGTGGCCCTGAGAGACAGATCTGTGGCTCTGCGTAGTTCAGCCACTGTGTCAGGACCAATTCCCCCGCCCTCCTCTAAATCCCCCAATAATTCTGCCTGATAGGCTTGCATAATAGACATCGTATGCAGACACGCTGCAGCTTGACCAGCGGCTGCATACGATTTATGAACCAGAGATGATGTGAATTTTACTGGCTTAGAGGGAAGTGAAGGAGCTTTCAGGGAAGATGCCGTTGCTGGAGAGAGATAGCTCGCAAGCGTCTCCTCCACCTTCGGCATCTCCCCATAACCATATTCTTTATATTTGTGAATGGAAGAATAGTGGGATGTTTGTGGTGCATACACTCTGTATGAAACCGGTTTTCCCCACGATTTCGACACCTCGGTGTGGAGATCGGGGAAAAACGGAAGGCTTCTTCGCTGAGGCTGTGTACGAGATGGCAGGAAGCGTTCGTCGAGCTTACTTTTCGAACGAACGTCCTGCCTATCCTCTGGCCACTCAATAGATAGTCTGTCAACTGCTCTAGTAATAACATCGAGCAGTTCCTCAAACGCATGAGACTGAGGTGGCGAATCCTCAGACTCAGCTTCAATACTCACAACATCCAACTCCTCAGAGCTGGACAGTTGCAGTATTGGTGCCTCTATCGGGGGGGAAGAAACCGCAATGCGTGCTTCCACACCCTGATGAGAGGCACTGGATCTGTCAGATTGATGCTGAGATAAGGCAGAGCCCGTCTCAACATCCACTGACAGATCCATTTGCGAACCCCAGGTCTGAGATCGCCGCCGAGCCTCAGCCGCGGCGGGACCCGAGCCCTGGGGAACGCGATCGGGATTGAACCGAGCCAAGCGGGATCGGAGCGTGCGCAATGGAAGCGCGTCGCAATGCACACAGTCACCACCCTCGAGTGCTGACTGGGCATGCTCCTCACCCAAACAAACAACACAAAGAGTGTGAGTATCACCTCCCGTTAAATAACGCGGGCAGGGATGGACACACACTCTAAACTGCTGCTTGCTCGCCATACTGAATATATATATATAATATAGACAGACAACACCAAATAACAAGGACAGATTCAACACAGAGCGCAACTGAAGACTCAGAAAGCTTTCGTTTTCTGTTTCGGGCCGGCTTTTATAGCTTCCTGGTACGTGACGTCACCCGCCTCTGACGTTCCGCCACACCATTGGACTGATTTTACATGTGCTTCAAGACGTCATCACGCAAAGCGTTCCCATAGCGTCAGCTTTTCGACGCAACGGGAGTTCCCTTGAAAGGGAACAACCCACTTTGCTGGGTAAAATTAACCCAACATGTGTTCTGTCCTATATTTACTCCGCCCTTGGGTTGAAAACCATCCAAAATGTTTTTTGTTTTTTTTAAGAGCAAACTAGTTTGCAGAAATTTCCAGAAAAATAGTAAGTCTAACTGTCATTCTTTCTTTGTGCTGTAGACTTTTATAGATTGCACTAATCACAATTTATGTCTCATTAATTCCGCACTTTTTCTGCTGGTCATGAAAGTAAATGATCATCAATGTCTCATGCATTTGAGCAAACTTTCAGTGTGTTCAGCGGTAAATTTATACTGTACAGTCTCAGTAAAGTATGTCAGATTGCTGTAGTCTGATGGATCCTCCAGAACATGGCTCTCAGAAATGCCCCACAAGATTGGAAATTGTGCCATTTAAAGTGTTTTCAACCCATTTTGTGGGTGTTGGTGCCATTAACTGAATCCTTAAAGGGAATTCTCCAAGTAAATTGTCTGCTTTATCACCTTTTTGTTCCATCATCTGACATATTTCCATCAGAAATTGACTGGATTATGAAAAGTGGGCATTACATACCAAAACAGAACCAGGTAGGCATTTGGAGGAAAGGCTGTTAAACATCATAAATTGATACAACATGCACATCATGCACAAAATGCTAGAAATTAATTCCGTAATTACCTAACAGGTCATTCTTTTCTGCTTCTCTAGATGATAACATAAAATGACTACAAACAAGGTAACCTGTCCACACCTCATCCACCAGGTATGTTTAACGCCGTTTGCATTGATCTTCATGGTGCTGTGACAGAGATAAGGACCCATACATTTTATAATTACATTCAAAAGCTCTCCAATCTCTGTATTGCTCCTGTCCTCCCTGGACGGGCAGGCTTTATGAAGCTTTGCCTGTGAACAGAGGCAGCACTTTATTTCCGCCTGGTTAGGCAGAATAGATCCTCATCGAATCGTTCTTTTTAAGACAATGTGCACGTGGGCGTATGGCTTTGGGCTTATTTGACAGCATCAAATGGATTTCAGAAGAAAGGAAATATCGTCGTTTATGAAATAATCCCCTCATAGTTATTTCATCCTTGCGCTGGTGTGCGTGCCGTCGTTTTGAGCCTTTCCTCATTTTCTTATGTCCTTTTTTCTTTTTATTTATGCTGAATAGATGCTGAGTGAGGAAGAGAAGGGGGAATAGACTTTCAAAGGATGATGTTATAGCCTACTTTATTTAGATTAGACGTGTTGATGATATGGGCTGTGAATTATGGCTGACGTCTCGGGTCAGCGTCTCTTCGAGAAGACAACAAGAAAGCGCCCGTTTCTCGTTTTCCATCTACGTCTGTCTCTCATACATCTCCTCGCCTTGTGTGTGTGAATGTATATAAATATGGTCGCTAACAAGATTACAGGCCACGAGTGAATGGATGATGCGGAAAAGGAACGTTGCACATGTTTTAAGAAGCTATGTTTAAGAATAACACTCTCAAACCCACACAAACCTACTGCTTTCCAGAAACCAGGATTCTGCTGTCTTGTGGGTTTGTTAAACAGAGCTCTTTGCTCGTTATTTAGCCCGATTTGGTTGGTGTGGTTGTAATGTTTACAGTGTCAGCCAAAGTGGCCGGGTTGTTTATAGGGATATCGTAGATGTAGGCTTGCTTTGTGAAGACGTGACTGTGACACCAACAGTGATGCAACAGCACATGTTGCGTAAATGCTAGTAGTGTTAGTGTACATTTTAAATTAGCCGCTTAAATTAACCTATTTTCTTTCACGTTCCTGATTTTACAATTAATTAGTGAACATTAACTCTTTCCCTGCCAGCAACCGCCAACATTTTTGATAATTTTCACAAAAATGTCATGGCCCCCAGAATGTTTTGTTTTATGGATGTCTACATTTGAATGCGAGTAAGTTTCATAAAAAAAAGCACAATTTTGAAGAAAAAAAAAGCTGAGAAAATTGTGTTTTTTTAAAAACTACAATGTGCATTAGCAATGCTTTTATCGCTTGTTTCTGCTCGCTTGTTTCGATCTGGAGATTCTGTCAGTGAAAACACGGAAAGTCGGAAAATTCCATCAATGGCAGAGAAAGAGTTAAGTTGCAGTCAATCAATTCAGCGGTCAAGCTGTTCAGCGTTTTTTTTTAGGCAAAATCCAGTCATTACAATAGGAATACACACAATCAAGAATTACGTATAAGAGCGAAAGATTTCCCCGACAGATTTTGCAAAAATTTGCAGAAATTCGGATGATTTACCTTTACCTCTCGAATAATTACCTTTATCCCGAAGAAAAAAGTTTCATACTATATGCTTAGCTTTTCCGCTAACTTGCAATGTGGCTAATGCGTAATGTTAACCAGTAGCATTGTTTAAGCAAACTAGCATTCAGGTCGTACTTAACTGTGGTGTATGTAATGTCCTCTTTTCATGAAAACAAAATAAAAAAACTCCACAATTTGCTAATGTTACATTTAAAAAAAAAATTTAAAAAAATAATATTGAATTTTGAGGTATACAAAGTTATTTTGTTTGTTTTCTTGGCCAGTGTGACTGTAGTTTTCAATGTTATACTGACATCTGTTGGTGTGGATGTACAGTAGCATAACATTTTTAGTTACCAATTCCATTCAGTCCCTTCGGGATGTTGTGGTGTTGCAACTAATGCAAATTAAGATATGAAAATGATGGATTTGCTAGTCCTCATAATGCTTTCACCAATAAAAAGTGCATTATTTTACTGGATGCACTTTTACATCTTTTTTAATGAATGCAATTTCTGACAATACTATTTTAAATTGTAAAACAAAATGCGAAAACAGTATGACAACAATAGACAATAATATAACTGTTAAAAACAATATTAATTTAAAAAATTTTTAAATGTATGTAATCAGTCTCTGTCTGTATTTTCAGCAAAGCAGAACTATGATTCTGTGCCGGTATCACCATTGCCTTGTGTAAAGGGGGTCAGGACCACAATTGATTTTGGTAAATATGCACAAAAAAAATTATATTTACAGATAATTGTACTCTTACCGTCACTCACTATCACTAATTGCATAAGTGCATAATGATTATTGGTGTATTGTCAATTTAAAAGGCCTCAAAAAACAACGTAATGCATTAGTCAGTCATTTTGGGCTGCAATATTTTTTTTTTTAAATCCCACAAATTCGGGGAACTGACCATTGCAGAAATAGCCTATATATATATTGTTGATGGACTTGATTTATGATAATTCATGTTTTGATCATTGTTCTGAATCCAATCCGGACAAAGTCTTTAACAAAAACACAATTTTCTCAGCTTTTTGTTTGAAATGCTGCTTTTTAAGTGACGCTAACTCACATTCAAATATTGATAAAAGCTAGACTAAAATGTTTTGTTTTTTTTGTGTTTTTTTAAGCAAAGGTTCTGTTCTATCTTTTGATACAATATGTTCACTGTTAACATATTCATACAACAAAATATTCTGGGTCCCATGAAAGATCTGGCGCTGACTGGCAACTTAAAAATAATATTCTGGCAGGGAAAGAGTTAATTGTGATCTCACTGTCATATAGTCGAACTCAACAGTCATTACAGTTCTAGACATAAAGCAATAGAGACATAAGTAGTCTCAGTTCCAGTGTTTTAATGCATCCATGCACTTAATTTCAAGAGAACTGAACCATCCTCATACATAGTGGCTTACTTTGGGATAGGTCAGAGGTCTAAATTGAGTATGTCTCTTACAAACATTCATGTGAATAGAATTATTATGTTTTTAGAGAGGATAGATTGTCGTTTCTTATTCCTTTCTTCCCCCTGCTACTGTAAAAACAAGCCAGTAGGAGAACTTTGACCTGCTGATATTGAGCAAGAGATACACAGGAAACTCATGCTCCATGCATGTGTTAACTTTCTTTATTTCACCCTCTTTCATTCACATGAAAACTAAGCAGGGTTTACATTAAAACGAACACTTCAAGTATAGTTTTACCTTTATTAATCTGAATTACCATAGTTTATGTGTGTTAGTTTATCTGCAGTTAGAACGCAGATAAGGTGGTAGCCCTAAAACAGGATGTGGTGATGCGTCAAACAGGAAGTAAGCCTTGTCAGATATAATAATGTCACGTGGAGTGGGTGTCTGTCTTCTCATTTGACTCACAGGCCTAACCGCTTTTTCATCTTCTTCTTCTTCTTCTTCTTCTTCTTATAATAGTTTATGACAAAGCAACATTTCCATTTTAAGATGGCCATTTAAAGTTGACCTGTTATGCAAATAACTGTTCTTGGCCATTATTACAGTTTACGACAAAAAATTTTCAATATGTACTAATTGTGTTATAAGGTACTGAACAAAGTATGCTCCAATAGGCTTTTTTAATGACTGAGACCTTGGCTTTTACAGCAGTTGACAGCATTAAGGACATCATGGACATCAACAATATTGTCAGGATATTAAAAAGAGGGGTACACTTATTACGAACATTTTTATTTTGAATAAACATTTAGGGGGAAAACAGCATTTCAGTTTGTTTGGTAAAGATTTGCCATTTAGTTCACTTTTTGAAGTATCTACATCTGGTATGTAGCCTAATGAACAATACTAATGAATGCATAACGATGTAAATAATATGTGATTCTTTTTTTGAGCAACTTGTATACTTTGTTATTAGGCCTTTTAGCACTAATGTAATTATTATTAATTTATTAATTAAATATGCATTGTTGTATGTGTAACATAGGCACTGAAATATCCTCTTTTCATATGTCTTTAGTATGTACTTTACATCTGCACATCCATTTTATGTACATTATGACACTAATGTATACAGTACCGGTCAAAATTTCAGTGTCACATGATCCTTCAGAAATCATTCTAATATGATGATTTATTATCAATGTATCAGGTTCCAAAATAATATTAAGCAGCACAAATGTTTCCAACATTGATAATAATAATGAGTATCAAATCAGCATATTAGAATGATTTCTTAAGGATCATGTGACACTGAAGACTGGAGTAATGGCTGATAAAAATTCAGTTTTGCGTCACAGAAATAAATTATATTTTAAAGTATATTAAAATAGAAAACCATTATTTTAAATTGTAATAATATTTCACAATTTTACAGTTTTTTTTGTTTTTTTTTGTTGTTTTTTTATCAAATAAATGCAGCCTTGGTGAGCATAAGAGACTTCTTTCTAAAACATTAACAATAACTTTCAGTATGTACAGCACACATAAAGAAAACTGTATCAAATGCCTTAAATTGTAATTTAAGTACACCTAATATAAATTGTGACCATGTAAAGTGTTATTGCTGAGCCTACTTACCCATTTTGACTTTGGCATTTATACTTTAAAATGGAGAACAGTGTGGCATTTTAGTTTCGTTGGCAAAAGTCGTAACACAGAGTTATAGAGATCTGTCTGTATAAAATCCTCTGTAAAAAAAAATTTACAATAGGTTGCATACGTTGTTTCGGATATTACACAGAGGTTCGTAAAGACATGAGGCGGTGAGAGAGAGAGAGAGAGAGAGAGAGGGAGAGAGAGAGAGAGAGAGAGAGAGAGAGAGAGAGCTGGAGTGATTGTGAGGGGCGGAGGAAAGAGAGCCTGTTCTCCGCGCTTATCACACTCAGAGCAGTGCAGAGAGACAGTCGGAGTAACAGCGCTCACTCAGTCACTCAATCAACCGCATTCTGTCCGAGCAAAGCCCGAGCTGCCCGAGCCTCAAGCATGGTCTCTATAATCTCAGACCTGGACCCTCTCAAGAGCTGGAACGTGTTAAGGTAAGACCCGAGCCGACCCGAACATGCATGCGGAGAGAGAGCGAGTGTCTCCATCTGCCCGCGCTGAGGACGCGCTCTTCCGCTCGACTCCAACACAAATGTTGTGAGAATTACGCACGGTTGCGTGTGCCATTTCGACTCGAAAAAGTGTGTGTGGGACTTTTTTCCCCCCCTTGAGTTCGCACATATACTGTCATGTGTCTGACGCATGGAGTGTCTTATTAACCCTTTGAGAGACCAAGCCCTCCCCCGAACTCACCGGGAATGAGGAGGTTTATCAGACCGGGCGCGTCTCATCTCATCTCATCTGTGATGCGGGATGATGGTGCTGATGCTGAGAAGACGCGGTGCACATCGCTTCCAGCTTTATATAGAATAGTTTATTAATGCACTTTAAGTCAATCGACTTTTTTTCTTCTTCTTTTATTTCTTTCTTTTTTTAAATACCCCCTTAGGATCTTGATATGATATGGTATTGCGCATCTCAAGCTATTACGCAAACAAGTGCTCGTCTTTAAAGTCGGTTTGTTTGTGTATCTTTGGTTAAACACTCTTGGATATTTATCAAGTGTTTCTCAAACTGAACTACCAAGACTGGACATTATAGACATGCTGAACCTAACCCTAACCTTTATCTATGGACATTTATTGGCATTTTTGGACATCATACCTGCTTTCAAAACTGCCCAAAATGTTGACTAGGGTGTGAGATGGGCATTGTGTAAACTCAGTTCTCTGAGTTTTTGGGGAAGTATAAAAGGGTAACTGAAACCTCAGAAAGCATGTCATGATGTCAGATTGTTCCGCTTTAGTTCTCGGAAGCCTGCACGCTTTTAGAGAACAGCATATGACCCAAAAATAAGATTAAAAAGTATTATTAGATTAGATTAGATAAGATTATTAATTATTATTAAAGTTTTCAAAAGTTATTCACTATTTTTGTGCACATTTACATTTTATAAAATCAATATTTTAGTAATTTGTTGACTTCATAAGCTCCATCCCTGATGTTTTGGACAAATAAATAAGAGGTTCAGTCAGAATTTCTAATGTCACTTTAAAAAGGCGTTCATGATCATATTTGTAATGAGGGTATGAAGTGCGAACCATAAATACTCTGGATCTTCATATATAGTTCAGGATTCTGGGTTGTTGTAAATTGGGGCGCCACTGTATTCCACACTGAATTATGAAAATAGATCAAGGGTATAAAGATGACACGCTGTGCTCTCTCAGAAGAAGTGTTATTTTTGGTCAATTATTTATTCCGATAAGCAGGTCACTGCCTAGAGTGCACCAAAAATGCACATACATGCACATCCTCAAATGTGTACATGCTGTTGGAATTTTTTTTTCTTTTAATGTGCAAATCCTGTATGATACATACTAGAACACAGTCACAGTCCTGTTTTAATAGCTTTACTGTGTAGGTGACAGAATACTGCTGCATTTAAGTAGACATTTCCTGATCGATGTAGCACTATTAGTCAGTATGTTCCTTTTCTTTCTCGCTGACTGACACTCACAATCACGGTTCCACCCCAGAGCCGTTCAGGGCATAATCTTCTGTTCAGAGCCGGAGAGAAGGGGCTGATGAGGGGGATGTGTGATGGATCGCTATTTGTCTTTTCTTCTTTATTAGTGTAGAGACTCTAGATTAGCCAGAGGAGCAGCTGCTGGACCGTCTTAATAAAGACCAGCTTAAGTTTTTCTTTTGCTTCTCTTTACGTTTCTCTCTTTCTTATGTGACTCTAGGGTACACTACAATGTGGCATTCTTTACAGCCTAATGAAGCCACCAGACGACCCAGAACACTGTTGTCTAATGAGCACACACTCGTGTGTGTGTGTGTGTGTGTGTTTATGTTGCACCCAATTAACGTTCTCATTATCTCTCCTTTAGTTCAAACCCCTTTCTTCTGTCGTCCTTTATTTGAGTGTAAATCTGAGAAAATAGAGAGCAGATAAAAATTGGATCCAGAAATAACTTTTGCTATCTATTAAGTTAAAAAAAAAAATTCCGGGTGCGACTTTGACGTGCTACGCAAACAAAAAACTCCAGCGTCTGCGTTTCCTCAAGTTTCTACCGAATCAACACCTCTGAACATCTCGCTGCCCGCTTGCAATCATTTCAGCCTGGTTCAAATACATCATCTTGGATTGTGTCTGAATGTGACGCATCGTAACGATATCGGATTTTTCTTAGGATCAGTGCAGTGGAAATTTCCGACGTGCTTCATTTCTTTTTAGGGCTCAGCTCTCTGCAGGATCACTCTGTCATGATCCCACTTTTCCTTCATGAGGGCTTGATGCATTTTTAACACGGATGTCATTTGAACAATAGACTTGCAGATTTCTTTTGTATTTAATGTGTTTTATCATTTACAAAAGAACTTGATGGACTGATGTAATTTTGTTACATGCAAATGCCAAAGAACACATTGAGATAATAGTGTTCCATCCATCCATCTATCTATCTATCTATCTATCTATCTATCTATCTATCTATCTATCTATCTATCTATCTATCTATCTATCTATCTATCTATCTATCTATCTATCTATCTACATATCTATCCTCTGCTAATCTAAGTGAATATGAGAATATTGTGTTCACTTCCGCAACTTTTTACCATCCTCAAACTTGCGCGAATATCTTGCGAAAAACGAAGCCAAGAGATGCAACTCCGTTCTGTCACTGCAAGCAACCAGAACAAAAATACCATGGAACTCATGTCCGCCCACACAGACACACACACAATGAGTCACAAGCACATGCATAATGTCCTAACACACACATACAGGCACACAACAGCCTCTCTGTCACGCTGACACACACACACTGTGCTCTGCGCGCTTCGGAAGGCAGGTTGAGTCGGTAATGAGAGGCAGCATGCTTATTAATACCACTTGATTACATTGAAAATTACTTTAAATAACAATGACAAGTTGTTGCTTTTATTGAATTAGCGGAGAGGCAGGCGGGGGAGATGATTTGATTAGAGGCATATTTAAACACGACACTTGGTGTTCTTGCGCCTGATAGCAGGTAAACTCGCATTCTTGTTGTGTTTTTACATCCTTCTGTCTTTCTCCCGTTTTAGTAAAACAAGGAATCAAATTGTTTTTAGGCCAGAGAGAGAAGCGATGGTAGAGAGGCAATGGAGTGGCAAGCATCCGTCTTTAGCAGTGGGTGACCTCTGACCTTTGCAGTGTTGGTTTTAATGAACGCTGTTAGCGGCAACGGCTCAGAGTGTGTGTTTAAGCCTCTGCCCAGGACGCATCCGTAATTATCTGGCTGAGTGGCTTTTCTGTGCGCGTGCGTGTGTGTGTGTGTGTGGGCGGCTCATGCCGTTAGCCTGTCCCTTATCCTCGGCATTAGTGGCTGGCTGCAGACAGTGGCGCACAGACGGGCGGCGCAGATGAACGGCGTTGCATGCTGATCTCTGCACCTGTACCAGCCTCAGACACACACGGCCGTGCACGTCACTCCTACCCGTCAGGTCTGGGCACTGCGCCGCAACGAAGAGAATAAGCTCCTTAACTGAGCAAACATATCTAGAATAAATAACCTACAATATATCTGTCTGTCTATCTATCTTTCTATATGTCTGTCTGTCTATCTGTCTGTCTATTTATATGTCTGTCTATATGTCTGTCTAGGTAGGTAGTTACAAATACAGAGAGACAGATGAAGAGTCTGACAGAAAGATAGATAGCTAGACAGCCAGATACACATAAACATGTGACAGATAGAAATATAGATAGACAGGTATATAGATATATAGATAGATAGATAGAGAGAGAGAGAGAGAGAGAGAGAGAGAGATAGATAGATCAAAATAGAGATAAAATAAATCCATTCACTCCTTTTTTTTTTATCTTCAAAAAGTCTAAACACTCTCAATAATCAAGCCATTTGGATTTTCTGAGCAATATGATGTCATATTGCTCAGGCTCCGCCCACGACCGCTGACGGACTGTCCCGTATTAGCATATTTCCTCCCTCAGCCATTTGTATACTGTCTGCCAAGGCATCACTTTACCTGTCTTGTGTCGACACCCCTGAATAGAAGAGAGGGGTGGGGTGAGCAGTTGCTCATTATCATTTAAAGAGACATGCACCGAAACGGGTCGCTGTGAACAGAGCTGTTTTGGAGGAGGTGAAAAGGGTGTTGTTTTACACAACCATTGAGGAATTTTAAGCAAAGTATGTTACAAACTTTACACGAAGACCCTGAAGAATCATACCAACTTGTGGAAAATGGGCATCCGATGACCCCTTTAAGGTAAAATCAATTAAAAATGTGTTCCTGTGAGTGTATATTTGTTGTTTTCAGTTAGTTAGTTGTGTACTCTTGTCATGTGAAAGCTCACAGTAATGAGGAAGCGGTGGAGGAAGAGATGTGGCAGTGCAGGCTGGAGGTGAAGACAACATTTGATGAGTGTGTGCGTTGGATCCGCTGCTCTCCAATAGAGTTCTGTATTATTGGCTCAAGTCAGTGTGGCGATGCACTGCCCTCCGCCGTCTAGGCAGTGTTACCCATTATGCTGTCTGTGTATGTGTGTCTGTGCGTGTTACCAATATTGTTCCACAGTCTGACATTTTAGGAGGCTACGTGAGCTACCCAGATGGGTCTGCACCCCTTGAAGTTAAAAAAAAAAAACTATATTTTGCATTTCAAAAGAATTACCAGATACAATACAAATCTGAGATCTCAATATCAACTCAATTATTTCTCAGCAAAGTTCATTTTATATCTCGATTCTCTTTCTGTTTGTGTGTCTTTTTTAATTCTCATAAATGGGACTTTTAGGAGACACATTTGAGACCTTCTGAGCACTTAACCTCCTGAGCAACATTTGAGCCGTAACATTTACTGGTGTTTCCTGATATGGTACTTTAGTATTTCTTGTTATTCCGAATTCTATGTGAGAGTGTATGTTTGTGTGAGACACAGAAACCGACCCACCCCCCATTTGGCTTGTTGAGGCAATTGGGAAATGGTCACAGGATTTTAATGAGAATCTGTGTGTGTGCGTGTGTGCAGTGCATTGTTTAAGCCGTAGGAGAGTGCAGGGCTCAGGACAGAGACTCTTTTCAGGCCGCGCTGAATGTCCATGATTAAAACCGGCCTGTACGTCTGACTGTCTGAGAGAGAGACAGAGCCTATTGTCATCTCTCTCTCTCTCTCTTTCCCTCTCTCTCTCGTTCTGTGTGTGTAGGCAGTTTTCTATGATAAGGTTGAAATCCAGAGAGGCATATCA
>NC_138728.1:19129793-19234793 GCF_965113295.1 Leuciscus leuciscus | reverse complement strand
AAAGTCACTTATTCACATTGAACCTGGAATCAAACAATAAATGTATGATTTCCTTTAAGAATTGGTAAACATATTGCATATAGAAATATATACAAATATTAAAAACATTTTAAATTGTATTATTATTTAATATAAAATGATGCAATTACTTAATCATATGATTAAATTTATATATATATAATATAAAAATAATTTTTGTCGACTTTAGTCCTCTTTTTAGTGTTGTTTTTTAGATCATTAACAATCTTTTATACTTTGGTACAAACTAGTATAATAACAGATGGTGAGTGAACAGACCAATAGCCCTATAAAAAAATGCTTATACTTGTATTCTTAAGGCCATAAAAATGCACATTTCAGGGCATATCTATTCTTACAAAAAATATGCCACCCTTATTTGGGTGGTAATATGTGCTTGCGGTAGAATAGATTGAGTATAATAAGTACTGGAACTATTTTTACTTGTCTTTCTGGTTAAAACTGAGACTTAAGTGAAAGTCGGAAGTCTGTGTCTTTGTGTGCCTGTGAGCAAGATGGCGACAGTGTTTTGCCAGCTGTGCTGAGCTCAGGTTGTATGCTGGTTAAGTGGAGTCTTAGGTCTGATTAAAGTCAGGTGACTGAGCTTGGGCTGTCTGTGTGTGTGTGTGGTGATATTTTAGTAGAGCGTACACTTAAACTTTCCTTTTTTTATGTTTCCACAGGAAGACAAGTATGTCTGTTTCCTGTCGTCTCTAAGCACTAATGAGCAGGCTGATACGCGCACACACACACACACACGCACAGCTGGAGTCTAGGCAACACCCTGCCATATTTTTACTCTTTTAATTTCTGCTTCTCTGCTCTTCTTCTGTTTTTCTCTCTTTGATATAATCCCCATGTGTGTTTCCGTGGTTACGCTGGCTTAATGTCATACTGATATGACTGTATCAGCTACGCATGGCCAACCTCATCAACAAACTTTAGCAAAATACTTTCTCTTCTTCCTGTCTTCTCTTTACTTCTTCCGCCTTCTCCTCCATAATTCTGCAGCAGCCTGGGGATCTCTCGATGTCTTCATCCCCAGGGGTCTGAAGATCATCATCATCATTAGCATCAGCATCATCATAATAATTGTTATTGCTAAGCACTTGTAATGATTGAAACACATTTGTATGTGTGAGACATACCCACGTGATAGCCTCAGACGGCACGTCCAAGGAATGTTCTCTAGCTGTCAGATGCATATAACTCAGAAAAATATCCAGTTCCAATATGATTAGATGACTTTACACATTTACTAGGAGTTAGGTTCAAGTTGGGGGGAAAAGTAGAGCACATTCCCAGGTTAAAACTGGTTGCCAGATTGACAGTGTCTGCTGTATTCAGTTTTTGAAAGACGTTCAAGAGGGCTTTATTTTGAGGCGCTTAATATCCTTGAGCTCACCTGTAAAATTCAACTTTATTCTCACAGATATCACTGATTTCACCCATAAATGTTATCACAAAAAATGTTGTTAGTTACTTTAGTGTATATTTGTGAAGGATACGAATCAAAATGCATTGCTATTGGGATACATTTATTTAAAGGGTTAGTTCACCCAAAAATGAAAATTCTGTCAGTAATTACTCACCCTCATGTTGTTCCAACCCCGTAAGACCTTCGTTCGTCTTCGGGACACAAATTAAGATATTTTTTATGAAATCTGAGTGCTGGATCACTCCTCCATTGGCTGCTAGGTGACCGAAACTTGCTGGCCCAGAAAAGTTATTAAAGAGATCGTTAATATAGTCCAAGTGACTACAGTGGCTCAATCTTAAGTTTATCAAGCGACGAGAATACTTTTTGTGCGCAAAAACAAACAAAAACAACGACTTTATTCCACAATTCATTTCCTTCTCTCTGGGCCTCTAGTTGGTTCACCTAGTGTTTTTGCGCTGCGCGTCTGTGTTATACGTCATCACGCATCACACACATGACCAGCGTCGGCCAATAGTGAGCCTACGTGGTGACGTATAACACAGACGCGCTACGCTAAAACACTACGTGAACCAACTAGAGGCCCAGAGAGAAGGAAATGAATTGTGGAATAAAGTCGTTATTTTTGTTTGTTTTTGCGCACAAAAAGTATTCTCGTCGCTTGATATACTTAAGATTGAGCCACTGTAGTCACTTGGACTATATTAACGATCTCTTTAATAACTTTTCTGGGCCAGCAAGTTTCGGTCACCTAGCAGCCTATGGAGAAGTGATCAGCTCTCAGATTTCATCAAAAATATCTTAATTTGTGTTCCAAAGATGAACGAAGGTCTTACGCGTTTGGAACAACATGAGGGTGAGTAATTACTGACAGAATTTTCATTTTTGGGTGAACTAACCCTTTAAGTTTAATTACTCAACCGATGTGACACAAAAGTCTGAAACCATAGTGTTTCCATGTGACCATGTGACCATGTGACACTGAGTGCACACATTCAATCCCATAATGCACCAGTGTGCAACCAATGTATACTCAACAGCTAGTCACTAGAGCAGGGGTCATCAAACCTTTAAACCCTCATCCTTTAACACACCTGCCTGTGATTTTCAAGCAATCCTGAATACCTTGATTAGCTGGTTCAGGTGTGTTTGATTAGGGTCGTAGTTCACCTCTATAGGGCAGTGGGTCTCCAGGAGCGGGGGTCAAGACCTCTCTGTTAAAGAATTCCAATGCACTGTGAGGAAAGTTCCCGCTTCTCGCCAGAAAATGGTGTCCACAACCCTTCGGACACACTCCAAATTCGCTTACTTGTTTTTATTCACTCCCTCAAGTGGACTATATTAGTTGAGTAATGTTAGTGAATAGAAACAGTACAAATTCCAAGTTAGTGAATGGGGGTAAAGGAGCAATTTCAATTACTGCCCTTGATTAGCTTGTTCACGCTTGTTTGATCAGGGTAGGAGCTAAACTTTGCAGGAATGTAGACCTTTGAGGGCAGAGTTGAGAAACCCAGAACTAATCAAAAAAAAGTTGGAAAATGCCAATAAAACAATAGAAGATGTAGGCTGAAACAAGATCAGAAGATACAGAAGAAGGAGGTCAGTAGATACACATGTTTGTACATCTTGAGTTTGAAAGAGTTTTAAGATGTCAACTCTGTACTGTCAGTTTGCAGGTCAGGTAAAGTATCAGTCAAGCAGGGCAAACAATGCATGTGTCAAACGTGTCTTTTCAAGTTCATGCTCAATGGAGTATACTCAGAAAGATGTTACGGAGGCAGAAAAACAAAGCATACCCCAGGCTTAAGTGGCCATTCTTGTCCCGAACGAGCTGCATTGTGGACCAGACTTAATAGCAATAGTCAAAAATCTGGCTCAGCAATTCTTCCTTGGTGGAAACTGAGCTGTTTACCCTGTCATTTTCAGTTGTCTTCACTCTTCAGTCAATCGTTTATACCTTTCGACTGCCACAAGCGCATGATCAAAAACCCTCTGCAGCATATGCACGAGACCGTGCCAATATTCTGCCAGCAGTCTTGCCAAAACTCAGATAACACCACTGATTCGATCTTCTCTGCGGTTGCCAGTGGTTCCTTTCTCCGTGCTTCCAAGATCTGGTTAAGTGTGAACACATCTGCGTTCACACAACCTTTTACCTCCTATCACAGCGCCGTTATGCACAGCAAGCACCCATCTTTCCTGTTAATGCCTTCCCAAACATCCCCATAAAAAATTACGAGCAGGAACACATTACTGGCAGCGCGCCCCATGTCTGCGTTTATTAGCCTATCAGGCTGGGTTTATATCTGATCATGCCTTTGTTCTAATGAGATCTCTTTATAGCCAATCAGAAGTGCATCTCTTATGTGACAATGACTTGATCAAATTTATGGCCAATAACCAGCCTTTTAACGATGATGTGGAAGATGATGAGATGTGGAATGTGGGAGAAATCGTTCTACTCATTTGCTGTTTGCTCTTGGATACACAGAAATCAGTGTGTGTAGCGGCCAGGTGCTCAGAGTCGGTCGGATGACTCGCCCTGGCTGAATGTGTTTCCGGCCCTCTCCGAGGGCTACACACTGACCTGTGTGCCCAGAGCGAGGGCTCTTATCTGAGACTGAGCGAGTGAGACGGCCCCAGGAGGCTGGACATTACCAGGCCTTCTCGGATCCTAATTATGGGGGAAGGTGTGGAATGAAAGTGGAGGGCTGCCGAGGCAGCCAAAACCAGACCCCTTGAGTCCCATTACAATTACTGCTACGAGACACACATAGACACGTTCCCGCACACACACACACACAACAACAAGCATACACAACCCTTTCGCCCTGACGTGCTCATGCACACACCGAATCACAGCACGATTCTACACTCTCATTCTCTCTCGTAATTGCAATAGTGTTGGCGCCTGCTCCCCCGCGGCCTAAGCGGTGCACTTCCATCTTTTCCGTTCCATAGTCACCGTCGCACATATACAATCTCTCTTGATTTCAGTTTTTTTCTGCTTTAAGAAAGACTTTACAATTCATTTGTTTGGTGTGCTTTGCCTACCTACTGTAGGTACCACATACACATAATCTCATGTTCCAGAAGGGGTTCAGTAAGAGGGAAAACAGATGGAGAACTAACCTTGAATGACATCCCAGCATTTGCTATGCAACATGTCCAAACCTGCATTACCACAATGTCATACACACAAAGAGACATACACATACATCCATAGACCAGGTGACAATTCTTTCTCGGTCGTTGCTCGTAATGACCTGATCCCTAGCGTGACATGCTGACCTAAAGAAAGGGCGAGTGAGAATGAGAGACAGTGGGGGAGAGGATGAAAGGAGTGTTGAGACAGAAAGATAGATGCTGTCAGGTTATGGATGGGTTTATGTCGAAAGATCACCACAGACACAGTACAATCCACATGGGATAATCTCACAGTATAACAAGCAGCTGTACAAAATATGATACACCAGTGTTTTGCCAGTTTATCTCTTTTAATTCTTTTTATAACTGTATCCACTGTACGTCCGACTGACTGCACTGTATTCTTCCTTTTGATTCTAAACAGAACTCAAATGGCACTGAGAATTGGGTAAGAGAGAAACAGAAACCACTTAATTGGGGAAATTGAAAGATGAAACAATGCTGATGACCTGGGTCTGTGGTGGAGTAGTGAGTTTGATGTGTCAATTAAACTCGAGGTTCTGGATCGACTCCATTCCTAGAGCTTCCGAACGTATGGGTTTTTTTGGAACCCGAGGTTACCCCGTGAGCCAGTCCTAGAGCTCCTGCTGTCCAATTTTAGGGAAAAATCGGGTCCATCGGAGACGTCCAATGGAATTCTTAGGCGCGCCGAATAAACACCACAGACACAGTGTAAGAGTAAAACTATATGCAAAATAAGATACACCGGTGTTTTGCCAGATGAGAAGTTTATTCTATGTATCATCTTTTTACTACTTTAATTAATTTTACTCTAATTCATTTAATTGATCTATTTTAATTCCTTTTATAACTGTTTTAATTTCCATTGCTTTTATTTTGTGTTTATTTTCTATGCAAAGCACTTTGAATTGTCATAGTGTGATTATTTTAATTCCTTTCTATGTAAAGCATTTTGAATAACTGTTTTAATTTTCCTTGCTTTTATTTTGTGATTATTTTTATTCCTTTCTATGTAAAGCACTTTGAATTGCCATAGTGTATGAAATGTTCTATATACATATAGATATAAACTTGCCTCGCCTTGCCTTATGTGATCACTATCATGTATGTCCTGTGTCGTGCTTCTTTCAGGGACAAGAACTCAAGAGCTCTACAGTGTATGTGAAAGAGTGTGCATGTTTCATGGCCATAACCATCCCTTTCTATTTACAATATCAGTCGCACTCTCCACACACACTCAACATCAATGTGTGCATGTTTCTGCAGCTTTGCACATGTACAATTTTACTTTGACTGCTATCAAAATAACAACCCCAATTTCCCATTAAAGGGATAGTTCACCCCAAAATGAACAGTTGATGGCCCCCATTGACTTCCATAGTATTGAATAAAATATATATACTATGGAAGTCAATGGGGTCCATCAACTGTTTGGTTTACCGAAGTTCTTCAAAATATCTAATTTTGAGTTCAGCAGAAGAAAGAAATTCTTACAGGTTTGGAACAACTTGAGGGTGAGTTAATGATGACAGAATTTTCATTTTTGGGTGAACTATTTCTTTAAGGAAGTTGGGGTGAGACATATTGTCGGGCAATGAAGCAATGAAGACACTTAAATTCCAGCCACTTTGTTCGCAAACAATTCTTGAAGTACAAAATAACGTACAAGCATCAGCACAACCAAAGGCCTTGTTGCATTGGCAATAACTAGCTAGAAGCTAGAAGTAATGATGCTATTAGCATAACTACATTTTCCAGCTTCATGACACAGTAGCTCAACTAGCTTCATTTTCTCAGTAAAGTTATAGTGTTGATATCTACATTTTCACACAAGTAATCTGCTTTATATTATGATTTGTTGTACTTCAGTTTCAAAGTTGCTCTCCCAACACTTCCAAAGACAATCTGAGCTGAGGAACCAAGATTTGCTACTTGCTATTGCTAGTCGAAGCCATGTGATATTTATACTTTAAGGAAAGGGGATGTCCTCAATCTAGAGAGCATTTTATTACACGGAAGTACACTGGTGCGGTTGTAAGGTTTTAAGAGTACACTGGCATATGGATTAGTCTCAAAGCTAATAGACCAGACTAAAAACAACAAAATTGTTGATTTTATGGGATCTTTAAAGACGGTTTGGTCATAAATAATTAAACGATTATGTTAATAGTGAGATGTTACAAAAATATAATATTTCAGCTTATAAACCACCGTATTTACCACAAATACCATCATCAGACTGTATTTGATTCCTTTACCCTTGTGCGTGCTAAAGTGTGTAAAAGAGTGTGCGTGTCTGCTGGGCCTCAGGGCACTGGCACACCGCTCTCTTCCCTGCCACACTACTTTCATCTCTCTGTTTGAAGGAAGAGAGAGAGGCCAAGCATCCATGTGGCGTTTAGGATGTGTATGTGTGTTCTCGCATTAAATACATTCTCATGTTAGGCCCAAAAGCACCCTCATTAATTCCTTTGATGCCGTCTGATTGGCCGGGCATTACTAAGTCGCATTAAGAAATGTATTTCCTCGCTTTTACTTAATGATGCTTTTCCAGCCACTGCAATTAACCAGGGGTGTGTGTGTGTGTGTGTGTGTGTGCTTTCATATATCGGTTCGTGTGGGCCTATTTGTGTGTTTAGGTGCTCTTAAGTGCAACAGAAAACTAGTTAGACTACAAAGTGTCTAACCGTTGACAGAAAATTGCCCTCTAATAAGTGCGGACCCTTTTAATAGGTCTGAAACTAATGGAATATGTTTCTGCAACATTGGCGGAATATTTTCGGCACGATAAACTCATTTGCTAGTTCTGCCGTAAGTCATTTAGTTATTTGATGGACATTTAATGATATGGTTCGATTTAATTTCACTCTTTATCTACATGTGTCTGCCAGTATTTACTCCACAAATGTCAAAATGACAGCTGAACCCCCCCCCAGTTTATGATATAAGTTGGTTGGAAAAGATGCGGTTATATTGGCTAGACAAGGACATGTGCCCACAGTCTGATGCATTTTGCACACATAAATGGCAAGTCATTTTTTAATCTAGTAAATTCTGATCTGACTGGCTTGAGTTTACAAGGTATGTTACCAATGTTTTTTTGTTTTTTTTTGCATTTCAGGTAAAATGGCACGTACAATCAAAACAAGCTGTGTTTGGTCATTTTACATGTCAGTCAGATAGTTGCTTCCTGTCTTAAGTGGGCAAGTCTTGGCCAGAAAAAGTTGCAAAGTAGACCAGACCTTTTGCCGACATTAAAAAGTGGGATGGCCTCTATGAGATTACATTCTCAATTATATAAATAGCTCATTACACAGCTGCTGCAGAATGTCTCACATAAACACACAGAACTACCATTAAACATTCTTCGCCTATAGTGAGACACATTCCTACATGCTAATGTAGACATTTTATACGTGCGTACACATGTTCTCCAACACACACATACGTGGATACACACTTGTTGCAACACATGCTGACACAAATCATGTTCTGTCCATGTGAATATGTGTCCATGTGCAAGTTACTCAGAGACGCTGTAACATTTGCTTTCAGTCTGGTCTCATGTGACCTTTAAAAATGCAGATGCCACAATCCATCCTATCATTTCACTTTATGAATGTGTTCAGTGTCTAATGCATCTTCAGAGACCTGCACGTGCATAGTCTTAATAGTTAAGTGTAAGTTTCTTTAAAAAACTGCTATAGTATAGTGATGTATTTTGTCATGATACATTGGTGCTTTGATATTATGGTATTAAATGGTTACCATTTTCATATTTCGTGGTATTTACATGGCACTCTAAGGTACTCAATAGAATACTATAACACAAACACAATATGATCATATATGGTACGGCAAACCGGAGGAACTTGCAGCTAGAAGTTTTTTTACAAGGATGTCCTCTGTGTGCCTTATAAAACCATCAAAACGTACAAAAGAAAGAGCGTGTGTGTGTTATTACTGTAGGGACAACTGTGTGCTTTTAAGAGTAGGGCTTATTTTTATGTTATACAATATTGCTGCAGAAATATATAAAGAATATATTTTTGTGAGAACCCTTGGCGGCTGATATAACAGTATTTATCGCTGTGTAGGGGGATTGTGTGTGGGTGTGTGTGGATGGATGTGGGTTTAAACAAGTCTGGGGAAATTTATTAGTGTGTCATGATTTTAGGGCTTTCAAACTCTATCAGAGAGGAAAGCAGATAGCCACAACGCAGCTGGAGTTTAACACCGTGGTAAATTTTCTCTGACAGAATTCATCCCTCCAATCTTCCTGCAGAGACTGAGTCCTGCAGTCACCTGATCTTGAAAGAGGCATGTGGCCACTAAAGCAGTACTGTAGATGTGTTCAAGATGTGTGTGTGCGCGCGTGTGTGTGTGAAAGAGGGGATGTTTGTGTCTTTATGTCTGTAACAGGAGAGGGGGACCTCTTTTTTCACAGATGTCCTCATTTTGTTGTCATAGTAATAACAAAAACACTGGGCCGCTCATGCCCAGTGCTAAGTGTCGTCACTCCAGTCGACTTAATAACGCCATTACTAAGATCATTACAGCATTACAGCCTTTGGTGTGTGTATATTAGAGTCTGAAAGAAAAATGTTCACTTAACATGGTACACTGAACATGTGTAACTCAAGTTGTTACTCAAAAAAAAAAAAAAAAGATGTTTGAATGCCTTTTTTTGTGTCCATGGTACTTCTGAGCATACTATGGTATTAACTTTAAAAGGGTGGTATAATGCCCTTTTCACAGGATGTAAAATAAATCTTTGATATCCCCAGAGTGTGTATGTGAAGTTTTACCCCACAGATATGTTTATATAGCATATTAAAAAATTCACTTTTTGAGGGTAAGCAAAAAATGCTCCGTTTTGATATAACAGACAGTTCCTTTAAATGCAAATGAGCTGCTGCTCCCGGCACAGAGGGCGGAGCTTCAAGAGCTTGTGTCCTTTTACCTCACACAAACATGCACTGAAAATTAAAAAAACTTTTAGCCTTTTATGTTCAAACCGGAGTCAGACAATGATGGAGAGACTCAAGAAGAAGTGACAACATGTAGAATTGCAACAGGACATTTCTGAATGGTTAGTTGATGAATTTATGTAACTTATGTGTAGTTATCTTCTAGTCATTGATTGGCATATCCTGTCATGATAATCTATAAGTCACGTTCCCGGGGGCGGGGTTATGTAAATTCTAGGGTTGGTGATGTCACTAACCCGGGAGGAATGTCGTGTAGTCCCTACCAGTCATTTGTTGTAGTCCTTAAAAAAGTAATTTATTTAAACGCAAATATATCCATTTGCTATGAACTTTGAGCATTGTAACTTTGTAGATGTTGTTTATGCTCAAACAGCAACATTACACACGAAATAAAATTAGAAAAGTGAAATCATACCATCAACCACCCCTTTAAAAACAGAAAATAGTATTCTTTTAAATGATGTAACATGTTATTGTATGAATATGTTATTTATAGCTCTGAAGTACTTCAGATAATACTATGGTGTTACCTTTATTGTAGTTGTTGTATAGTAAGAAACACTAAAATAAGAAACAAAATAATAATAATAATTTTTAAAAAATCATACAAATCATAATCACACCAGGAAAAAAATGCTGTATTTCATTAATTGTTTCACATGAATTAAAAATTATATTTTATAACATGTGCATATTGCATGTCAGATTAAGCAAAATACACACATGCATCTGCACACTCGAAAACACATATTTTCCTCTTAGCCGAGAACAAAGCTCTGGGAGAATAATCAGATCTTTATTCCCCTGGCTCTCAACACTGCCGTTACCATGAAAACACTAGTTATACTACCAGGGGTAACGCCGCCATTTCCGGTCACCATCCCAGGAACTTAGCCTGCTAACTTGAATTCCAAATGATCCAGTCAAATCCACAAACTGACAAAAAACAGTTGGTACATTCTGTTGACAACACTGACTTTGTTTTCTGGGCAGTTCAGTTGAGTATTATAAGATTTATTATAATTTGAATGAAAACTGCTGTGCTTTGGAAGTAGCCTGTCTTTTTGCTGATTCATGAGAATTTGTAAGCGCAGGTTTCACAACTGGAAAATCCAGCTTATAGCCAACTAAAACTTAGTGTGAATCATAGTTTGCAAGCTATTTAAATGCAATGTGGTGTATTTTCATGTGAAACTTGACATTAAACAAGTAATGGATTGATTGGATATAAAAAGTGAGGGTTGTAAATCAGAATGAAGCCAAAGTTGAATATAAGTTTACAATGAGTTTAAAAGTGGTCACACAGGTATCTGCACTGCAAAAATGCTTTTCTTACTTAGTATTTTTGTCTTGTTTCCAGTCAAAATATCTAAAAATTCTTAAATCAAGATGCATCTACTAGATGAGTAAAATGTCATTCGATATTATGTCTTGTTTTCTGAGAATATAAATAAAAATTAAATGATTTGTAGCTTAAAAAAAAGCAAAATTATTTGACACTGGGGTAAGAAAAATAATCTTAATTCATTCATTTTTCTTACCCCATTGGCAGATATTTTTGCTTGTTTTAAGCAAAAACGTACTTAATTTTGATTTATATTCCCAGAAAACAAGACATAATATCTTATGGTATTTTACTACTTTAGTAAAGACCTCTTTATTTAAGTTTTTTTTTTTGTTGATATTTTGGACTGGAAACAAGACAAAAATACTAAGTAAGAAAGGCATTTTTGGTAGTATGGTTATTGGTTAACATTATCCAATAGCCTACTGGTAAGTGTCATCAGCGGAAAAAAGGAGGAGAAAGTTATTAAATTTGGATTGAACCAGCGAAAAATTCTGTACATTTTTACTTGGTAGATGGCTTTATTTGGTTTGTAACTGATCTGAGCTTGTCATTTATGGTCATTAGCTGGTCCAAGCTGGTTTAAGTGGGTTACCAACTGGAGTACCAGCTGGTAGAGACTTGGACAAGAAATATATCTACCATATTAGATCGGAAAGGGAGCAAGGCATTGGGTGGGCTGAATGAAAGAAAAACCTAAACCCAAGAAAACATGTGCGAAACCACACAACATAAAACAATGAAACCTGATGAATATTTAACACTGTTTCTTCATCCTTTGGTCTTCAAACTCAGCCTGACAAGAGAAAAGAGCAATCAACGCTTTACACTAACATGATTTGGTCCTTCTGGGCCCCCAAGGGCCAGCAAAGGAATCCCCGGGTGAAGGCATTAAAGTCATTACAGGGCATTGTGTTTCTGTCTCCTTCATTAACTTCTCCCAGAGCCATGCAGATCGGCCTGAACGCAAGCACCCCGACCCCATCTGTCTGAAATGTGATCTGGCTTATGAAATCTGCAGCCTACGGCATCTGTGCAATCACATTACATCCGCAAGATTAAAAATATATTGAATTTTTTTTTCACTCCCTCCTCGCGCGCTTGCCCTGATTTTGTTCAGCCCGACGTGCTTCCAGTTTTCTTGCCGCCTGGGTTTCGTTAGCTTGTCTCTGATGTGCTGCATTTTTCTGGATATCCTCTTCTCTTTCCTCTAGCGGCTAACCGCCTCAAAGGAATAGTTCTGAAAATTCTACTCGCCATGGAACACAAAAGGAGATGTTCGGCAGAATGTCCAAGCTGCTTGTTTCCATTCAACAAAAGTAGATTACGACCAAGCACTATGAAAGTAGTCCATATGACTCCTGCATAATATCCCAAGGTTTCTAAGGCTATACAAAACCTTTATGTGAAGAACAAACCAACATTTTTGTTATGCCCGCTGTTGGATTGTGAAACCTAGTGCATTTTTAAAGGTGGCTGTGATTTTACCTTCGTTCAATGTTTCTACCAACCAGTGGTGCGTTTTCCATACAACTTGCTGCCTAACTACCATAGTATGATGCATCGTTGAAGAACTAGTCACGACCGTTTCCCATAATCGCATTGTCGCAAATTTGTTGTTCAACCATGTTGGTTAATGATGTCATGCAGGTGGTGGAGGAATAACTTATTTTAATGAATCCATTTGAGATCGAACTAATGCTAGATCTTCAGGATTACAGGAAACAGACAGGTGTTTTGGGGCAGGTGTGAGTTAAACTCTTCAGGACATTGGCCCTCTAGGAGCAGGATATGAAACCCCTTGGCTTGGGGCAGGAGTTTTGACTTGAACTGTATTGTATTATCCTATCATTCCCCTCTGATTTTGGGGGTAGTTGGTGGTAAGGGTTTGGAATAGGGTTAGGACTCATCATAATATCCATTCTCAATACATGTTAGAACTTCTTGTTTGTATAGAGCTGGAAACGCCTTTGATGTCACAGCTTCGTATAGTGAAGGGCTCTGGACCAATCAGCATTGCCAGGATGACATTTTCCTGTAGCTCCAGAGTGATTAATCTTTTGGCAATAACCACTAAGGTGACTGGCCCCAAAAATGTAAGAAAAGTTTGCATCATGCAGAGTAGAGACATGTTAATCTCAGGGTTTTTTTTCTTTCCAGCCAATCATCTTTCATTCTGTCATTGGCCTGTCATCTTCAATCTCCATCTGTTATTCAGACGATGATGATGTTTACAATGTGTAATGTTGTATGTCAGTTGAGGTACCAATATTGTAGTGACACACATGTCGTCACTTGAATTTTGTGACTTGGTTTGGAGCTCTGGCCCGAACAGGATGTTGGCAAGTGCGTGTAGCAATGCTGATAGGATATGGCGTGTGTGTGTGTGTGTTTGTGTGTTTGAGATGGAGCTCGATATGGATGGCCAATTACTGTCCAGAGCAGGAGAGGACAGCCATCACCTCTTTCTCTCCTGATGCTGTCACCACAACGACCAGACAGAAATCTTCTCCCACTGGGAGTTATTACTACAGCGCTCTACAACACACACACACATGCATCAAACCCACAACAGTACACACACATAGACACACAAACACCTCCTTAAGACCTCCCAGCTGCTTAGCAAAACCATAGCGATGGGCCTCACTCGCATTGTTCGGTCAATTTGCTGGAGTATGTTGACATTTTTCCAAGCTATTAAAAACTCTTCAATTTGAACATTAAGTTATGGCATTATAGGTCCACTTTAAGTCAGACTAAATAGGCACGTAGTGAAAAATGAACTTTAAGAGCTATAGATTTGCTCTTCGAACGGCTTAAATGAAATGTCACTTGCTTTATTTTACACTTTGGTTCATTTTATCCCAAAGCCACTTGACCAAAGTCTACGGTCCAATGCACCATCCCACTCAAATTGAAAACGAGCGGTTCTAAAACCGAGTACACGAATAAACCACAACTGCTCATTCTAATTTCTTTGTATTTTTAAGATCAATTTGCTTAATTAAAAAGTGTGCAGAAAGGCATGACGGCAGCACCTGTTCCTGTCATTTACAACGATTGGGTGCTTGCTAGGTAGTACAGCAATCTCTGCTCTGTATTACACGAGGATTAATATTTAAATAAATGTGTTTAGGGGTGTAAGAACAATCTGAACAGTTATCATGATTGTGACAGCCCTTATTTCTTTAATAATATATTTTTTTCATTGTGTGTGGAGATACTGGAATAGAATGCTAAAGGAATATATTATGCACTACAAAAGATTGCAATGATAAAATACTTAAATATTAAATAGTATAAATGCCTTATAATATTTATAAGAAAATAACAATATAAATAATGTTTACAGTTTATACCTTATTACCTTATTTCACATGAATATAGAATGTGCAGTCACATGCAATTTTATAAGAATTTTACAGGTTTCAATGAGATATTTTTACTTTGCTACATGTCTAGAAACACGGTTATATTGCAATTTTATTGCTTAATTGTTGTGGAAATGATGAAGTTGAAAGGTCATAAAATGGTTGTTCAATTAGATTTTACATTTGAATTGAAATACTTGCAGCTGTAGCCTTTGGTATGTTTAAGTTAACAATTAAGTATACAAATGTTCAAGTTTAATTCTAAGTTAGATTTGCCTAGTTTACTACAGGAAGTAGGACAGTTTACACTTACAAATATAGTGCATCTGTACTGAGGTTCTTCTCTGCCGGCGGGGTGGACTGTGGTGCTTGGATCAGTTTTCTCATGAATACTTCACAATACAGATCTCTGCTGATGTAGAAAATCTGACCCCAGATCAGTGTGAGTGTTAAAGAAGTGTCAGCAGTGGTAAAGGGAAGTGAGTGTTGTCTGTAGACCTGAGATAAGCTGCGATAAGAAGCGTCTACACACATTGTCAGTGATGTCTAGAGCTGTTGTGCCAAAATCCATTGAACCGTGATGTAAACTTTCCCATGGGTGAGCATTCATGCATGTGTGTGTGTGTGTGCTTATCTAAAGTCATCTCCACCTGGAGAGGGCAAATATCTTCAGTTCTACCTGCCTTAACTCTGTTCAGATCATGTGCACATGTGGCAAAGTGTATTTTTGTATATGTGTGTACACACGTATAAATATGTATATGTGCTTTAAATTAACAGCTCAACTGGTGAACTATTGCACTAGCAAATCCAAGGTTATGGGTTCGAATCCCATACCCACAGATATTAATGAAAAGTATATCTTGATTGCACTTTAAGTCACTTCGTTATTTCCAAATTTACATAAATATGCATGTAAATATGTTACAGATGTGACCTGGTGGATAGTGCATGTGCGCCAGCGTGTTTTCTGTGTGGGCGACCCAGTTTAAATCTATCTGGAAGGGTAAATGTCATGAAAACAGGACACATTTCTTCCTAAAATCTAAAAATGAACAAATAGTATTATTTTGAGAGGTTATATCATGTACCACGATGAGACATTTTGTATGTTTTTATTTTATTTTATTTATATAGCTCAAATGGGTCATGGGTTCGAAACCCATACCTAAATATACTGATAATTAAGTATGTTTTGATTGCACTTGAAATCACGTTGGTGTTCCAAATGCATTTGAATGTACGTACAGTATATACATATGTATGTACAGTAATTGTGTCATAAACGTGGTCTGGTGGATTGTGCACAAGAACCAACGTTTTCTGTTTGGGCAGCTTCAGTTTTAATCTCACTGGTAGTATGAATCTCACAAACAATATATATCTGGGTCATATTTTTCCCCTCAAACTCTAAAGGAAAAAATAAGACATTATATTTTGAGAGAACTCTCTACTACAATATATATATTTTTTTTACACAGCAGTAAGAGAGAGAAAAAAAAAAATCTGGAAGTCATTATGTTATATGCCGGTTGACGATAATGCAATGACATCATTGTGTGAACCGAACGCCCACCTATCGTAACGACTCACTGGCGTGATGCCGAAAACATGCGTCTGGTTCTCATAAAGACTCTTAGTGTGTGTTTGTGCATGGAAGGGCTGGGTAATGTTTCGGATGGAGCCAGTTTTATGCTTGCCGATTTTTCCTTGTTCTTCGTACTCTTCTTATTCCTCTTATTTCTCTCATCTTCCTCTTCTAGTTTGTCATTCAGCCTGCATAGTATGTAGATGAGGAGATATCACCCAGCAGAACTGATGGATGTCTAAGACTCCGAGCTGTGTGTGTGTGTGTGTGTGTGTGTGTGTGTGTGTGTGTGGCAGCAACTTTATTTTATTACAGACTTACATCAAAATCATCATTAATGATGTATATGCTCAGCCCTCCTGCAGGGAGTGTGTGTTATGTGTGTGACATGAAAGTTTGTTTTCTTTTGCACTGGTGTCCCATTTCGGGCCGCTCTACGTGGACTATTTATCACAATCCTGAATGCTTACTTGGGTTATTACGCTCGAGTGTGAATGTGTGTATGTTTTCTTGGTTGCTATGGGCCTCAGTTTGTGGATTCTCGGCAGACTTCATTAGTTAAAACAAAGCAGGATGACCATTTTGTCTGCTCCTCCACCTTAATTGATATTGATTTGTTCGCGCCTCTCGCGGGATTAAAAGTGTGTTTTGTCCTGTCGCCAGCGGTTTTTCCTTCTTCTCACCGGGGAAGTCAGTCAGTGACTGTTTCCATGGCTTTTCTCTTGTTAAAACGCAATCCACTGTCAATCCCATCCTCATTAAAACACCATTAAAATTGTGCAGGTAGTTTACAGATGCCTGTGGCTTCTGCCAAACATAACCACACACACACACACACACACACACACACACACACACACACACACACACACACACACACACATATCTGCAAAAACACCAAGGCTCTCTGCTTTTAATTGGCAATACAAGTAGACCGGTTGGTAATAAATAGCAAATATATCTAAAAAATAAATAATTGTTTTATTTTTTTAACTGGAATGAAAGTTGGCATGGCGCACTGCTAGCGATGTGGTTGGTGCCATGCTAGCAGATTCAAATAGCAGATAGCAAGAATAACTAGCTCTGTTGCAAACCCTAGGAAGCTGCCTAGATATTTGCTGTCTACGCAGGTAGTTACCTTCTTGGTCAGCATGCTAATCTCTAACCTCATACAGTAGATGACAGATTTGAAACGCTTCCAATAGTTTGATGTTAGCATGTTGCTAAGCTAACAAAACAATTATCTCTAATAACAAGCACTCACTGTTTTTACAGTGCTTGCAAGGTAGCTAAATTGTGCTGTTTATTTGAGTTTGTACACTTAAGACATTTGAATAAAAGTTAAAAAATCTTCCATTTATAGCATTACAAATTCTCATTAAACTTCATTTGCACATCTATTTGCATACTGAATTGTTAAACAGAAGCAAGAAAGCAATTTCACTGGCCTGTGGCAAACTTTTGTGTCTACAATGTGCCTATAAAATCCTATCTAGGTAGAAAGCTCACTAAGTTTTGGAATAGTGCTGCTGTGTGTGTGCTTAAATCAGTGTGTGATGAGTGTGTGTGATAAAGCAGTCCTTCAGCGCACGCTGATAATACACTAGCCCGTCTGTGGCGTTAGCCGGCTTTTCATCATCATGATTGATGGCGTGCCGACCCGGATCTCGAACGGTTATGATCATATCAATTTGCCGCCAACCTCATTGACATCTCTTTACAAGCCCGTTATCTTCCATTCTTGCCATAATGACGCCTCGCAGAACAAGCGCACGGCTCATCGCCCCGGTCCCTGGCGGAGTGGGCCGGGATTACGGCGTCAATATGAGGGCCAGATTAAGTGGTAATGTGAGATTAACGTGTGGCACAAGTTTATTAAATAGGATTAACACTGACATTTCACCCCAGCGGGACACCTCTGACATTCACGATCACGCTCATTTATGCACACATTCGGGGAGAGATGGCAAAACCGTTACCACGGCAGCCATGTGTCGCCCCATGAACCGAGACCTTTTGAAGACTGCATTGACACAGGATTTTTTTTTTGTTTGTTTTTACTTTCATTTATGAGAAATACACTACAAGTCAAGATGATGATGAGAGCATATAAAAAGTGTGTATGGGTAATTAACTGAATACACCCTGATCACAACATTTCTGTCCACGTTCTACAGTGTTTTGGGGTAAAAGGGGGAAAAGAGGTTAGAAATGAGTGTTAATTTGAGGAAATGAGTTGAAAGTAGATTGAATTACTAAAGGAGGTGATGTGTGTAGAAAGGGCAGTAGTGCAGGGGTTTGACTATGGTGAAGTGGGAGCCAAATAACCTTGATTGTTGCTAATTATAACCACAAGTCATTTTCTTCAATTACATGACACATCAGTCAAACTGGTTGAGTGTGTTTGCATCTGTGCTAGTGCGTGATTATGAATGTGTGTTAGGGATGATAAAACTTCCTAAAACTTCTTATATATATATATATATATATATATATATATATATATATATATATATATATACAATAAAACAATGTAATATAAATATAAATGCAATATATTTTATTCAATTACTGTTACTTTTTACATTAATAATAATTTGTTAAAATTGTTTTTGATAAAATGTTTAAAAAAATTATAGAATATAATATTAAAGAAAATATATTTTGAAAATGTATTTCTTTATTAATTCATTGCTGTATAATCCAATATTCCTAGTCCGTTGACCCTGACACATTCAAACACAGCTTTACTGTATCCTTTGAAATGAGGTTAAACTGCTACTTGAGTGATTTTTGGGTAAACGGCATTACAATAAATCATTGTAAGTCTTTTTGTATTAAAAACTAAAAGGAATAGTTCACCCAAAAATAAAAACCCTGTCATAATTTATTACTCTTATCTTATTCCAAACCTTATGACTTTACAACATGACGGTAAGTAAATGACAGCATAATTTTTATTTGATTGTAACTATCCCTTTAAAACAAGTATTTTATCTATTTCATTGAAGCCTGAGTGTGTACTGTATTTCCCTAAGAGACAACATAAAACACCATTCGCAATACAAATTAACATTTTTTTCGCGATTTTTTTATGTTGCCAACCATTGCCAGTGTTTTTGATCATTTTCATAAAACTTTCATGGCCCTCAGAATATTTTGTTGTATGAATATCTGAACATGCAATGTATCAAAAGAAAGAACAAAACCTTTGCTTAAAAAAAATAGTTTTATTCTAACTTCATGCATTCTTTTTTTTTAATCAACACTTTAAGCAATATTTTGACCTAAACCCTGAGAAAATCAAGTTTTTCTTCCCTTTTTTCCAAAGACTAGATTGTGCATAAGCAATGGTTTTATCACTTGTTTCTGCTTCTTTTTCCGCCTGTGTTTTGATCTGGAGATGCAGTGCTCTTTCAAAAGTTGCGTAATAGCGGCACCTTCATAAAACAGTGAAAACAAAGAAAGACGGAAAATTACGGAAATGGCGGGGAAATAGGACATCATAATACTTGATTGTTTTGGTGACAACATGTTAGGTACATATGATATTATTGGTTGATAATGATTATTAGGTAAAAACAATTCAGTCAGACCACCAAACACACAATTTATAAAGTCTGAGCCACTAAATGCATCCTATCACCCATGTGTCATGTAAATAAGGTGTGAGAGCAGTTTGTTGAACTTGTTGCATTTAGAGGTGAAGACTGAAGCAGGGCTTTACAATGCCAGCATGCCTGAATACAGACCAATGTGGCAGTTAATGAAATCTTGGCATGTCTTCGGACCTCCTCCTTTCGTTCCACAGCTCTCCTGTTACACCGCACAGCTGTTCCATTTCAACAGACCCTTATTGCTCAAGTGCTTTATGGATGAATCTTTCCTTACATATCTCTCACGCTAGGAAAAAAATAAATCACAAATTAGATTTCTTTAATATCTCATTTGTTTCTCCTAGACAGCAATGAAAACAAATGGAGACATTGGCTTCCAATATATTTTATTGGGAGAAAATACAACAGTAATCTCACATGTGTCTTATCCTCTAGAACAAGGTTCCCACATTGGGCCTGCAACACAGGAGCCACATACAGCCAATGACAAGATGTTAAATCCTTGATTCTGGCCCATAAATGACCTTGTTCATGCCTTGTAGATTTCTTAGACGATTGGTAGACCATGGCCTAATATACGTAAATACAAACAGAAAAGTTCATTAGGTGACAACAACAAATAAGCTTGCATGGTAGCATCCACCCAAAAAGTTTAGGTATATGCGCTAAATTGTGCAAATTGTATTCTACCTGTTATAAATGCACTACTGAGTATACAATGTTTTGAATTGGCTTAATTTCAATTAACGAAAACAAATTTGAATCGTTTTAGTTCACTATAACAACACTGCTCCTAAAGAATTGTATGAGATACTAAGTTTATACTTAATTTACACATAACTGAGGATTCGTGAAATCTCCTGAGCTATGAAAGAGCGAGCTCTGAGCAATACAATTTAGCGAGTGGGTATTGAATGTTAGCGTTGCTCTGTTGGACACTAGTGCATACATTAAAGAAGAACTAGGACAGTTAATGCAGTGCTAAAACTGTGTGATGCTAACAGCAGCTCCCCAAAGGCTTAGCTTCTTTATAACTACTCTCACACACTTCATCTAGGGCAGACACTCGAGGCTGCTCAACTCACTGTCATTGATAGTCAGAACAAAGAGGTCAAACCAAAATGTATCACATATGGTGGCTACGTACATATGCTTTGCTTGTTTTTTCGCAGAAGCGTAAGAATTGGTATGTTATTCTGCGGGGTCATTATTTGGCAGCGACACTTTTTGGCAGGATCAGTGTTTGGCTGCGTACCAGCCTTCTGCCGTCAGGTGATACACTGCCGTGTGTGTGTGTGTGTGAGAGAGAGAGAGCCAGAGCATCTAGAACAGCTGCTGGGGCACATCTGTCTACCATGCAACACACTCAGACACACACACAGTCCTGCACTCAATGGCAAACCCATTTCATGGCAAACCCATTTCATAGCATCCAATGCGCTGTTAGGGGCCTTTCACACAGGATGGGTTCTTGTGGTCCATCTGTGCTATATTTTGATTGTTGATCTGGGTAAACATGCGCTAGAGGGACATCTTAGAAAGTTGCGACGTGCCACGCTGTGTTTCCAGTCTCTTGCGCCATGTATTTAAGATGCCCTGTCAACTTTCATGTCAAGACTCCTGCATTCTTCTCTATTGCACTGTGTTGTGTCTAGCTGTTTTGAATGCAAGAACACGTCATGTGTATATACTGCCCCCTCGCTCTGCTTAAATAAAATCTTAACCTGTAGTTCGCTGCAGAACCTCGAAGAGGGTTGTGCTTTTATTTTAAAAAGCAATCTCATTTACGATTTTCATTTGATAGGTGAAATAGATTAAAATTTCCATAGAGTTAAGTAGCAGCAGAATATCATAGAGACTTGGGGATGGGCTCTTTTGACATGGAGACTCTTTGACATAAACAACCACCTAGCAGCCATCCAAAGTACCTGGAAAACGTCCTAGAACACCCAAGGAACCACCTAGAACAGGGGTGCCTCATCCTGTTCCCAGAGCTCTACCGTCCTGCAAAGTTCAGCTCCAACCCTGATCTAACACACTTGAGCCAGCTGAATAAGTTCCTCAGGAACACTTGATGATTACAGACAGGTGTGTTGGAACAGGGTTAAAACCGATCCCTGCAGGAAAGTAGATCTCCAGGACCAGGATTGGGCTCCCCTGACCTAGAATCACCCAAGCAACTCAGTTCTATTTCCGGCGAACTCCATGCGGTTGCGCTACTTCCTCGAACGGGACAAAATTCATTTGGAATGCTCACTTTGACGCGAGTAGACACAATGTCAGAACACTCTAGCAACCACTTACAAACACTCTAGCAGCTGCATAGTAATGCACAATTTTTTTTTAACAACTACCCAGAGTGCCCAATCAACCACCTTAAAAGCTTGCAGCCGCCTACAATACCCTATCATTGTGACGGAGATTTTGCATGGAAAAGCACCTTTAATTTAAATGTCATAATCATAATTAGGTTGGTGTGTGGGTCTGTTCTCTGTCTGTCTCTTTCTCTCTCTGGAGGGATGAATTGATATTGTAGCCAGTTTCTCATTAGCCATGTGTCCTGGGACAGTTTGACTTTATGTATGCCAGTCTCATAAACCAGCTAAAACGACTGTTCTGTAGCCACACTCTGCCTGTGTGTGTGTGTGTGTGTGTGTGTTCTTTCTCTTACAGTTCTTTATAAGGTGCACGTCTTCATTTATAAGTGGTACACATACGGCGTTTATGTTTATGGATTTTTAGCAACAGACTTTAATAGCTCATAATGCCTCATAAACTGAGATCTGTGAGGGCTTGTGGGTAATGGAGCTTATGAGAAAGGGAGGGTGCAGTTGATTGATGAATGGTGTTGTCTAATCTGTTGCTTAAGGTTATGTAACCCGCTGTATAACTCCGATGTGTGTTAGATTGATAGGGTCTGGGCTTAGAACAGTAAATTCACCCTTTGAGCAATTCGTGTCAAATGAAGCCTGGCGTTGAACTTCCTAGACAAGTTTGTTGTCTGTCCCCCTTTCTCTCTGTTTCTTGCACTCTCTCAGACAAACTAATAAAATGAGACAGAGGAAAAGGAAAGGGGTTTAGTCACTTGGCAGTGATCGAAGGCGCTGTCTGAAATGTCTAAATCAGAACAACGAAACAGTCGACATATTACACCAAAACCTTTACAGCGGCTGCTGATACTGTAGCTTTCTTTTGTCTGTTTCACAGTTATTATCGGAAATATGTGTAAATTCCCATTTTTACCACCCAAGCTGGACCCGTTCCACTCATTTTCAGCCAAGACAAGCTATTCTGGGCTGGAAAAAGCCTTTCAGTCTTGAAGATTTCAGATTTCAGTCTTGTTTGGATAGTTGTATGCAACATCTCCTTGTGTTTTGAGTAGGAAATACTGGGAGAACTTTAACAAGAGTTTAAATCTTGTCAGAAGAGATGAGGGTGTCATGGGTCAGTAGCTTCCTTCCTCACAAGAGGTTAAACGTGTCTCTCTTGAGTGCCAGTCACCCAGAAAGAGTATCAGCTTCGGTCTACCTAACTCAAATCAAACAGGCATTGCAACCTGAGGCTCAACTGACCACAAAACACACAGTCCAGAAAAGTGTTTAAGCAGTCTTCATGTTGTGCAGGTTCGTTCAGTTTGTTCCAATACAAGATGCCTCGTTCGTTCATTTAGTTCACGAAAGAGATGTCCCAGTTCATTCAGTTTGTCCACTAAACCTTGGGTCATTCCTTTAGTTCACAAACCAAGATGTCCACAGTTTGTTCAGTTCGTTGAACACATTATAATAAAACATAATTGAACATTCGTTCAGTAGGTCAATGGAATACTTTCTTTCAAAAAAAAATTTGTCAGTCCATGGAAGTGTACGAGATTTGTTCACATTACAGATTCGTTTAAAAATGCTGATTCAAGCGATCTGCAAAGTGTCCTATCATGGCTGGTAAAAGAGTAAAAAAAAAAAAAAGAAAGGAAATCTAACTTACCGTACATTAAAGTACAGTGATGTTTTTTTGTTTCGCCTTATTTGGACACGTTGTAACAAACTTTACTTATTTTTCTGTGTCCCAAACAGCACTAACACTATACATCAACAAGCAATACAAATGATCTCTTTTTCTTAATCATTGAAATGTGTTTTTTAGTGGTTTATTGGTTTCTATTTTCCTTGCTATATGCTGTGTAGCCCCGCCCACTGGCAAATCTCATTGGTCCAAAATTCTTATCCACATAATTATATATTAAACACCCATATTCTGATTATGTGCTGTCACGCAGTGATAAAGTGACGAGTGGTATATATATATAGAAATACATTTAAATAAATAAATAATTTAAAACCCCTCCTATTTCAGCAAGGACCGAGTTTAGTAACTGCTGTCACCTCTAGTCTAGTCTAGAGTACTTTAAAACACTCCACCTGTCTAAGCTAGTGCATTATCACTCAAAAACATGATGAATTTCTCAAGCAAGAAAAGCACATACTGCAAAATACACTCTGTTGCACAAGGGCTTTGATAAGAGAGAGGATGTGAGTGTGTTTGTGCGAGAGACAGATAGATAGACGGAGAAGTAAAGCGCGGAATGAGTAAAAGAGACGCCGGCACACAGATGGTGGGCTGTTGGAGAAAAAGAGATAATGATTACAGATGAGAGGAGATGGAAACAGGCACAGTTAGAAAGAAAGAATGATAGATAGAGACAGGGAAGGAGGGGAGATGTTTCATTTCCATCTATACCACCCTCCATTTTTTTTAATAAGGTAATTTTCTGTTGGAATCTTGCGGCATATTAAAGGAGCAAAGTGTTTTCAGACATGTATTTCAGAATTTAGCTAGCGAATTGTAAGGTTTATTTATTGATTTATTTATTTATTTGAAGTAGACGTTCTGCTTGGACCTCTTCATTTCTGCTGCACACTGCAACAAAATTTGTGTGTTATTAAACCTAGTGAACCTGATAAGCATGCATCATAGGCAAAGTTTCGACACGAAAGCTGTCCCAAAAGCTATGCAGCCACATCACGTTGCCTTATAAGATACTTAATCTGAAAGGCAGTATTGTATGTCTTCTAGAATATACTGCGACAACCCCAGTGCCAAATGTATGTAAATATAGTTCATTCAATAGAGAAAAATGTTCATAAACTAATTACAGTAAACTCAGTAATTGTATATGTTTTAATGATTATTAGAGTTTAGCACTGTTAACCAGTAACATTTGTTAAGACCAGCAAAATAGCTTAGGCTAAGCTCTTTAAAAAAAAAAGTATATATACTTTACTGTATAGCTTAGGCTGGTAAAGCTAAGTTTGTGTGTGCACAATACTATATTTCCACTTCTGTTGGTGTTGTGTGCAGTATGACACATTCCTCTGACATGATCAGCCTTGGTGCTCTGGTGGGTAATGTGTTTGAGTCCAGCCTGCAACCTGTTCTGATCACATTTTTTGTGCCTATTCCCAATAATTTCCTGTTACTCTACCCAAAATGCCCCTAAAAATGTCAGTTCAGAGTGGAACTGGAGCCTTAAAAAAAATAAATAAATAAAAATACATAAAAATAAATATATACACTCACTTAAAGGATTATTAGGAACACCTGTTCAATTTCTCATTAATGCAATTATCTAATCAACCAATCACATGGCAGTTGCTTCAATGCATTTAGGGGTGTGGTCCTGGTCAAGACAATCTCCTGAACTCCAAACTGAATGTCAGAATGGGAAAGAAAGGTGATTTAAGCAATTTTGAGCGTGGCATGGTTGTTGGTGCCAGACGGGCCGGTCTGAGTATTTCACAATCTGCTCAGTTATTGGGATTTTCACGCACAACCATTTCTAGGGTTTACAAAGAATGGTGTGAAAAGGGAAAAACATCCAGTATGCGGCAGTCCTGTGGGCAAAAATGCCTTGTTGATGCTAGAGGTCAGAGGAGAATGGGCCGACTGATTCAAGCTGATAGAAGAGCAACTTTGACTGAAATAACCACTCGTTACAACCGAGGTATGCAGCAAAGCATTTGTGAAGCCACAACACGCACAACCTTGAGGCGGATGGGCTACAACAGCAGAAGACCCCACCGGGTACCACTCATCTCCACTACAAATAGGAAAAAGAGGCTACAATTTGCACGAGCTCACCAAAATTAGACAGTTGAAGACTGGAAAAATGTTGCCTGGTCTGATGAGTCTCGATTTCTGTTGAGACATTCAGATGGTAGAGTCAGAATTTGGCGTAAACAGAATGAGAACATGGATCCATCATGCCTTGTTACCACTGTGCAGGCTGGTGGTGGTGGTGTAATGGTGTGGGGGATGTTTTCTTGGCACACTTTAGGCCCCTTAGTGCCAATTGGGCATCGTTTCCTAATAATCCTTTAGGTGAGTGTATATATATATATATATATATATATATATATATATATATATATGTATACTGTATATATTCTGTCTTTTCTAAACCCCAATTTCTCACCACCGTTTACATGTTGGAGGGGGAGAAGAATGTTTGTGTGTGAAAACACAGCTGTGTTAAGGCCTTGCAGAATTCAATCCCAGTCAAGCTCAATGCGAAGGTATATACGGCAGAAACCGTGGACAGACCTCTCGCTGTGTGGCTCTTTGAAATGGAAAGTAACCTCCAGCCCACCTTTGCTCTGATCACCAGTGCCGGCATATGCTATCCCTCTGCATCCCTCTCATTTGGGCCGGAATAAAGGAATAATTCACCATTAATAAGTGTATAGCTGCCATCCTGTTATTCAACAGCGCTGACGGCAGCTGTTATCAAACAGCGCCCGTTTCACCGGAAGCTTTCAGAATCATGACCGCACACCTCCTCCCCGTTGTCCACAGGGGACCAATTTATTAACATGCGGTGGGAGGCACGGTCTCTTTCTTCATACACACAGCAGGAGCTCAGCGGTTGGGGAACGGAGGGATACGAAGCAACAAAAAAAAAAGCATAAAAAAGAAAAGAAAAACAATTTGGAGTGGGCTGTTTGGTGCTAAGAAGAGCGCAGAGCTCATTTTGATTACCTGAGCTTGGGTGCCATGTTGAATGAGGGCCAAGATTAGCCATGGTGAATTGGCCGCAATTGATTTGCTCTTTGAATGCAGCAGTCTGCCTTTTCACGCCAGTTTTGAAATGGTACTGGATGTTTGTTTGTTTTTTCTTCTCGTAAACGCAATTGTAAAGGTCGCACAAAGTGATTGCTGGTTTTTATTCAGTTGATTTATTCCCACAAACAGAAAAGCATGCATGTTGCCACAAACACATACATGGATGAAACTTATATTTTACAAAAAAAAATCTAGACTATATATATATATATATTTTTTTTTTTTGCATTGTGACATAATTTTCATTTTCAGGAAAATTTTACTATTAAATTTTTTTATTAATATAATGCATTCCTCCAATATGAAAATCAATTCATGTATGCTGTTTTTACTTTTTAAAATCATAGCATTTTACTGTAGCAATTTTTACAGTAAGAAAACAATACTGTAAAAATACAATATAGATATGAAAATTTTATGAAACAAATTATATTATATTATATTATATTATATTATATTATATTCCATTCCATTATATTATATTATATTATATTATATTATATTATATTATATTATATTGTATTGTATTGTTTTGTGTTGTATTAATTATATTATATTATATATTGTAATTATTTATTTATTTACTTTCATTCATTCAATATGACTTTTGTTATATTGCATTTAGAATTGTACGGTACCCACGTCATATATTTTGTGGGAAATAAAATAAGAGGATATACTGGATCTGTATACTTCAGTATTACACTAAGTTTACAGTGCAGAACCATTTGCCTCAGTCAGCATAATGTGTAAATTATGATTCATACCAGGAACTGGTTGCTAATGAAGTGCTATATTAGCCCTTTCTTATTGTCAGTGGGGATGTGTTTTTTTAATATATTTTTTTATATAAATATGTCAGAGAAGTCTGAAAGAGGTGCTCACAATGTACTATTCTTACACTCTCTCTCTTGCTGTCCATTTTTTCTTCTCCACTTCTCTTGGGCTCAGTGGCTTGTGACGCTCCATATGTCCGTCTGCTTCTCCTCAGAGAGAGAGAGAAAGAGAGAGACAGAGAGAGAGCGAGCGAGAGACATTAATACAGGCACCCTTCGCCTCAAACATTCAGCACTCATGTTTTCCCAAAAGCCGAACACTCTGAAATGACAGGAGAATGGAGGGATGGGAAAGAGAGAGAGGGTGTGGATGATTGGACGTGTGAGAGAAAGACGGAGAGAAGGGGGTGTAGTGTGTGTGTGTGTGTGTGTGTGTGTGTGTGTGTGTGTGTGTGTGTGTGTGTGTGTGTGTGTGTGTGTGTGTGTGTGTGTGTGTGTGTGTGTGTGTGTGTAATGTAGACAGCAGTGAAGTGAATGTTATCATACAGATGTTGAATGCACCTGCAGCTAAAGCAATGCATGAGAGCTCCCTGCAGAAATAACCACATACACTTAAGTACTATCACACACACACACACACACACACACACACACACACACACACACACACACACACACACACACACACACACACACACACACACACACACATACATTTTATTCATAAATTTTATTAATTTATTTGTTTGTTTGTTTGTCTGTTCGTTAATTTATTGATCGATGGATTTATTTAAATGTTTATATTTATTAATTTGTGTTTGTTTTATTTTAAATATCTTTAAATATTAAAATGTATTTATTGTTTATTTTCTTTAAAAAATTATATTAATTATTAATTTAAATAGAATGATAAATGGCTAAAACAACCCATTTAGACTTTAGAAAAAAAAAAAATGTAATATAATTTTTATTGTGTAGGCTATTGTTTAATTCTTGTTATTGGTGTCAGTTTAAGCAGAATTGGCCCTGATTTGTTACCAGTATCACTAGAGCTCAAACAATAGGGCGTGGAACTAACATCACCTTTGATCATGGGTTCGATTACCAGGGGATGCATGAATTGTTCAAATGCAACGTATGTCCCTTTGGATAAAAGTGTCTGCCAAATGTATAATTGTAACTGCTCATTGCTTACCAAAATGGTTATGTATTTGACTTTCACTGAGCTAATGATTTAATTTTCTCTTTTTGTCTCTCACAGGCAGGACGCAAGTGATCTGACTGGAACTATACAGAGGTAAGACTGTCTCTCTTTCTCTGTCAATTATTTGTATTCAGTTCTGGCTGTTCAATAGTGTGTTGACTGTGATATTGATGTGATGTTTTTGTTTTAGTTTTTTCTGTTTCATACACACAAAGCAGAAATGCTGTCCATTTTTTCCTCATTTATTTATTTTTTAACTGAGACCTTGGGTTGATCGCTGGATTGCTTATCCAACAAACACAAACCTTCATGACCTTTTCCATGTATGCTCTCAATAATGTTTAATATAACTTCACCATATAATAAAGTGAGCTGCCTGCCTAGACCGTATTTTAAGGCATCTTAGGTGTACTTCTGACTTCCGTTCCAACAGGTTGGCTTAAAAAATGTGTATCCTTCAAAGAGAAAGCAATCCCAGAATGCACTACAATGAGCTCAGTGGGAAAACATTTTCCAAGATGGCGGACGAGCTCAGAGAAATGTTGTTTCATACTGAAAAAGTATCAGGTTAAATCTAAATAAAAATGGGCTATTTTGTCCAACATTTGTATACGTCATGAGTTTTTATGTTCATTAGAGTATCAAGCTTTTAGCTTAGCAAAATGCCAACTTGCATTTTATTACTGCCTACCTAGACCGCTTGAATTCAAGTCATTTATGAGGAACCATTTCAAGTTGGATGCTGCCTTTTTATCCAAGATGGCGGACAAATCCATAGAATTGTCGGCTTTAAATCTATTCATATTGTACGATATACAATAGCAAACAGTTACAATAGGTTAATCTAATTATAAATAAACAGTTTTACCCATATTTGCCTCTGTTATGTCGATTTATATTAAAGTTTTGTGTTTTTAGCTGAGCAACATGCTAACGTCAAACTCCATTGGAATTAATTGGCAGCGGAGTCTCTTGAGGCGCTCTTTTTCATAGGGCTGCCTGTGTAGTCTGTTCTAAATCAATAATTTATGCGGTTCCATTTCAGTTAGCATGCCCTCTTAGAAGGTAGCTGCCTATGTAGGCAGTAGGGTTTCAGAACAGTGCTAATGACAAGCTCAAACAGCATTCCAGTACCATTCAAGGGCCTGATGCATCTGAAGCCAGCGTCCAATGTAAGGACATCAGCAGACGAGAATGGTTGGATTTTTAGAAAGAAGAAAGAGGAAGCTCAGGCTGTGCCGATTTTAACGTGTTTTTTTTCAGAATTTTTGATTACGAGCGGAGAGCAAGATGACAGGGAAAGAGATCGAGAAATATAAGGTGTTCTCAGAGTCGAGGGTGCAGAGTTGAGGCTGGTAAAGATCTGTGACTGAGGGCCATTAAACCCAGCCCCACGGCTATGAGACGACACATCGAAAGAGCGAGAGAGAGAGAGAGAGCTGCTGAGAGTTTTTTTGATAAACTGCTGATCCTGAAATAGCTACACCTATTTTTCATCGGGAATTCTGTTAAGAATAAATTGTCACGTCTCATCTGGAGAGGAGCTTTCTTCCTCAGGGCGGCACACTGAAACTCAAAGCCGGTGCCGGAGTTCGGCACCTTCTCTGTCGTTAAACCGATGCACTGTGGGTTACCGCCGGCAACTGGCTGATTGACAGACAGCCTGTGAGTTTTCAAGGGCATTCAGAAAAAGGGAAAAAATATGTCACCCTCGGAAAATGCTGTGGACGTTACAGTAAAATGAGTGAATATGACATGACAAAATACTAAATTCAAAGGAGATTTTTCTCAAAACTCAACAACTGACTGAAGTAAATATCCATCATAGCAAATAAATATCCCTCAATCCCTCCTAGCGTTGTTTCCATATGTTTCGAGTTAATATGCCGTCTACCTCGAATCCATTGCCAAACCCGCTTATCAGTTCCCGCCCACTGTTTGTGTGTTAAAAAAAACTAACATAATATGGGGTTTCCAAAAGAAAAACATGTTTCCCCATCCAAGATCTGTGTTTTCCAGGAACATGATGATGTAATGGGTGTGCATATGGGTTTAATTTGCCAAATATTGTTGATCGAATCCCCCAACTTCTCTCTTTTGCACCACACCCAGAATTACCTCAGCATTCATCTGTTCGCCAAAAGTCGTGTGTGTCTGCGTGCTTGCGGTTAAAGCAATTTTCATGCGACTTTATATGCAGATGAAGTGTAAAAGAACACTCTGAAATTCACAAGGATAGCAAAACACCTCTGGAGCGTGAGGAAATGAACTAGAGATATAGAGCAGAGGATATGACAGGGAAGGGAGGAAAGGGGAATGCTATTTTGGTGTATTAGTAAGAATTATAGGGGGGGGGGAGTACTTTTTGGGTTTGTGTGTAAATGTAAGTATACAGGAACATGCTTTATGAAAGTATACTAATGCTGATGCGAAGGCTTGGGCGAACTCATCCTTGCATTACCGTAGTGGTAACAGATCTCAGAATTCAAACAGCAGTTGACCTGAAAGAGCAAACTTAAAATAGATACATACATGATAATGGTAATTATCCATGATAATACATACTATTACCCCTTGTGGAAATGTTGAGAATGCAGTGCATACCTGCGATGGGTTATGAATAGCGCTCTGACACATGCAATCGAACTAGAAATGTATGTGCAAAGTATGTTTCGGGCCTAAAGGGAAAATTCCTCCCAGAGGAATAATAATCTATGGAATCTATAATAAACCTAATTTATATAGTAAGGTGTGGGGTGGGGGGACTTGTGCTGAAAATAAATACAATGAATATTTAATCTCATTCCCAAATGATAATTTTGCAATGAACCTTCTCTAATTTTTTTCTCTTGAATTTTTATTATTATATTAAGTTATTATTACTATATTTAATATTATATTTAGATGTTTTTGAAATGCATTTTAGATACAATTTTTTTTTTAAATTAAATTAATAATATATAGGCTATATATATATATATATACAGTATACTGAAGTATTAAAATATAAATTTGATATATATATATTTAGATTTGTTAACACTTTGTAATAAAAGAAAATATAATGCTATAGCTATATTTGAAGCATGTTATTTGTTGAATAAATCTGAATGGTGAATAAAGAATATAAAGTTAAAATCTCTTTAGAATCAACAAAAAAGTTTCATCCTGGAAATTAAGTATGTTTGGGGCCTTGGTGTCTCTGAATAGAAGAACAATAGGGTTTAAGACACCTCCTATGTGCTTTTTCTTTCCTATGGGCTACCATCCGAAATACAGTTGTCAACTTAGATGCAGAGATACTCTAATCTCTCTTTTTATCTTTTTCTTTCAACATCCATCGCATAACAAAGAGAAAAGGAAGTGAACGAACATGTGACTGTGTAATTAGCTCCTGTGTGCAATCACCGATTCCCTCATGCTGAATGACTGACTGCCTCTTAGCTAGCTGCATCAAAACCATTTCTTTTCTTTTTTCACTCCTTTTTTTTTTTTTTGGTACCGGGGGTCTTAACAGCAGTGGGGGGGCCGAGAGGAAGAGGGGGGTGGGGGCGGAATCGGTTGTCAGCTAATTGCATCTCTCCGTGGCGATTATGTTCTCATAGAGAAAACAACCGATAATTATGGGAGCCGGGATGGCAGCACAAGAGAACGGTTACCGAACCGTCATGGCGGCCCGTGTGGGACCCGGCCTCATTATCACCACAGAGACTGACCCGCCCCCTTCACCCCAGCAACCGCTCTAATTACCATCCAAGCAGACCTGTCAATCAACACTATTTATAATCCAACTCTGAGAGAGGAAAAGGAAAAGAGGGAGAGAAAGAAACATGAAAAAATAGTCCCTGGATATCGCAAGTATAAACCTTCAAGGTTTATTACAAGTATTCAGGTTTGTCCCTTGCGTAGATTAATGTATTTTGTAAATCTGAATGGGCCTGTTTTCTCTTTTATCCTCTGTTTTTTTTTATTTTCTTTTTTTCTGTAGATTGATTATTAGGCCTTTCATAAGAACCTTTCAAAATGATCACATTGAGACAGATCACTGAAAAGAAATAGTACTGTGGGACTATAGACTTTGGTCAGGCCAGATGCCGTATTTAATTTGACGTCTGTGAAAATAGATAGACGTAGTTCTTTCAATATCAATATCGACCGTTCAGCTGAGAAAACGTTGCAAATATGTCCTTCCAAGAAAAAATTCAAGTGGACCAAAAACCTTTTACACAAACCAAAAACACATTAACACATAAAACTTGAATGGAAAAGTCAAAAGCATCTTTCTTATTTGCGTCACCCTGATGATGGCACATATTCTATGTGTTTTCTCTTTGCACATCTGCAAAGCATTGCTCAAACATTTCCAGTGTGATGTTCAAATCACATTCAGTCTATTTTTTTGCCTTTATGATTTAGAATGCACATGAAATGACTCCTTTTAAGATGTGAATTTGATGAAATAGTTGTAAATTCTGATTAGGTTCTGTAAATATTGTGTAAATCTAGATACAAAGTTAATACTCTTTTGATTATAGTTGTACAGTATGTTTAAATTATTTAAAAATACATCATTCAAAATTAAAAAGCTTTCAACACTGTATGCTAAATGATTTTAAAAAAAAGAATATGTTGATTGTAAGTGAATAACCTAATGAGTAATGCTAGAACATTCAATATATCAGCTTATTTGTACATTTTTAGATTTGTGAATAACAGAACTAGTTGTGGTTCTGAATAATAATAATAATAATAATAATAATTATATATATATACTTTAATTTGCATAAACATACTTGATTATAAGGTTGTAAATTTTGAATATAATGTGTAAATCTGGATAGTTAATCTTGATTATGTTATCAATTCTGAATACACTCTGTAAATCTAAATGTATAGTTTTAAATTGTAAAAAAAAAAGAAAGAAAGTAAATTATACTTTTTAAAACCAAGTATATAGTTAAAAAATTGTAATATGTTGTGTAAATCTAGAGAGAGAGAGATTTACACAATATAAAGCAAATCTGAATATATTGTATAGTTATAAATCTTGATATTTGCAAATCCAAGTTAAATAGTTGCAAATTCTGAATATAAAGTTGCAAATCTGAGTATTTCATTATACATACGAGTATGAAGATGTAAATACTGAATATTGCTATGAAATCAATTACATGAATTGCTAAGCCATACTGTTTCTCGACTTCTCTCTCCATAACCATTGTTACTCGTTTCACAATAGCCGGCTAGTGTTTGTTTCCATTGAACAGAACATCATTTGCAGGCTTCTGAATGAGCCACCCGAGGTGAGGCCTTGTGAAAGGTTCGTTAGGCAGCCCTCTGAACGAGCTGCGCCACAGGACCCCATCTCCGTCTTTAGGGGGAGGCACCTGGACGAGCTCCACGGTGAGGCCTCGTGTAGGCTGAGTGATATGAGGCGTGAGACCTTGGAGTGCTGCCCTACTGTTACTCACAATCCTAATACCTCACAGATGTTCTGGATCGAGAAACAGCTGTCTAACATTACGTACGTGCACAAAAACGCTAGCGGCCCCCAACAGCCGGTGGAACATTTCACAAAGCCTCCCGTACACAATGTAAATTTACAAACATAAAACGGGAAATCCAAAAACACCACGTCCCACCTACAATGTGAGGATCCTGTCGTAAGCCGTTAATACATTAGCATAATGCGTTTAAACAAACGCCATGTCACATCACTAATACCCTCATGGTGGAATAGCCTCATATTTTTGCTTATGTTTGTGCGTTTCAGTCAAATATTTGCATTTGTTGTTCATCTAGCCCAGTTCATACACTTTGCTGGAATAAACGAGAGCCTCTAAACAGAAACACCATAAAAGAGTCTGAATGCTCTGCTTAATTACACATTCGCACACAAAGTCCCGTCCCTCATCCCTGATTGGGGTATTGTCTCCCGATTTTTCTCCTCTAACGACCGTTGGGCCCCCCCACGCTTTGAATATTCATGAGAGGAAGTGTCTCACTAGATGGCAGTGCAGCGCAGCGTGGCCATGCTAATGAGCTCACGGGGGATTAATATTTATGAGATCTGGGAGGAGGATACTGCCAATGTGACTTGTGTAATGCGAATGTGTATGCGTACAGTGACTCAGACCTTAATATCTAAATCAGTTAGACAGCACAGAGTGGCCTGTCACGTACACAGACTTAAAGAAGAAAAGAGACTGCTATTTCACTTGCTTTGAGGATATTTGTAGAGAAAATGTTTATAATGTCTCAAAATCTAAAACTACTCGGACATTTGGATTTTCTTTTAAACATTTTTCACTCAGTAATTGCTAGTAAATTTCACACATAATTATAAAGAAACCACACACACACACACAAAGTAGAAGGTAGAAAGAACTTTTTCAGTTGAAATTGTATATTCTTTGTTTTATTTACAATTTCAAAAAGGATTTTACAATAAGTTTCATTAGTTACCATTACTTAACTACCTTAGTTAACATGAACTAAGAATGAACACTACTTCTTTAGCATTTATTAATCTTAGTTCATATTAATTTCTATAAAATCAAAGGTTGTATTTGTATTCGAACAGCTGTATTTTTCATTAACTAACATTAACAAAGATTAATAAATACTGTAACAAAATTATTGCTCATTGTCATGTTAGTTAATACATTAACTAATGTTAACTAATTAGCCTTATTGTAAAGTGTTACCAAGATTTTTTTACAGTTTACATTTGTTTTGTTTTGTAGACTTCCGGTATCGCAATTTGAATCCCATTTATGTTATTTGCTGTTTTTCAGTTAACAAAAAAAAATGTAATTTAGTTTTTGTTTGCGATAATATGGTCAGTTACAATCGTCACTAGGCATGCCGCCAATGACACTCACTGTATTCATGCATCATGTCTGAATTACAAGCTCGAATGAGACTAGAGAACTATGTGATTTGAAGAAAATAATTCATTTTGGAATTTCGTGAAAGTGAGTAAATATTGAATTTTAATTCCCTTAACTACATTTTGAGTTTGATATTAAACTGATATTAAATAAGCTTTAACTGAAGTGACCAGTTGTGGTGTCATGACATGTGGCATTCGTGACTCATTTTAGTAATTGCAGCAGTTAGGTTGTGTTTGTGTAAGTGTGTGTGCCCATGTTACATAAGATTTTACTGGAAGAGAAGAGGATGTGGTGTCACAATGAGTGTGTGTTCACTAGCATTGCCGATGGAAGAACTTGTCTCTCGCTCGGCTTCTCACTCTGTCGTTCTATCTAGAAAATCACACACACAGACACACATCCGCACATTCCATACAGGTCCATCAATCGTCAAACACCTCTATTGGGTTCGACCAGTTACTGACTGAGCCATTAACCTCTTTCAGACACACATACACGTACAAACACACACACACACACACACACACACACACACACACACACACACACACACACACACACACACACACACACACACACACACACACACACACACACACACACACACACACACACACGCGCGCGCACACACACACACACACACACACACACACACACACACACACACATAGAATATACTGTATGTACACACACACACACACATGGTTTAAATGTATTCTGGGTGGTTGATCTCAAAAATAGAGCAGAATATAGAATATAGGATTTGAACTATTTTAGTTCAGCCCAGACACACACACACACACAGGACAGATGAACTAGTCCAGACATGAGTGTCAGGTTGACAGCCTCATACCCAGAGGAATGCTTCCTTCAAGCTGAAGAGAGAGAATCACTCGTTTGTTTGTAAGGTATGGGTGAAAGAAAAGTGCAATTCCCCTTAGGGTTGAGTCTATGGCCTCCGTCATCTTTGTCATGTATGTGCGCACGCGTGTGTGGAGATGAGTTTGACAGTTGTCAGAAAAACTTGTTGACCAATTGAAAATGCTTTCCGACCTTTAACATTAGACACACATGCAAAGCACGTCCACCATGTACACTTCCACCTCAGTTCACACATTCAGGGAAATTAAGCTGCAAGAATAAAGAAATATTCACAATTTAGGCTCACTGGGCATTTCATTTCTGAACTGCAGCAATACGTATAGAAACCATTGTAACCAACATTGCCAGATTCACATTCATCAGTTTTGGAATCCTTTTAGCCACTCACTGGACATTTCACTGGACAGACAACGTGTCGAGAAACGTGCATGAAGCAACATAATTTTGCAGAAATTTGCAGACATTTTCCCAATGAGCCTGGGTTGAGTATTCATGATTATTATGTCATAAACATGAGCTCATTAACAAATGACCGCCCACATTTACATAGCAATTACTACTTAGTATTCCGCAAAGTAGCCTAGCCTAATGAACGTCAGTGAATGCTGATACGTGGAGGTTTACAGAACCCCTAAAGGGATGTGGTGAAAAAAAATAATAAAGTGATTTATGTTTCAAATTTATGTTTCAATGCATTTGCCTTCTCTTGCTAAACTTTTACGTTTCTCTAAGAAACTGTACTTTGCCCCAAGAAACTGTGTGTTGACCCAAAAAACTTTGGAATAGTTTTGTGAGAGGACGCAGATGTTTTGTTAGTGAGAGTAAATGTCTTGCGAGAGAATGTATAGTTTCTCGGGAAATGCAATACTTGCCACTGTTGTTGCAGATGAATGGGGATGCTAACAGCTAGCTTTCCCCATATATGATAGTGCTCCTTAATTCAAGTAGCTACTATAACGGTAAATTACAGTTTATAACTAACATTAACTAGCTAGCTTAGCAAGATTCTCTTCAAACTGTTGCTGTATCATGACAGTAGTTGACCTAAAAAAACGAAACCTGCTGATGCTAATGCTAGCTATAGCATTTGTTGTTGCAAAACTGAGAATACAGTGAGAATGCAATGACGTGAGATTGATCTTGCTTAGCTTGAAATGTTTGCGTTCATGTAATATAGAAAGTGGAAATGGTGATTATGTCTGTGACTAGCATTATTAAAGTGGACTTCAGGGAATAAAATGCTGTAAATTTACATTTACATTTAGTCATTTAGCAGACGCCCTTATCCAAAGCGACTTACAAATTAGGACTAAGTTCAGCGAGTCATCATAAAGAGGCAAAAGCAACAACAACGCAGGAAGTGCTCAAAATACGAAGTTCAGGTATTATTCAGAGTAGCCTAAGCCTGATAAGTGATGTTTCAAAGGGAAAGGATTATTTTTTTTTTATTTTTTTTTTCTATAAGGTTAAGTGCTCACGGAAGAGATTGGTTTTCAGCTGTTTTTTGAATGTTGTCAGGGATTCTGCATTCCGGATGAGGGTGGGGAGAGCGTTCCACCAGCATGGAACTGTAAATGAGAATGTTCTGGAAAGTGATTTTGTGGCTTTCTGTGATGGAACCACGAGACGTCGCTCGTTGACCGATCGTAGGTGTCTGGTAGGGATGTAGACTCGTAGGAGTGAGTGAAAGTAGGAGGGAGCTGAGCCTGTGATAGTTCTGTAAGCAAGCGTCAGTGCCTTGAACTTGATGCGAGCAGCTAGAGGTAGCCAGTGCAGAGAGATGAACAGAGGAGTGACGTGGGCCCTCTTGGGCTCGTTGAAGACAAGACGAGCTGCAGCATTCTGGATCATCTGTAGGGGTTTGGTCGCACATGCTGGGAGTCCAGCCAGAAGGGCATTGCAGTAGTCAAGCCTAGAGATGACCAGGGCCTGGACGATAAGTTGTGTTGCATGCTCAGTTAGGAAAGGCCTGATCTTCCTGATGTTGTGCAGTGCAAACCTGCATGATCGAGCTGTCTTTGAAATGTGATCTGTGAAGGTCAGCTGGTCATCAAACGTTACTCCAAGATTTCTGACCGATCTTGATGGGGTGATTAATGATGACTCTAGCTGGATGGTGAAGTCGTGCTGTAGAGACGGATTGGCAGGGAGGACGAGAAGCTCAGTCTTTGCCAGGTTGAGCTGCAGGTGGTGTTCCTTCATCCATGTGGAGATGTCCGCCAGACAGCTTGAGACCCGTGCAGCTACTGTGGGATCATCTGGTTGAAAGGAGAGGAAGAGCTGTGTGTCATCAGCATAGCAGTGGTAGGAAAAACCGTGTGCCTGTATGATGTGTCCCAGTGATGTGGTGTAGATGGAGAAGAGGAGGGGACCAAGAACTGAACCCTGGGGAACCCCTGTGGTCAGCTGATGTGCTCTGGATACCTCGCCTCTCCATGCGACCTTGAAGGACCTACCTGTGAGATAGGACTCAAACCAGTGGAGTGAAGTTCCTGTGATGCCCAGCGATGAGAGGGTGGACAGAAGGATCTGATGATTCACCGTGTCGAAGGCAGCAGACAGATCCAGGAGAATGAGGACGGAAGATTTGGAAGCAGCTTTTGCGATCCGTAGGGCTTCTGTGACTGACAGTAATGCAGTCTCAGTTGAATGTCCTTTCTTGAAGCCAGATTGGTTGACATCCAGCTGGTTGTTTAGAGACAAGAAGGATGTTAGTTGGTTGAAGACAGCTCTTTCAAGTGTCTTCGCAATGAATGGTAGGAGAGAGATAGGTCTGTAATTCTCTACCAATGATGTGTTTAGCGTTGGTTTTTTGAGCAGTGGAGTAACCCGAGCCTGCTTGAATGCTGTAGGGAAGGTGCCAGTGTGGAGGGATGAGTTGATGATGTGTGTGAGTGATGGTAGAAGTGTGGGAGAGATGGCTTGTAGAAGGTGTGAGGGGATGGGGTCAAGCGTGCAGGTGGTAGGGTGACTGGAGAGGAGAAGTGTAGATACTTCTAAATGAAATAAATAAATGAATAAAAGTGAAGAATTTCGCCCGTTTCATATTTATTGTCATTGTTTTATGATTATTCATCGACGTGACATTGAAGATGATATTTCATAGCAAAAATTCCGCTGTTGACAGCTTTTCACAGAGAAAGGGAAATATTTAGATTGTTTTGATGCTGCTCAATAGCCAAAAATACCCAGGAAGAAAAAGAAAGAGTTGTTCTGTCTCTCTCTCATTAACATCCTAATGAACAGATACTCTACCTCTTCTGTTTTTCTGTCATTCTTTGAGAGAGCGTGCTGGCTTTGAAGTGTCTACACAGACAAATCCGCATCCAAAAGCACAATAGTCCTTATTTCAATTTGGAAGCACACACAAACACGTACACACACTTACACAAACACACACACACACACACGTACACTCTTACAGAGTTCAGTCAAGAGCAAATGTGGACCTGAATACAATGACAATGTAGAAGAAGAAAAATCATCTATCCAAGCAAAACATTTTCCATATAAATAGTGGGGGCAAATGGCTTTTGCTGTGTGTATGTGTGTTGAGGAAATAATTGAGGAGACAGAACTCCAGAATCAGGCCTCTAATGGAAGGTGACAAATTAATTTCTGTCTGCTAATAGCTCAAAATAGAACATGCCCGACTGGCTGTCTTATTCTAGGTGCCGCTTGGAAGTTCAAGCACGTGTGCATGTGTGAGACGGAGGACAAGGAGAAAAAAAAATACTCACTGGAACAGCTCAAACTGTGTGTGTATGAGCTTTGTGATTAATGAACATCTATGGGTTAACCATTCTAAAAGTACCCGTTTTTGGCTTGGGTTTTATTTTATTTATTTATTTATTTATTTATTTATTTATTTATTTATTTATTTATTGTATTTATTTATTGTATTTATTTATTTATTTATTTTTTGCATGTTTCATTGCGTCTCACTGTGCGCCATGCATTAAAACATAAGTTAAAAGAACATCGAAGTTTGAACAATGTGCATTGAGCATTGACACCTTCAAAACCTCTTCTAATATCTTGTGTTCCATCTTAGTTTTGAAAGAAAGAAGATGCTCTATGTGAATAACTTAAATTTCTCTGATCATATCAATGGCTCCAGTGGTAAGAATATCCCTTATTCTGAAATGACTCAGGTTTATTAAATGCATACATTTTTTATCACATTATATTTGCTACAATAAATAACACTGAATTACCTATATTTTCATATGAATATTTTGTCTGTGCAGACCTCTACTATATGTCTACAAGACACACCAACTTTCAAAGATTAACAAGTTCTTTAGTTTCTTATTATCTCCTTCCTTCTCCTTACACACACACACACACACACACACACACACACACACACACACACACACACACACACACACACACACACACAGTTCCTGCCAAACCTTTGATCTACCGGCAACAGGATCATGAATAGTCACACTGACATTAGCACTCATTGAACGCTTCACTCTAACTGCCATTCATGGATTGTGCCTTTGTGTCTTTAATCTCTGTTGATTGGTCGTCTTCGAATTAAGGCACTGTTTGTATTTGATTGGCCATAATAGCGTTGTCACTGGAACAATGTAGGAGATCTATCTCATCTCATCCCCGTAATAGGGTTATCTGAAAGCCAAAAACTTATGAACAGTTTTCTGCTGCGCTTTCATGTGGTCCTGCCGTGTTTTAAAGATAAGATTAATTCTTCATATCAGCAATCTGATTGTGGACGCGTGTATCTCATGCATGTTTTATAGCAGCTCTTTCTTCTGCTGCGTCAAACCTTTTCTTTGGGAAAAAAAAAAAAATCTAAATTATTCATCTGTGTTTTGGTGCATTCCTCCTGCAGAACGAGAGACAGAAAGAGAGAATGAATTGAGGGTCTTCCTTTTTTCTGAGGTTCCCACGTGGACTGCATTCTGATAGAGACATGAGGTTTTTGGGCCTGAGAGAGAGAGACAAAACGAGGTAAAATAATCCGAGAGTGCTGGTCAAAGAGTGCCAAGTGCGGTTTTGAATAGGTGAAATGGCACAGTGCTGACATCACATAATCCTTATTTTATTAATGTTAGCTCAAGAACTCTCATGTTCAGACAAAACACCTTAGGTTTATCTCTCATTGTCCCTCTCTCCACTCGCTGGGATATTCCTTTGATATGCCATCTTTTTTTAAGGCTAGATAACATTTATTAATAAGACAGAACCTCTGTGAATTGCATCAGCCTGACCTTAAAGAAACTTAAAGAAACACGCACACAAACTTGCGAAGTCTCACTTTTAATGGTGTCACAGATGACTTTGCAGCCCCTGTGCTTGTCATGCACAACACATCAAAATTGCATCTTTTAGCTCTCGTCAATGAGGAAATGATTTGCTTTAGTCTTAATCTGAGTTAGGTTTGAGCTTTAAGATAATTTCCAGGTAAAATACTTCATGTTAAGGTCCTGATCACCCTGTTGGGGGTTCATTACCCTGTATATCACCCCTCATGTAGCTTGCAACTTTCCATTGAACAGCTGCAGCTTATTTTGGCCAAAAATTTTCCACTTATTGTCCACTGTCTAATTGACATTTAAAGTGACAAATCCAATGCTTATTACACTATTATTACACTATTATTATCATGTAATAGTAGACTTAATGACTTAAAAAGGTGCTTTGGTCAGTGAACATACTGTGAGTGAGGCTAAGACTAAGTTAAAATGGATCTTGTGCCATTGTGTCATTGAAAAAATGTCCTGTCTTTTTAATATCATACTTATCAATAACTGGCGACGAGCCTAGTTGTTAAAAACACATCCGAAACCCCTTGTGTTCTCTTAAAACTCTTTTTGAACTCGAGTATGTGTCCTGTGTGCCCGCTAAGACTGTATTTGGAAGCTCCCGAGGGGACAATAAACCCAGTTTCAGGACTGTTTTGAGATGAAATACCCAAAAGTTCAGCCTAGTAACTAGTCGCAACATAGACAGCCATTCAAGATGGGTTGTCATGGCTAGGAGTGATTGGACATTGACCTTTTAATCACCGTTATAGACAAGACAATTAGGCAGAAGAGAAGAAAAGTGAAAAACACTCTGATGAATATTGCAGGAAAGCACAGAGGGAGAGAAAGCAGGAAGATACTCTAACTAGGTCATTTCATTAAACTGTAAATGCAATACAACGACTTGACAGAGAACGTTATGTTTGTGCGATGGACTGTACATGATTTTATAATCGGCCTGCTTTGGCTTTGAGTGTGTGTGTCTGCACACATTGTCCCAGGGCACTGTCTATACATGCAGAGATCTCTCTCACCCTCCACCACTGTTTCTCTGTATAGTCTTTTTTTTTTTGTCTTGTCTTGTCTCGTCACCTCTCTTTCCTTTTTGCCTACTCACATCTTGCCACTTCTCTTTTCTCACAGTATCTTATTGTGTACTCATCTTTTTAGTTTCTCATCATTTCATTTTGTCTCATCTCGTCTGTTCTCTTCGTATTTGATCTCATCTTTTCTCATTTAATCATCTCTTCTCTATTCTTTTCTCTTCTTGTCACATCTCATTTGTTCTTTTCTTATTTTGTCTCACCCTGTCTCATCTCTGCTCTATTCTTTTTTCTTCTTGTCTCATCTCTTCTTGTCTCCATCGTTTTACTTCTCTTATTTAATTTTATCTCATTGTTTCTTCTCTTCTCATTTTATCTCGTCTTGTCTCACCTCTTGTCATCTCTTCTCTATTCTTTTTTCTCTTGCCTTATTTTATCCGTTCTTTTCTCAATTTCTTTCATCTTGTCTCATCTTTCTAATCTAATTTCAACTTATTCTTTTTCTCATTTCGTCTCTTTGCTTCGCTTCTCGTTACTTCCCTTAAATTGGACTAATCACTCATAATGGGCCCTATGGACTCAACCAATTGTGTGTGATCAGGCATCATCCTCAGACGCAGCTAATCAAATACCATTGCCAGAGATCATATGAAACCAGTGATCATGCCTGGCATATATTTTGTCTTTGGCTGTCAGTAGCAGCTCGACTTCAACCCTCACGCAGACAGACGTAGATTTTCATGTTGCAAAACAAATGCCAAAAAATACCCCCCCGCGAGTTGCAATGAAAAACAGCGTGAACTAGAATTGATCGGTAATACATTTGGCATTTTCATCTAGCCGTTAAGTTCCCTGCCCACATCTGACTATATGCCTGCCACTCAGAAGCACTCGCTGCTGGACAACCATTACATTTACAGTGACTAGCACATGTGAGACTGGCAGAGGGGCTGACAGTAAAGAAAAACAGAAAGAGAGAAAGAAAAGGAGGTGGCAGATGGAGCAGAGAGACATTTGGAACTGGTTGTTTTACGCCTCTAACCAATTTTATTTGCATGACATCTGTAATTGAAATCACTATGGTCACTATAATGCAGATCAGCGTTGAAGGAAAACTCTTTTTTTTGAAGTGATGGGATCTGCAACTATTGCAGGTACAGTTATAGGACATTAACGGGGCACCTCAGGACCGCAGGTGTTTGGTAAACAAATTACTTTGGCAATTATTGCAAGTGTTATGAATGATCGTAGCCAATTGTGCAAGGTGCAACACAAAATTTTGTCCTTTAATGAATCGGTGCCCTTGATCCTCTGATGTGTTTTTCTCGTGATTAAACATTCATAAGCCGTAATAAACACAATGCATTTTTAAACAGGCATATCTGGAAGACATTTGGAAGAGGGAGAGAGAGTGAGAAACTTGTGAAAGGAGGAGACATTTAAAGAGAGAAGAGGTAAAAATGTTTTTCTGGAATGGAGAGAATGAGAGAGAGATGGAGGGGTAGGAACAGATGGTGAAAAGAAAGAGCAATGACAAGAGGTTATTTTCAGATGAGAGTGACTATTTAACAAAATGTTCCTATTGGGAGGACAAATGGGCTTCTTAGAATTGCACATACAACACACACTCAGAACCCTCGTTTAAACTAATCCACGTCCCTGGTGATTTTCTGCTTTCCCACCGCAGGACTAATTTATCAAAACAATGGTCCTCAAAAAGCCTGTAGTGTTGTCTCTGAGAGGAAGAAAAAAAAACAGCATGAGTAGCAGTGATGTATATACCCTAACCTGTAAGCATGCCTCAAAACTTGGCACGCTAAACAGGAGAAACCGCTCAGACCAAGTGAAGACAAGTTCAGTTTATATAACCCTTTTACGATTTTAACACAGTACCCATTATTTTCTTACCGTGGTGATTTTCTGTTAAAAGACAACTTTGCTGTTTTCCAACCAACTTTGTTTTGTTACAAAGTCGGTGAAGCATGTAAATGAACAATGTGTATTCTTTCTCCACATTACCTGGGCCTTGTTTTTTGCATCTTCTGGCTGACATTTGCTGACAAATAAACTGGTATATTTAGGTACCATAGTGAAAGAGTACAAATTGTCTATTACTACTAACATTGTAACAATACAAAGCTGGTTAAACATCGCCAAAGTTATCCTTTGACCCTTAAACGCATACCTCAGGTCTTTAGTGATGCGGGACGTCATTCACTACCCTTACCTTCTTAGTATTCCTAAATCAATTCATTATAAACAATATAGCAAGATTATTTTTTTATTTTTTTACAAAAGAATGCCTATTTTCCCAGTCATTTATTTGTAAAAAGTTACGATTTACTAACGACTAACGCGCCGAGGTGTGTAACAGTGTAAGTATGTTTTTTCTGCACAACAATAATCTCATCTTTGATGACTGTGCAATTCATGCCCTGTGCAATGCGTGCAATTCAAGTGCAATTCACCTTTTTTTCCACAAGGTGTCAATGTCTGATACACAATGATGAAGTGACGTTTCACTCATAGTTACCGCAGGCAGAAAACAAAAGAATAGGAAGTATCATCAGCAAAACTTGAAATGGTTCAGTGATTTACTGCAGGGCAACGCAATCAAAAATTTGTGTCACTGTCACTTGATGGTGGATCTGTCAAAAAGCTGTCAGTGATTAAAATGTTGATTTTGAATATTTTGTAAATTATAGTTTTAAGAATATGTTTGAGATTGCGAATATGAGCCAGATGCTGAATGTGCTGGGAAATGAGCTCTAACGAGGACAGTGATGATGGTATAAAACATCTGCTCAAACTGAACCCTTCCAAGCTCCAAAAGGTAACCAAATATGCTTCGTTTTATTCTTCTGTAATTGTTACTCTAATATCAGGAGAGTTTTACATTATCACGACAGGTAGGTCCATCCGTGTTAGATATAGAGCCAGGACCTCAAAAAACAGAATATGTAATACTGATTGGCGAAACATTTATGCATTTAATGGTTAAGCCAGTGTGTCTCAATTCTAGTCCTGGGAACCCACCTCCCAGAAGATGTCTCACTTATTAAAACACCTGATTCAACTCATCAGCTTTGTTAGTGCGTTAAATAGAGAGACATTTAAAACATTCTGGGAAGAGGGTCCTGAGGACTTAAGTTGAGAGACACCGCTTTAAGCGAATTACTCTTCATGTCCACTCATTTATTTCACTTAGCTTTTGGTTCTTCACCATTGATATATAAAGAAGTCCCTATTTTATCGTGCTTGGAGTCATTCACCGAAGACACATTCTTGCATCCCATCTCTGCAACTTTTCCTTTTTGCCTATGTTGACATATAAAATTAGGACAAAGGTAAATGCTCTTGAGATAGATGAAATTGTAGTACCAAATATAGAGTTTTGGCTTTTTCTAATTGTTTAAACAGCACTTCTTTAGTTGTTATTCTCTTATGGATACAAGATACGAGCTGTCCTCTGGGGTGTTGGGCATCCTGGACAACAGCAGGCTTCACAATGCTAGCCAGCACCAGGCTAACAGCACTAGCTGTGGCCCAAAAACAACATGAGCTGTCAGAAAGGGTTATCACAGCCCAGTGAATCGGGAGGAGGGGAGGGACAAGAGGAAGGAGGAGGGAGCCAGTGAGGGTGGATGGGTGGGAGTGTTACTGCGAGACAGAGAGAGAGAGAGAGAGAGAGAGAGGATTCAGATGCCAGAGAAAGGGCCAGCGTACACCCGCCACAACTGAAAGCACAAGGATCGTGTGCGTGTGTAGTGCATGCTTGCATTCGGAGTAACGGCGATGTTGGAGCACTCGTCTGAGCTGGGCTTTGTGCCGAGTGTGTGTGTGGACAGCATGCGATACCCATCTACCGCGAACAGCGCTGTCTCCATGAGGAGCACAGAAGAACTGCTGCTGAGGTAACGCTGTCCCTGGACAGAACACAAAGACATACATGCAAACACACACACACACACACACAGATCAGGGTATCTCCGAAAGGTTTGCCGTTCATAGCTGCAGGCATGCGGAGAGCCATTTCAGGAATGTTTGGTTGAGGGAAGCCTGCGGTTTTGTTGGCTTGGTTCGTTGACATGCCGATTGTAGGCCGTTTGAGCTGTGCTTGCATGCAGTTGTGTTTTTGTCAAATTGCGGGACCCTGTCTGTGATGTACCGTCGGCACTCGTCTTGCCATCCGTAAAAATGCACAGCTTGCAATGTTCCCCTCTCTTGTTTCTCATCCCCTACGGTTCGTTTAGAGCCTCTTTAAAAACTGAAGAGTTGATACAGCTATAGATAAGTGTTGAGAGATGCGTGTACGTGTACGCAGGATAATGCGCGTGTGTGTGACAGAAATCAAATTTATTATAATAAAATTGTGCATGCAAATCATTGTCCTCCCTTATTGCACTTATTGCGGTCGCGTTTCCATACAAGCGTTCTTAATCCGTAATAATTCACCTTAGTATATATGCGTACATTTAAGGATGCAAACACACTTGCGAGGACCTAAATTCTGAGTTTGTTTGGATGTAATAATCGCATTAAACAAAGAGAGGGATGAGCAGGAGGGGTTAAGCCCCGTCCCGCCACTAGAAAGATGTCTGCTTTTGTTTGCACGCCTCTCTGACGATTGGATTTAAAAGGGTAGGGGGGTCTGGAGAGGGATGGAGGGGAGCATTCGGTGGAGAGATGGAAGGAGGGTAGCGCTGAAAGCATTCTCAACAATGGGACGCCCCAACAATGAGGCTGTCACTCACTTTGTGGCTTGCTTTCTACCTCTCTTCTCATCTCTGTCTCTGGCCATTTTTTAAAACTGGAGAAGGGTGCTAATCGGGCCGTGTCGGGTTGGTTTTTATCCCAGGGTTATGGGCAGTTAATAACGCGGGCTTTTAATGTGCAGAGTGTAATGGGGTGTGAGGGCATTAGTTGGGCCAGAGAGGCGGCCATGTTGGTTTAAAGAGTAGATTTATGGCCTTTTACTCATTCATTGTACTTGTGCTCAATGGCTTTTAAAATAGCCCCCAAGGAACATGAATCTCTCCAATGACTGCAGTCAGGTCTTCTTGTAACACACACACATACCTTGGCTATAACTCAACCTCCTCCAATAAAGAAATGTCAAATGTAAGCGTGCCATAACCATCACACACAAGCATGCTCGTTAGAGAAATACGACCAAATATTAACAAATGTACCCCAACGCGACTGGGACTGAATCTATGGACTTGAGAACGTTTATCGTTATTTGATGCAAAAATGATTTATGGAGCTACTCGAAGGGCCACGTTCAAAGGGAAAACCATACATGCTGGGACTATAAAAGAATCTATTGCGTGTGCCTCTGGCGGTTGATGTAATGCTTCGTTCGCTGAGGACTCACATCGATTATTGCCGCTGAGTTTCAACTTCAATCCGTATGATGCCGAATGTACTGTAATGATGTCTAGAAATTCAATGACTTTATTTACTATTGATAGCAAGGTGTAATATAACCGATTTTGAACATATCTGAAACGTTTCTTTTATACTATTTATATTCCGAAACGTAGTGGTCTTCCTACCTAGACTTCGATTATGCACATCACAGTCTCAAAACCTGATAAACTGCCAGCCTAGACATCATGTTTGGACAAAAACCTGAAGAGCTGCCTGCTTAGACAGCATTTTCAGTTATCATAGTCATGTTTAAATTTATGATGTTGTGTAGGTAGGCAGCCCACTAGATTATCAAGTGAAGCTTGTATGAGTTTGACTTTAGCTGACAAAGCTTTAAATGATGTGTTTCGTACAGGAAATTTAAGGGTTAAGCAATCACGGATAACACCAGGTCGGTTCTTAACGGACTGTCATAAAAGCTTCCACTTTCTTCCTAAAACCACTCGTATAGCACTGCCGACTTTCCGCTACAAACATTGGAGTTTGTACTCTGCAATTAGTGGCTTGGAAAGCCTTTCATTATGGTAAAACAAGGCGATGGCGGTTGTGTCTGTGTGTGGCTGTGGCGACAGGCTGCTGTCACTGTGCATTCTGGGATATGTGCGCGAGCGTGTTGCAGAAATGGGTGGTTTTGTGTTATAGGAGAATGACCTGTCCCTAGGTGCCCAGCGTCGAGCTGTGGCTCAGCGAAGCTGCGCGAGTTTCAAATGAAAATAAATGAGAAGCAGTGACCAGCGCTCTCAGGGTCCCGCTTTAATGAGGGAAACGGGGGGAGGGATGTTGAAACAAAGGAACGGGGGGAGATGGATAGAGAAAGGAACGGAGAAAAAGGCTCTTTAATGAATGTAGGACTTGGAGAGAAATGGCAAATTTATTTAAACTCCAATTTTGCTACACAAGACCTGTTCAATTAAACCAGTAAGGTTCACTGCACTGGGCAACAATCCCTCCGAGGTTGGCATTCTGGGATAGCGGGAAGCAGAAACGGGCCTTTAGTTTGAATGTTGGATGGTTTTATGATTTAGGAGACAGATTTAGTTCTAGATCAATATGACAGAAATGAATATTAGGGGAGTCTAAAGCAATACGACATGCTGTTGATATCATGTGATGTCATAATAGCATTGCTGCTGGTTGCCATGGTGATAATGTAAACAACTGGGGTCGAGTTAATGTAGAAGATTAGCCAGGCTAGTGATCCCAGATTACAGTGACAGGCTTACATGCACTCTCTAGCAAACCACAATACTCAAGTGGATGATAGTTACAGTCAAATGTGTCATTAAACTACATGTGTTGTTATTCAGATAGGTAGTTAGAAACATGCTGACAGTTCAAATGCATTGTTGACTCAAGAATCTTACCATAATATTGTACCAATGCAAAGACTTCCATTGAACACAAAAGGCTTTCAAGCTCCAACACTGAAAAAAACGATTCGTTGAATTTAATAAAAAAAAAAAGATCGTAAGTGGTTGCACACAATTGATTTTAGCTACATTTAAACAAATGCATTAGGTTGAACTTAATCAATTTTAGTTCAACTTAATGCATTTGTTTAAATGTAGCTAAAATCAATTGTGTGCAACCATTTACGATAATTTTTTTTATTAAATTCAACGAATATTTTTTTTCAGTGAATGCAGAATCTAAAACAATTGTGTACTATACACTATTGTGCATTAGTCGTACCAAAATTGGGCCAAAATTCCTATAATTATTCAATGATAATCTTCCCCTCTGATAATCTTTTAACCGTTGCGACCAAATAATTGAGACACTGAGTTAAACTCGATAACTGGATTAATCAAATTCATAAACAATTCATTCAGACATATTTTGTGAATCGAATCAAGCCGTAAGCCATCTTAACGTGTAATATCTCTGACATTCGCGCATGGTTGTCGCAGTTTGTCCCCTAGTGGTAGTCTTACAGAACTTTCAAATTGGTCGTGAAGTAGCCTTTACCCTTCACTTATTCACCATGATAAAATAAATGTAAAAATCACAAGAAAAGCATATTAGGATTTCTAAGTCTAATCAATGTAATTGTTATGTAAAGGGATTATTTTGGACAATTTTAATGGAATAGTGTAGAGTGGTAATTCTCACTTTGTCCTTTTAATTAGAATTATTTGCATCTAGTCTAGAACTTCACGCAATTCCTGTGATATGACTTCCGGTCTGTCATTTGTCTGATATAGTGAAATGGAAGCTTTAGAGACAATTAAAACATCACTAATTCATTAGGTCATGTGTGTATACAGTATATGTCTGTGTGTGCTGATCTGATATGACCTGACCCAAAATATCTGTATAGTAGCCTATGAATTAGACCGTAACTGAGAATATGCATATGTATGTGTGTGCTCTCCCAAATGAGCACGCTCACTGCTTTACATAATCCATGAGTTAATCAAATATTCATGAGACCAAACAGACTCTTCTGACATACTGCTGGCAGCCCTTATCCATCTACATGCATGTATGTACACAGCTAGAATGCTAGGGCTGACGTATATATTGTGCAACAAATGCATCAGAAGGTAGAGATTTTGTTACCGCAATATATCTACATTTCTGTCACTAAGCAGGACCGCAGGATAGATGTTTACGGTTGTCAAGCACTGCGCAGTTTTCTGCATGGATTCGACTGATATGTGGTGTGCATATACTGGATATAAATATGGCTCATCCAATTTGAACTATACGTTTTTTTGTTTGTTTTTTAACTACCGAGCTGATTATGTGATGTGAACATCAAAATATAGTTTACAAATAATTCACTATGGTAAAAGTGTTTTGAGGTCATAACATACCGTAGTATTATTGTGCAAGGGACCATATGAAAATAAGTATTTATTGATCTGTAGTCTGCCCCTGTAATCATAAGTTGTGTGAAAAAGTTGTTGCTGCTTCTAGTTTTCTTTTCAGTGAATTGGATTTAAAGGTACATTTTTGCAAAAATGTTGCTAGAATCACGTTTTTACAATCAGGCTATGCTGACTTCTACCTTTTTGAGTCTTTTGTTTTTTAGAGGTGCTGTAAGGGATGTTAGCAGTTCTTAGGCTTTGTCGTTCGCATTCTAAAAACTCCACCCTACAAAAAACAGCGATGGAGAAGGAGAGCATTTGTCATTTTAAGTTGCTCACAAGAACCTCCCTTTGTGGCTGCTATGCTTCCTCGATTTTCTTAAGACCACCCCTAATACATGGAGTATTTTATCCCGCCCCATATCTGCCATCGTTAGCATGTCCTTCTTCGTCTTATTCTCCATCTAACTACCTTCCCTGCCCCCACCCCTTTCTTATTCTCTCTCTCTCTCTCTCTCTCTCTCTCTCTCTCTGTGTGCGGTTTGAACTCCTGGTGTACTATTTTTGTCTCAGTGTATTGCAGCCTGCCGGGCTCTCTCTTTCTCTCTTGTCTCCTTGCTCTCCTCCTACATGGTCAATCAATACATGTTATAGGCCAGCTGGGTCCAGACCCAAGAGGGAGAGGCATAGAGGAAGAGAGAGAGAAGGTGTGAGACACAGAGAGAGAGAGAGAGAGAGAGAGAGAGAGAGAGAGAGAGAACACAAAGAACAAGGACCCCAAGAAAATCAGGCAGAAGAGGGGCGTAACTAGGATCCGAGGACATTGGGAGCTCAGGCCTGGGCCTTTATGCCAAAGTATTGACATATTTTCTAGAGGTTATCAATATAACTCACCAGATTAACTACACAATATTTCAACCATTATATATATGTGAAGCTACGTGTGACTGACGATTCAAAGATTTTGCTAAATCGTCAGACAGCGGCTGCCAGAAATGTGACCCATAACTTATCCCTAAAATCGTAGGGAAATGATGGGTGAATAAGCCCCTAAACCTTGATGTATGCCCATAATTGACATTAACTGTAAACATATCCCTCAAATCTTATTGGTTGATTGGAATGTTGTTCCAGGATCGACAGGGATGTTGGTCCAGGAATATGTTCCACCATATAGTTTCACCTCACTTAATCCTCCGGCGTGTAGTTTTAGCAGGAAAAATGCAGGTTATTCATATTGCCGCTTTATGTGTGCGTTCGCAATGGTCTACTGTCATTAAAATAACCGCTGGCAACTCTCTACTCACAGTAATGCGAGGCAACAGTAATGCAGTAAACAGGTTGACGGCAATAGAAAATATTCAGGCTATAACCCTGAAACCCCTGGGGAGGAGGTGAGGAAAAGAAGAAAAAAAATGACAAAAAAAACAGAAAGAGGTAAAAGGGTAACAATAACAACCGCAGGAGGAAGAACAGGGAAACCTTTGACCTGAGAGTGTGTGAGAGAGAGAGCGCGACAGCGAGAAAGAAAGAAACCCCAAATGAAAGACGTCTTGTGGCTAAATTCCATTATCTTCTGCAAGAGAGAATTATATCAGCCCTTAAGTGCTTTCATCAGACTTCTTAACCCCAAGAGAAGGACACAGAAGAGGAAGCCGGAAAGATTGAAGGATGTTCAGGGAGCGACATGAAGGTCTGTGGTGTGAGTTAATGTTCCGAGCTGCTAAAGCCGCCTAATACCACACGTAAATTGTCCCTACAACCTGCCAGATATCAGTAAAATGGATGTCCTGAGAAATCTCTTCTATCCTTGTTACCCCTTTTCCACGTACAGTGTGCCAGAGCCTGATACAGAACTGTTCAGTGTTTTTCCACAGCTGAAAAGTCGGTTCTGGAGTGGAAAAATTGGCTCTGCATTTGCCCCTAAATCCTGCTGGGTTTTAGGTCCTTAAAACTTGTAAGGCTAGTAAACAAGGTTGCACTTTATTTTACGGTGTAATATTAACCACATGTACTTACTGTAGTGTTAGGATTAGGGTTTGGTTTGGAGTTGCATGTAATTATGCATAAATCAAAGTTATATAGTAACTACATGTAACATATGTAACAATGACACAGTTAAATAAAGTTACCGTAAACTGTGCATGTTTACTTGTGAGCAGGTTATGTATAGTAATGTAGTTACAGTACACTGTAGAAAAATATTTTCATGATTTGCTATCAAATTCAAATTTGCTTTATTGGCATGACTGTACATAATACAATATGCTATCTCAGTGTTTTTTTTTTATTTTTTTTTATCTCCTTCATTGAATTAACTCGTTTTTTATTTCAATGAACTTAAAACATTTTAGGCAACCAGGTAACTTACTTTTTTAAGTTAAACCAACAATATATTTTTTACAGTGTTTTAGCTCTCAAGTCAGTTTGGGAGTTTAATTGAAAAAAGGCTTGCACTGTATTGAAATGTACCTTTTTAAGCAGAAATGTGCTTTATAAATGTCTATTTCACATCACACAAAATTACAAGTAAGAGGTTTGTATTCTTTGTTAGCATTGTGTTTGCAGCCTTTCCTTCATGTTCACCCCTATTTCTGTCCTCTAAGCTTTGGGTTTACCGCTGAATTTCTCTCCAAATAGAAGCCCATTTAGTGAATTTATCATCTTCATAACATGCGTAACAGCAATGACGAGCATTCGTAAATTGCTTCTTTATTGCACAATCCATTATATAATATATATTTGCTCAAGATAGTAGATATTGCATTGTGTGAGAACAGAGTAATGTTTATAAACCTGTCCAGAACTCACAATGTTTTGTATGTAATTGATGCACAAATTGATATTTTAGGTCAGTGAGAAGTATTATTTTGTGTTTGTGTTTTTAGGCCTTTATATATTGACTCGAATAATGTCGGAATTATTGTATATTACCTACTTTATTTATTTCGTATTTTATGAGTCACCTCTGATTGAGTGTCCAAGCTGGAGGCGGCATTCACAAGTGTTTCTTAGAGGGAAAGATGACCCCACCGGCTTGTATATTATAATAATTTGTGTAAAATCATTACATAAATCGTAGCCTATGTCTAAACTGTCTCTAAGGATCTGGCTCTAGGGTTAGTTTCGTCTTCTGTTTTCTCATGAATGTTACCGTAAGAAGGAAATATTGATTGTGCATCCTTGCATGCACAAACACCACCCTTGAACACATGCAAATACTAGCACTTTGTTTGGCTACAGGTCATAACAGAGCACAACACATGTTTTGTTTATCACAATTTGCTGAATCTATTTTCTTCTAGTTTAATTTGGCCATTTGTTGCTGGTTATGGCACTTAAATTCTGCACAACTGCTTTTTAATGACAGCTGAAATCCTTCATTGCACTTGGTCTTTAAGGACAGGCATGGTCCATTATGGCTTTTTGTTTTGTTCCGAAGCTTTTGGCTGTAATATGTTGTTACAGACGACAAACTGCAAGACAAGGCACTTTTTTAATGGTTGCTAATTTAGGCCGCATATCTAAAGATCTTCTTATTTTTTGTGGTCATGTTCTACAGAATGCAAGGCACAACATCCTCTTCTTCCCCATGCATCATTTGTGTGTATATATACGCATTAAGCATGAGTGTTTCCCATGACCTAGTTCCTGCACGTGCTCTGTAGAGCTGCGGCTCGAGACCCCCTTCCCCTGGGGGCATGCAAGGGGAAAACAAAAAAGAAAATGTACTCTTTCTTACGCATGAAAGGATGAGCACTGTAAAATGGGGATGTGCCTCGAATTGAATTCTTTGTTCGATGCAGTAAATATTCTGATGCAATAAATCTTCAATATATAAAGGTGTGTTTATTATCTCTTAATCTAAATTTGGTTAGTCTATATGTCTTAGTTCGCACCCAAAGATGAAAAATACTGGGTTGAAAATGAAATGGGACTGGAGATGTTGAACTTGATGAAAGACAATGCATCTGTATGCGCCATATTTGAATGCATGTGAATTGTATTGCCCTATTGTGAAAGGCAATGTTTTCAGCAGATTCATATGGACCAGTTTTGTGTTTTTGGTCCATTTTGGTGCTTGACAGCTCCAGTCCCCATCTACTTCCATTGTATGGATAGGAGCTGCGTGAACATTCTTAAGAATATCTATTTTTGTGTTCCCTATGAAAGAAAGTCACACGGGTTTAGATACTTTCATTAATTCATTCTTTAATATAGAACAGACCGGTTGATATGGCTCAGAGATGCATTGGTTAAAAACTCGCTGCAGCGCGAGCAGCCACGCCTCTCCCCTCCCGGTGCTCTTCGCTCCGGAACGATAGTTGTCTGAATTGAAGGGATTTCTTTTTGTTAAAGGGATTGTTGAGGAAAAACAGTCTAATGGGTGAGAGGAAAAGAATGTGACAAGCGCAGTTAGTGTGTGTGTGTTTGTGTGTGTGTGCCCAGCAGTGCTGCTCGCGCTGCTGCACCTGTCCCTCTCTGTCTCGCGCGCCCAAACTCGGCAGGCAGCTCGCGCGGAGGGCGGGCGTTATCCAGTCCGCGGCGCACAACACGGTCAGCCTGAACATGACTTCGTCCTACAATCTGGATTTTCTACCCGAGATGATGGTGGAGGGACGATTGTTGAGCGCCGGAGAGATGATGTAAGCGTTTAGCTGTTTATCTCTTTGCTTCTTCAGCTCTCTTCTGTCATCTTGTTCGGCGCGAGCGTGTTGACAAATAGGGCACGCGGTAGTGTGTTTGCGCCTCGCGCTGTGTTATCAGCGATCAGATAACGGGGCTGATGGTGCTAATGTTTTTTTTTGTTTGTTTTTTTTGCTTTTAACTGCATTCATTGTGCCAGTGCTCAAACGCATCGGGGAAATAAACACGTTGGATTGAGTGCTCCGTAATCGGACAGTCCGAATCATCTCAGAGTTTTGTTATGTTACGTAGACCGATTTGCAGTGCATGAGTGAAATTGTAGCAATGAATATTCTGTGTAACTCTTTGCGAGAATATGTAGTTATATGTAACGGTCCACTGCATGATATCACATCTGATTATTAGAATTAGAATAGTGCATGCATTAGGCTAAAGAACTTGGGTTACTTTGATACTCGGTACACTGAGCATTTGTGGCTTTGGGGTGAACTCAATTATAGGACAATTTCAGTTGATTTGCTTGGTCATTTAAGACTCATTCATATTTTATCAACATCAACATTAGGCTACTGAAACGCGTCTGTTGCACGTGCACGCGCATCCACAATGGATTTGATGTTGTTGTGTGATATAGCCTATGGGGTTCAAAAGTAGGCTATGGGAACATTAACCCTCCGATGACTGGTGTCCAAGACATTTTTAACCATTCAGGGTGTGATGTTACATCCAAACCCTTTGACACTTTCCCAACCACTGACCAAAAAAAAAGAAAGAAAAAGAAACTATACTATAGTAGATGACAGAGGAAGAGACATATTCTATTCTAATGGACATATGCATCTTTTATCTGATATTATCAGATATATCATTTTAGTGGAAAATATTGTGTATGGTAGGCCTATTAATTTGTTTAAAGGAAACATTTGTAGTCTGTAGTTTTTACCGCCTTTATAATTTAATAATTCAAGCATCAGAGCGTTAAATAGCAGAAGAATTGCTTTAAATTGAACGCATATGATCCGCAGCGCAGTGTCAGCTCGTGCATGAGCAAGAGACATGTGACTGAAATGGCTCGAGCTCAGTGTTGAAAACATGCGCCGCTCCGTCTCTGTTTTTAAACCATCGGAATGCGCAATGACTGACTCCCCTTCTCTTTCCCCCCTCTGTCTCTCTCTCTGTATCTGGGTTGTTTCAAATTTGATTTGTTACGTGGCATGTGTTGCCGAAATCAGTTTAGAGCGCGCGCAGGACACGTAATTCACTTAAAGTGCAGTGTTGCGGGGCGCGAGGGATAGTTTGATGCAGCGCGAGCACTTCACAGACGCTGCCGCTGTCCCACTTACGTCCGCTCGTCTTTTTCCTAACGGTTGATGAGCGTTTGTGTTGTGCTGAGAATTTTGCCGCGTTCCCTCTTTTTCCCTCCTTTTTACTCCACAGTTTCCTCCCTATTCACATCTTCCAGCTATTTACAGTTTATATAGTGTGTGACAGTCTGTTATTTGTTTATATCTTTCGGGGGAAATTGGAGACAGAACCGAACGTGCTCATAAGTTCGCTAAGTTAGAGAAAATGCCCTCGAAATTACAAATAATTCATGAAGAGACTAAATAATGACTTCACTCTCCTCTAAATATGCCAAAATATGTAGGCCTACTTTGGAGTTTGGGGTGGGGGTTAGTTTGTTGTAATTATCTTAATTTAAAGACAAAATGAAACCAATATTGATCCATTTACTTTCAACGTTCTTAAAGTCTTATTGTGAAATATTTCCTGTTATTTTAAAGGGAGGGAAAGTAAAAAATGTGATAACTGCTAGGGTTGCCAGGTCTGTGCAATAAAAGTAGCCCAATGGCCTGTCAAAAGTAGCCCAAGGCGATTTTCTCCGTCTAAATTCTAAATTTGTACAAAAAATTCTGGTTTTAGACTTATAATTTGTGACCGGTTTGTTTTGCTCTATCTTCTGCGCTTCTGTGTTCATCAATATGTCAGAGGTCACTCTTCGGCCAGTAGCCAATGATTATAGTCTATAAAGTTATAAATATGGATATTTTTCTTACAAAAACCCCCAAATCCCCCTGGAGCCGTATTACTTTTATGATGGATGGATGCATTTTTTTTGGCCTTTAAAATCCCAGTTACCATTCACTCCTCCCATTATAAAGCTTGGAAGAGCCAGGATATTTTTTATTATAACTCCGATTGTGTCTGGCTGAAAGAAGAAAGTCATATACACCTAGGATAGCTTGAGGGCGAGTAAACCCAATACGTCTTAAAATGATTTAAATTGAGTTAAATTAACAATTTTAATTAAAATGCTAAAAATAAAGATGTACAACATTAAACTGGCATCAAATTTTTGACATTTTTTTTTATTACAACAAAAGTACATCATCGTACATCAGCTTCCTATATCCAAGAATATGTCTTTGGACAAAAGGTGGCCTTGGGGTCAAAATAAGTTGAGAACCAGTAATTTACTTCATTGTATTTAATATAGCTGTGCTTTACCAGAACTGGTTGCTGAAAGTCTTGCCCTATGCCTCATCTCTTTTTCCTTCTGTTATGACGAATAAAAAGTCTTGTTATTTTTTTCCCAGTTATACCATGTGATTGCTATCTAAATGTCTTTAAAAGTTTGTTCTGTCTCCTATGAATTTTTCTCTTTGTGTACAGGCCTTTCTGTTGTGTTCAGCTCCCAGGTTTATTCTTTTGTATTCTTGCTCCCCCCATATGCCTCTTTTCTCACATCAAGACTTGTAGGTGATTTCGCTGATAGGTGAGTTCACCATAAGCATGGACTTGCACTTCTGTGACAAGGTGTTGCTATCAGTCTCCCATTACACACACTCGTAAAAAGGTGGACGGGCAGCATCCAGCTGGCCCGTGTTCCAGCGAGTGAATACTTGCTAATCTCTCTCTTCACTACGTGATAAGCCGCTCACCTCTCTGCCAGAGAAACATTACACACACACGCACTCGAGTGAGAATATAAAACACCTGTCCTTTAAATCCCCAACCGCGCAGTCTACATTTCTGCCTGTCGTAAGCCACTTCAGCTGCCAACTTTGTTGTTGATTCTGGATTCTGGCTTTTTGCTTTGCAGTAAAGTGAAGTCATTTGACAGGCTAACTTAATTTTAGATCTGAGAACTCTCCAGCAAGTCCTCCGGGACACAAAGAAGCTCTTATTGTGTGTGCGGGACGACAGAGAGGGGCTGATCAGTGTTCCAGTGTTGGGTTCACTGAACTTGTTTTCCATCCCACCGGAGGTTGTGTTGGAGGATCGGTGGGAGGGGATGTTGGCGATATGGAGGAATATTCTTTTGCAAATATGATGCAAATTGAAGCAAATTTCTGAAAAGAACGCCATTTTTATTTATTTTTTTACATTTCTTGCTCATGCAAAACTCACCGCCACAACTTTATATTGCACAATAGCAATTTTATACCACACAATTGACTATTTATTATTTTAATCTTTATCTTACAATTGCTTTTTTTGGCAGAAACAGGCTTCCATATAGGCTTTTCCAAGAATGAAAAAGAAAATACACAAATAAGCAAAAAAAAGAAGTCTGTCGAGTTAATGTAAGTTATAATTTTTTTTTTTTTTTTTTTTTTTTTTATGTGGGAAAATGACATCGCTAGTAGTTGATTTGATTTATGAAACGCATACGTTGTTTGGCAAGATTGAGTTTGTTTTTTAATTTACTTTCTTTCCCCTACTTCAGCAGATAAACTTTCCTACAACTTTCCACAACAATGTTCACAGACACAAACTTTGGGAAGTCTGTACCCTCTGACCCTTGACCTCTTTAAATGGTTCTTCACATCTGCTGTTAACATAGAGCATGAGACATAAACTGAAGGGAAGGAATACAGGAAAGAGAGAGGGAGGGTAGAGATGCCTCCAGCGCTTACAGAGAGCAGTTTCATTCCTGAAATTGCTGGCAGATAAAGGGATGATTAACGAGTGTGAGGAGCTGTTGCACACAATCAGCCAACCTTAAAGTCATCATGTAATCAAAATTGACCCTGTTTACTTTCTTAATACACGTTCCTGGTCTTATTGCGCACGATTCACCGGTGCATGTTATTAATACATTTGTCTATATTAATAACTTCTTCCTTAAATGGCTGATGTCCCAGTCAAATCCACCTCAAAAGTGGATGCCAGTAGCATTGTTAGTCAGGGAGTAGCCCTGCGTGTCCAGAAAGTCAATGCGTGTCTATACGTTGAAAGGATTTCACAGAGTCTGACTTTTTCGAACTCAAGGCCAATGTTTTCCTTTCAGCACTGTAAAGTTGCAATGTGTTTCACGGTCAGATGTTCATTTGTATCGGCGAGAGGTACTACATCCCTCATGCCTGCATTTTGCCGGCCCATATGTGTGAAAGTGAAGGACAAAGACATTATAGCCTATAACGTATCATCGAATCCGCTTGTCGGAGTATTAACTGATAACTGAAAACACGGAAAGCCTGGAAATTCCGTCAATTGCGGGGAAACGTTTTCTCACAAATGACGGACATTTCCGTCAATGGCGAGAGTTAACAAAACTTAAAGTTGGGAAATGCATTCGCATCCCTTTTAAATGTATGTTATTGCATTTCTATTTATTTTGCTATTCAATGCATGGTTATGTAGGCTAGTTGTATTTTATGATTTGCATTTTTACTTTGCTTTTTAAGACCTGATTAGGACAGATCTGCAACCCACCAACACTTATTAAGAGGACTAATTATTTTCTGTGCATTTGCTGTCTACCTTGTTGCTATACCTTATTTCTCTCGTTTACTCAGTGTTTTCATCTTAAGCACACTCCACACTCTGATTTTACTGAGAGACAAGCATCACATCTCTCTTTCTGTGTATGGTCACGCATGTACTCGTGATGATGGCTTTCACTCGCTGAAAAGCTGACTGCAGTCAAGGCAGAAGTGTTTGTCTAAGAGTTCTTTGATGAACAACATTCTCCCCTGTGGCCTTGGAACCATAGAAATCTCTCGCTTCCTAACACACACTCTCTCTCTCTCACACACACACACACACAAAATGGAAACAGACGTGTTTATTGGCTTTTCAAAAAAAGATTTTTTTTTCCTTCTTTCAGTTGCTTTAGAGACCTGAAAAATTTTTTTTTTGGTCAATTCAATTTCATTCGTTCTGCCGAGTCAGTTCAAATCTCTGCTATTTGATCATGTACTGTATTCTGCATTTTTGCTTTTATAAGCAGAAAGTTCTGACTTTGATATTGAAATATTATTTAATTACATTTATTACAATTATTTATTAAAATAATAATACATGCATAATCCAGTCTTTTCAATAGGAATCCGCATGATAGTGAATGTCATGCAAGTGAACGTGATTTCTGGATGAGTGGTGCTTCATCGCTGTAATAAGCATGAACAGACATGAGCGATGCCTTAAAACATGCGCTTGCTTAGTCTAAATACCTAGAGGGTGTTGTTAGGCATTACACAAAGGGGTAAAATCATTTCTGATTTATTTCATACATACTTATTATTTTAAATGGGAAATGTATAGCAAATAATTTCAAGCACTGTTAGTGTTACAGTCGATAAATCAAAGATTCAGAACGCATTACTTATTTAATGTTGATTTGGCGGCTCAAATGATCAACAATTTGGACTTGCTTGTGTGCGCTGATTTCTTTTGCATTGAATCGTTCTTTTGTTTTCCCTCTCGATTGTTCTCTTTCCCAATTTCTCCCCTCCTCTTTCTCTCTGTTAGTGATGTGAGATCCCTGTCCAATATTTATTCACTCCATCTGCGTGGCTGCATTTGCCAAAGTCAAGGCTTACCTCAATGAGTCTCCACGGACCGTTTCCCTCTGTCTTTCCCTGCCTTTCCCTCTCTTTCTTTTTCTTGCTCATTCTGCCGCTTCATTCCCTTTGTCTTTTTCTGTCCTCTCTTACTCTCTAACGTTCCGTAATTTCTGCATCCTCTCTCTGCTTCCTTTCACACCCATGTTGTCATGTCTTCTCTCTCTCTCTCTCCTGCTCTCTCTCTCTTTCGCTCCTCTCTCTCTCTCAAATGTTTTACTTGTTTGATTGGGCTCTTCAGAAGGAGAGCTCATTATTTGCAGCTAGAGGGAGCGGAATGCAGGATTATGGGAAACATTTGAGGACTTATTTCTGCTGCCTGTTTAAAAGGCAGCCATCACTGCGCTAAAAGTCGCACAAATACATTTACACACACACAGACAAGTACTCAACTACCTGGCAGCCCTCAGCAAAAGCCTTCCAGCTTGACTCTTGTGTTCTAACACACTAATCCACGCCTCACACCTGTGTGTTAATGTGCGTGGGTTTGTTGGTGTCCAATCCCTGTATGTGGATTTGTCCTGTTTCTCATCAATAGTATGCTAATAGCCTAGACGGCACACCCAGATGGAACACAAGAACTTCAATCTGGCTGGCTTTACACAGTTTTACGAAGTCTGAACGCACAGTTTTGGGACACTTCGTTGGCCAATGTCGGGATGTTGTTCAGCATCTGTCGGCCCTTTTTTTGCAGTATTTTCTGCACCGTTGGCAGTAGTTGTACCAACGGATTTTCGGCCGATTGAGGATGTTCAATGAGATCACTCTGATTACCTGTTCAGCTTAGCAGAGCAGTGTACAAAAAATAGAATGGAAGTGGCAAAAGCAAGCAAACGACAAAGTCAAGAGGGCACTCATGCTGCTTTGTTTTTTTGATTTGTATATCTACAGTCCTATCTCTTCCGGTGAATGATGAATACAGACTAGTGCCACCTACTGGTATGGAGAGTGTTTCCTGTTATTCCGGCATAGATGAACATACTAGTTGGCTGCAGTCTTTGGTCTGGGCGCAGACTACCACAGTCTGATTTTTGTCTCCGCTGGTTCTGTGATGTCGGTTTAGTATGTCTGGGCCTTTAGTCAAACTGGAGTCTTTTTGAACAATTTGTAAGAACCTACTTATACAGTATGAGTCACTTGTTTGTGAATTGGGCTACACTGGTTGCTGTGCGACATGACAAAAGAGAAGTATTGTTGAGATTTCCCTGTAGATGAGGATACCTAGCAAGACACTGTATAAAGCAGGGGTGTCCAATCCTGCTCCTGGAGGGCCAATGTCCTGCAGAGTTTAGATCCAGCCTGCTTCAACACACCTGCCTCTAGTGATCCTGAAGACCTTTATTAGCTGGTTCAGGTGTTTAATTGGGGTTGGAGCAGGAAAGTGGCCCACCAGGAGCAGGATTGGACACCCTAGGCATGAATGGAAAGCTATGGTGTGCAAGTAACATTAAAGAGTGTGGTTAGTCACTTTGCAAGTCAATCAGTAGGCCTCTTTTAGTGCCTGGTTAGAATAAGTCCGGTAGCTCAATTCCGATAGTCGAAATTCTGGCCGTGTGAGACTTCTATGCTAATGAAGCTCAATATTCATGTATCGTTTTTCAAGTCCCATCACTGGGACCTCCAGCACGCCTTTGCACTTCCCCATAACCACATCAGGCCATCAACCTTGGCTGCCGCAAAGCCCCCGTACCCTTCAGCCAGCCTCCCAGATGGGCAAACAGCCCCACGGGGCTCAGTGCCAGGAGATGCCATGGGCACAGCAGCAGATCTCTGAGCTGGCAATGGAGACAGACCTCACTTCTTTTTGGACAGTTACGGTACTGACTCCAAAACTCAACCGAGTGTAGCAGTGTGTGACACGGATCCCACCTTGCGCTCGCTTCCACTGCGTCTCTCTCTGTTTCTCTTACCCTGAAGAAACTAGGCCACTGCATACGAAGAGACTTTTGGGAGAGCGCTGTCACGGCCAACCTTGACTCTGACCGGAAAATACATTCTGATGTGAAGGAGGAAAAATACAAGATCCACAGAAGTGTTCACGCCTGCATTTCTTCCCTTTTGCTCCCATTCTCTCATCAAACAGATCGGTTATATAAGAATGCAGGAGTGTTTGCTGCGGGGACTATGATGATAGAGTAATGAGAGAAAGATAAATGTGTGTGTTACACCGGGTTATAGAATTTGGTGTGTGTGTGGAGGTTCAGTTAAAGTTTGTGCAAGTAGGCCTGACTGTTTTATTGCAACGCTTGATCTACTGCGAGCTCGCAGGCCTCTCTATGCTGTTAAGGGCAAAATGGAGTGATTCTGTCTGTGCCTACCCTCAGGCTGTGTCTGAGTGAATGTGTGTTCACTATATACCGCTGCCCTCTGAAAACAGACTCAACTGGGTATGTTCTGAATGGCGCTCTACCATACTACTCCGGCTGCTTTTGCAGTATGCATGCAATATGCGGATGACCTGCTGCATTTGCTGAAATGTCCAGATATGACAGCACTCTGTGTGGAATACAGTATTTCACAATGCATTGCGCTTAACTTAACCTTCCATTTTGATGCAGATTCAACGCACAGTGGAATCCTATATGGAGAATTTGGTAACACATTAAATTCTATTAATGTTAGCAAGGAGTGGGCAATACACGATATATTACAATATACTTAAATTGGTATGATAATAATATTGTGATTGAAATTACCATAACTAAAAATAACTAATCAAAAAAGTATATTTCAATTAATTTAATATCTGATGAAGTTATTATATAATGCAAGCTTTTTTGTTTTTATTTGAAGAAAAGCTATTTTATAATCAGACAAACCAGCACAATTGTTTTGAAATTGCCTTTATTACATTTAAACCCTCTTTTTAAATGTTATAACTACACTTTGTTCAATGAACAACCATACCCAGCTTGTTTAATTTTCCCACACTTGCTTAATTTCCAGACAGACATCGCTGAGAGTAATGATAACATACAGTGCAATAAGTGAGTCAAGATGTTGATTCTTATTGATTTAGTGAGTTCATTCAGTGAAGGATTTATCAGACTGACGTTAGTTTGTGAGTTTGACTTTTGTCTCATTATTTGATCAGGCTGTCCAAATTTAAGACAATTTTACACTGAGTAAAAAAGCATGCATTTAACAGTACTTTAAATTTCACAGTGTCTTTAACAAGGGAGAAAGAGTCCAAGACAAATAACAGATTTTTCAAAATCGGCATAATCAACTTGGCCAAACTGGCAATTTGGTTTGTACCCCATTTATTTCTTTTGTCATTTGTCTTTCCAATTTTCTTTCTCTCCAGGATAATGATGTAAGTAAGAGACTTGAACACACACACACACACACACACACACACACACACACACACACACACACACACACACACACACACACACACACACACACACACACACACACACACACACACACACACACACACACACACACACACACACACACACACACACACAGCTGGATAATAGCACTGCATTCACATTTAAATGGAGGATCCCTCATTGTTCTGCTACGCTTGCCACTGATTGGCTGAGGTCACCATGTGTTGCTGCTTAACCAATCAGTGTGCAGCATTCATTCTTCCTTGTGATCCACGCCCATGAACAGAGACAAATTGATGTGTATGAAAGGGATCGTACGCACCGGAAAAGCTGAGCCAGTTTCACTTGGACGCGAGTGAGTGAGATTACACGGCTAACATCTGCTGGTGGTTAGGGCTGAAGTTGATTATGTAATGCGCTCAGGGACTGCACGTCGTGGGTTCGTTTTCCAGCAAAGCTGAAAAAAAGAAAAAGAAACTCAGAACGTTTAGATCCCTCAAGGCGTATCATATCACCCCTAAACTGCCATTGTTTTTATTTTCATAACCAGTTTTGCAGAAAGCTTTCTCTGATAGCTTTGTGCGGAGGAATATTCATAGGAACTCTGTGGAGACGGAGATTAAGGTGGGGGTAATATCACAGCAATTAGCATCTGTAGATGTAGCATAATGCTCTAGTCGATTTCTGGCATTACAGTACATACAGCTAATAAATGGACCAGAGATGTCAGCAAAAGCCATGCTGTCATGATGGCAGACCCAACTGTCCCATCAACTGACTGACATGCCATCCAGAGTCCCAGAACTGGACGTATGACATGTACACACATTGGATCTAATTTCCTGTATAGTGCTAAATGTCACCAGCTATCGTGTGATACACATCCTAATGCATCACAATATTATAATTGGAACACAATTGTTGTTATGGTTAATTAAATAATTGAAGGTCAAATGTAATGAAATGGTACCCCTTAAAGAAAGCCTATCAATAAGACAGATTGAAATATTGGTAAAATATTGGTACCCATGTTTCCATTCACTAGACAGCTTATTTCTTTATTAAATGTGCTATAGATAATTATATAAATAAATAGACATGTTGATACATTTCAAAAAAGAAAAAAAAGTCAGATAATTTTAAGTAAATATTTTAAGTTAATTCATAATAATGCATGAAAAATACATATAAATAGTAAAATATAACATTAAATATATCATTTAATTACATTAAAATAAAAACTAGCCAAAAAATATATATGAATCTTCAAAATTACTATGAACAAAACTATGCAATATTGTGAGAAATATAAGTTTATAATGTGTGTATATCTCCACAGCCAACATATAACACATTATTGGATCAGAGAGGTCATCGAGGACGTGTCATTGTGTTGTTGTTTCACTGACCCGTCCACTAAACAACACATAGATCAGGACATATGACACACACTCACATCAGAGGCAGTTTCCTGCATTTAACTGAAGCACCAGACCAGTGAATAATGCAGCTGAGGTGGATATTGTGCTGGTAGGGGCAGTTAGAGAATATATGCGGCTGTGGACTGATATGACTAAAGCTATGATAATGCTTCACAGTGCAGAGTGGCTGAAGTGTGTGTGGGTATTTTGATCGAGAGTGCCACGCTTGTAGATTTAGTTACTCTAGTAGATGTGGTTGCCTCTCCATGGGGAATCATGACACATTCCTGTCTGGCTGTTTATGTTGATCGATGTCTGCATCACACACACATCACACACACACTCATTCTCACACTGTTACTCTAGGAAATTGCATTGCTCTTTCATAGCTCAGGGGACTTAAGTTATATCAGTTTTATTTAAGTATCAACTTTGTCTAATTTTCCTCCTAAAATGCCTCAGGAAAAATAAGAAATAGATACAAATGAGACAATTGTTGACACTGTAGGAGAATACAGCTTGAAGAATTAATGCGAATAACCCAGATAATGTGTTTTTTGGAGAATGTGATGATACATTTTTGAGTTTATATTGAGATCTTCAAGTTTTGATGGAAAATCTGAGCAGTTTGAGACATTTGACATGCAACAGTATTCAATATACTTGAACTCTTCAGCAGAGAAATGTGTGTGTGTGTGTGTGTGTGTGTGAGTGAGTCGTGTGTGTATTGACTCCTTTTCACTTCATTAGTGGTATAGTTAATCAATGCACTCCATTGTTGTTCCACCATTAAGGCTTGACTGGGTCAGCCCAGGGGACACATAAAGAGAACGAGGACTGGATGTGACCTAAAAACACTTCTTCCCTTCTGAAGCACAAACACATCAGCTCACTTTTGCCTCCATGTGATTTCAGCGTCATTCAGACCCAGAGTGCAATGCATCTACCGTGAGCCGCTGTCAACAATCTTGTAATTACTTGAGCTGCATTAAATTACTTTTTTAAGGACTGTTCACACCAAGGACTATAACAATAATGATAATTATAACTGTAAAGTTTTAGTATTTATTCTAGTTCTGTGAGATTATGGAAGTCCACACCACAGCTTTAACGTAACGGGAACGATATCATTGGAATCTCTTATAGAAGGATTTTATTTTCTAGCTGGTGAACGTTAAAAATATGGACGATCAGAATCCACCCGGCTTTAAAGAGCTAGAGCATTTGAAGCAGAAAACCAGTGATTTTTCAGTTATTAATTCAAACGAAAAATATTTAAATATATATATATATATTGTAATAACAGAAATAAAGATTAAATTAAATTACATTAAAGTATTAAATGAAAAACTTTAAGTTGATAAACTAAAATGTCCAAAACTGAAATAAAAATAAATTAAAGCTAAATATATAAATATAATAATGAATATGACACATTTATAATATAGTAATTATAAATAATTAAAAATGACAAAAGCACAAAATTACTAAAACTTAAAGTAAAATTACAATGAAAACCTAAAATATACAAATAAATAAATAATATGATAGTATATAAATACTAGTTAAATATCACTGCATGCTTACAATAAGCAAATGCTAATGTAGTTATCATTATCTTCATTGTTATAATCCCCCCCCCCCCCCCCCCAACATTTTTTTTGTATATATATATATATATATATATATATATATATATATATATATATATATATATATATTTTGTGATAATGGCTGACTGACTGTACATTTATTTTATATATCTTACTACTCAGCTAGTTTATAAATAAATAAAAAATACATGAATGGACATGAAATACTGATTTATGTGACAAAGTGTGAAGAAAGGGATTACGGAGTGAAACAACTGACATAGCATGGCAAGTTGAAAAAATTGTTGCCTAGAGACAACGGTCAAGTATACAGTCAAGCAAGGCCTAAACAGACAATAAAGACAAACAATTTCACCAAGAAGCATCTTTGACCGTTTATCTCAGGGGTGAAATACCATTGTATATACTATTATTTTTATATAAAGCCAAAGAAATGTGTGTGTTCTGCTGTGTAGATTTAATTCCGGCACCTTGCTGACTGATTCACTAGCAGCCATGAGGACAAATGCACTACAGAAGAAAGAGAGGCACCGAGTGAATAGAAAGATCTGGAAGAGTCAAGGATAAAAATGGGGTGAAGGATGCTATTGAGAGAGAGAGAGAGAGAGAGAGAGAGAGAGAGAGAGAGAGAGAGAGAAAGCTAGCCTGTGTAATGTGTGAGTTTGCCTGTAGAGAGAGAGTAAATGGCACTGTTCAGTGTGCGGTTACACAGAGACCCGTTCATTTAACTCACCACCTCTCCTGACTGATTATACCACTCCAGCAGCCTGCTCACTCACTCCCTTTATCTTTATCTTCTGCTCTTTCTGTGTCTTCCAGTTTGTCTCTGTCCAGACACTAGCTCAAAAACCTAGTTCCCTGCCTTTTTAAGCTATCATAGGATCAGTATAAAAGCAAAGTCTGTTCATTTAGTCTCATTTATAAGATTACCATGTTTATTAGAATATCAAGCTATTAGCTTAGCAACATGCTAACACAATATTTTATTTGAAGCAACTGTCAAAGTTCCCATGCATTTCATGTGTAATGCTATTTGCAGGAATATATTTATTTCTCATTAAAATGGTCTATTTTACCCAATATTCATGTTTGTTAGAGTATCAAGCTATTAGCTTGTTAGCAACATGCTAACATCATATTTCACATAACACTCTAGTTGCATCAATTGTGATTCAAGGCTCCTGTGCATTCCATGTGTAAAGCGCTATTCAAAGGAATGTATGATGGTATCAAACCCCCCTTTATTATAATAATTATTAAATAAAATTTTCATTCAAAAGGACATTTTTGGAATGAATAGTTATTCACCCCTTTTATTATATATGTTATATCAAATTTGTGATGCCTGAATTCACTTTATTATTTATTTTATTTCTCAAAATGTAAAATGATTGTTATTTTAGTTTTTAGTATTGATTGATGGATTGACAAAATAGTAAAAAAAAAAAAAGAAATTAACATGAAAATAATTACCAGCTGGAATTTTAATATCGGTGTGTATATCTCTGAGTCATTGCTTATATGGAGTTTTGCAAATCAGTCACTTAAGGTTCCATTTCAGTTAGGTTGCTCCCTTACAAGGCAGTTGCCTATGTAGGAACTAGACATAGAGACCTCTCTTTGCAACAGATCTGACCAGGTTTTCTCTGGGCTTTCTTAATTTTGAGACTGGTCGGGTATGTGTTATTATCGTACATATCTCGAATGATATCTCATTGCTGTGTTTGCCGTTTTAAACTCTTGCTGAATCACGTGTGACCTCTTTAATGAGTGTGCGTAGTGCTAACATCCAGCGGTACTTTTTCTGAGTTTTATATGATATAAAGGAGTGTTGTTCTCTCTCTGTGTGTGTGTGTGTGTGCGCGTGTTGTCGCTCAGTCCCCCAGTGAGTTGATAGCTTATTCCTTGCTGTTATAATTGCCGACTCTTCTTTAATGCAGGGTAATTTGTGTGGCTTGATTAATGTTGAAGCCATGTTTAAAAAGTGTCAGATTTACACTTCAAAATGTCACATCAGCTCTCACTCAAATACCCCCACACACATTCATTAAAAAAAAATGGCTTGTCATTGTCCGTAATTTCTATGTCAAATATGATGTTGTCCAGATTCGGGTGTCTTTCAGATTTCAGGAAAATCTTTACACTGTTTTTCATCGGATCATCAGTTTGCCAAGTTTTGAAGGCAGTGATGTCATGCTGTACTGCAGTTGTGGTTAATCGTAATGTTTTAAGGAAGAAAGCCTTTTCACGGCTGTGAATGTTAGTCTGTGCTCTCAAATTGCTGTTTTGTTTAGGGATGGAACTGTCAGAAATGTAATGGCTCTGCTTTCCGATTCCACATAATCAGTCCTATTAAAGATTATTTTTGTACTTTTCCAGCATACAGTGTTTCTTTCTCACTACATTCAGTTCATATTGTAAACCTTTAAGGAGCTGAAAAACATTATATATATAATTGTTATTTTAGTATTATTTATACACTATTATAATATTTATTAATATATTAAATATTATGTAATATACGGTGTGTGTATGTATCATATGTGTTATATTATATTTATAGTATTTATTAATATTTTTGCTTTTTACTTTATATGTAGGCTACTGTTTTTATGATTTAGTAAATGTCTTATGTGCTTTTGTCATTTTTATTTTTGTATTTCATTGTAGCTTAATTTTTTTAATTTTTTTTTTTTACTTTCACATTTTTGGTTAGGTTTTTTTAGGTTTAAGTTTTTCATCTAATATTTTTATTTTAATTTATTTTATTACAGATTTATTTGGAAACTATTTTAACATCACTGACTAAATATGTATTTATTTATATTACTCAGTGGAACAAATCAAACATTAAAGTGATGTTATCAGAACCAAATCATTTGCTTCCAATGTTTTAAAAATACAACAAAGAATGAAATCTTGATTCCCAACCATAGATTTTAAAATCCCAAAACTTTCACTCTGACTTGTTTGTTATTTGTCCATTTGTGTTAAATCCTGTCACCTGTCAGTAAGACTACCTCTTTCTTTCTCATTGAATAGATCAATATTGTGGAACAATATATATTTTTTAATAAACTCTATAAACTCGTATAGTGTAACCTATCTCCTGGGCATGAGTTGTGCTTAAGTCAAGCCCCCTGTTGAGTGGCAGTTTTAGGACGCTGACCTTTTGCATGAACACACACTCGCATAAACTCCCATACATGTATGCAGTCCAGCTGGTTTTTGACCTTTCTACACATTCACACACATAGACAGTAAAAGGAATGGACGGCCCCCCAGCTCTCTGTCAGATTCTGTGCGTGTATATTTGTGCACTTGTGCGTCCTCATTTAGTCACGTAAACATCTCCCAGTAAATGCGAGTTTTCACACAAGCTACGTCCTACTTCTCAAACCTAGTGAGTCGGCTACCTAGCAGTATTTTAAACGGATGGTACACCCAAAAAGTTAAATTCTGTTGTTATTTACTTATCCTTTACTCATTCCGAACCTCTACTCATTTATTTCTTCAGCGGACAATATTTTGAAGAATGTCCTTGCTTTTCTTTTCCAAACAGTGAAAGTGAATGGGGTCCAAAACAATGTTGAACCCCATTGACTTTCATTGTATGGACAAAAAGAAAAAACAATGGTCTTTGGTGGTGGTGGACGAACACGGTCACCCTTGAATGAATTTGTGAATGAATTTGTGGGTACGGATTGACAAACCGATGGTATGGTTTACAAATCTGAGCGCACGGATTGGAAATTTGTGGGTACGGTTCATTAATCTGTTGGCGCGATTTGATAATCCGAGGGAACAATTTAAGAATCTGTGCTGATATTTTATAAACCGAGGGGACGGATTACAAAAATGTGGCCACGGATCTGCGGGTCTTGTTTTTTTTTCTTTCTTTCAGGTGACTTCCCGGACTATATATTTCAGTCCCTCATGAGGTTCCCCTATGAGGTTTTTCAACACTGTTGGCAGTAGACAGGCTTTAGCTGTTGCTATAGCATAACCCGTTCTGTTTTTACACATGTACACACACACATAGAGAACCCAGATATTTGAGAAGGTCGCTAATTGAATGGAGACACTTAGCATTATTCAATTTAAAGGGTGAGGGAACACATCTGTTGTCATGGTGCTGGTCCCCATTCAGTTACCCATGGAAACTACACGGGAATGCAAACACACTTGTCGAGCAAATGTTCTTAACCCTGAAGATCTGTGATGTTTAGAACAGTCTTGCGCATCTGGCTAATCACTTCGTCAATCTCCGTCCCACTCTCTTTTTCTTCTTTGTCTCTGGCCTTCTTCACTGATCTGAAAGTCAAAGCTGATGTACTCTACTGGAGCTCTCTTTGTCTCGGATTGTAGATGCTTCTGTCATTCTGAGCTAAGGTTGAGACGCTCGGGGGAAATGTAGCTATTGATTGACGGCGGTGTGAAGTTCAGGGCGGAGGTCAATTTAATGTGGCAGAATTCAGGGAGGAGATGGATAGATCGATGCTCAATGCTGATTGGCTAGAGAGAACAGACAGGCTCATTGGTGTTATATGATCACAGGTAGCTTGCTTCTTATAAAGAGGCTTGTCTGATCTATTATATTATATATTATTAAAAAATGTAAAAAAAAAAAAAAAAAATTATATATATATATATATCGGTCAAAAGTTTGGAAACATTAATATTTTAATGTTTTTGAAAGATGTCTCTTATGCCCATTAAGCCTGCATTTATTTGCTAAAAAATACAGAAAAAAATGTAATATTGTGACATTTTATTACAATTTAAAATAATGATTTTCAATTTTAATATACTTTAAATTTTAATTTATTCCCTTTGATGGCAAAGCTGAATTTTCAGCATCATTACTTTAGTCTTCAGTGTCACATGATCCTTCAGAAATTATTCTATTATGATGATTTGATACTCAGTTATTATCAATGTTGGAAACAGTTGTGCTGCTTAATATTGTTTTTGGAACTTGTGATACATTTTTCAGGATTCATTGATGAATAAAAAGTTTAAAAAAAAACATTCATTCAAAATAGAAATCTTTACTATCACTTTTTATCAATTTAACACATCCTTGCCGAATAAAAGTATTAAATTATTTTTAAAAAGAAAGAAAAAAAAATACTGACCCCAAACGGTAGTGTATATTGTTAGGAAAGATTTCTATTTTAAATAAATGCTGTTATTTTTTAACTTTTTATACATCAAATAATCCTGAAAAAAGTATCATAGGTTATAAAAAATATTAAGCAGCGAAACTGTTTCCAACATTGATAATAAATCAGCATTTAGAATGATTTCTGACGGATCATGTGACACAGAAGACTGACTGTAATAATATTTCCACAATATAACTGTTTTTTTTTTTCTTTCTTTTTTTATCATATAAATGCAGCCTTTGTGAGCATAAGAGACTTAAGAAATAGTAATGTTTCCAAACTTTTGCCCGGTATATTTATATATATTTGCCAATATATCAGTAATTAATTATGCTATATGCTATAATTATTGCAATGGGTCACATTGTTGCAAATGCCATTTTATGTTACCTTTAAAGTCAATTGCCAACCAAAATGATAATTTTTTTCCCCAAATACACAAAAGTATGATAGAAGCTTCCCACAAGAGAGAGAATGAAATTTTTAAATATAGCCTATGGCGATATTGTGAGTTACCTACTTTTAACAAAGTGCCCTAGTCGATCCCATTGATCCCTCTATGCACATCGGCACCGCTCCATCCCAATCACTACATCTTTTCCCACGCTCATCCGCTCTCTAACACGCATCTGCCAAGAAAGACATGTGTTTTTAGCCCTCTTTCAGTCCCATCTGTCCTGGGCTCGTACACATCTGCTTTTCTTCTGGGTCTTTTGTTTGTCTTTCTGACCTGACGTGCAAGTGCGTGCGTTCGTTTGATGGTTAATAATTGCCTGCAGCCCTTTTGAATTGAGACCTCATTAATCGAGACCTGTCTTCAACGGACACGAGTGCCGAAACGCCGTTTTGAGCCAGCTGCCGGAATTGTATTAACATGTACCTTTGTAATTCAGTAGCGTTCGCGAAAACAGTTTGATCCCAATCAGCACCGCCGTACAGGTGTCTGACCTTGAGCCCGGGGCCAAGATGCCGATTTATAGACCTTCAATTAGCACACAGCACGCTTAATTATGAGCACATTGAACGGGCCAGAGAGCGCACCGCTACCAACACACACACAGAAATCTTTGCATGCTTCACTTTGATGTCGTATGCACTACAAGCACGAATAACCGTGAGATTTGTGGGCACTCTGTGGAGAAATGATTCAGTCTAATAGAGACCTCTCTGTGGAGCACACACATACAGTATGCACACACTGAATAAGGTTTATGAAACATTTAGCAGGAGAGAGCCGACAGGAACGGAGGTGCTGTGATCTGTCTGCTGGATTAATCCATGAATGCATCTTCTCATCTTTCTTTTCTCCTCCTTTTCTTCCTTTCATTCCTTGTTCCCTCCCGGCCCACTGCAGTGCCTTATATATAGCTCACTCTTGACTTCCACTAGACAACATGAAATCAAAATCGACCCTATTTGCTTCCTCAGTGAATGTTAAAATGCTTAATATTTCATTAAAATGTATTAGCTTATGCATTGTGTATTAGTAATAGTATAAACCAATAATACCCTGGAAAACAGTTCATAGATCCCAGTGGATAAAACAAAGTCACAAAAAAAATGCATCACATTATGTAAGGTTGTGCTATTTAAACAATAGCACTTGTTTTTACTCCTCCTCGTCATTGTTCAGCAGTAATTCCTCTTTGTCTGATCATCCGTTTCTTCGAACAGCTCGGTTTTTTTTTTTATTCTGGAAGAATTATGTCAAATTCCAATGCTTGCGAAATTATATGTCTGTTTTTGTAATCAGTTTTTAATCGTAGCTTGATTCGGCATTATCGTGTGGACTCAGTTCAGGATGATTAATTAAACATAACCAGCTTAAAAGAGCAATTATAGAGTCTTGCCCCAGTTTTTGCTCAAATTTCCGAAAAATAAAAAGTGGTACATAAACACTGGTACAGACCATTTGTTTGTGAGATATAGTGTACGATATGTTTAGTCTGCTGATACTGCCTGTTGTTCGCTCTGTTAAAGAGATAATGGGATTATAATGGAATAGATTTCTATATTTAGACCATCCAGGTCCATATCACACACACTCGCATGCTAACACGTGCACACACGCTCCGTCAGCGGCTGTAATCTGCTGTCTGTGTTCAGTGCAGTCTCTGATGTTGAATTCTAATGTGGTTGTCTGAATTCTCTGAGCGAAAGATCAATGTGGCGTTTAGACGAGTGCGCAGTCTTTCTCCTCTCTTCCTTTCGAACGCGCTGGGCCATGGATAAAGAGACACAAACACAACCGACATGCACCTGCACCACACACACACACACACACACACACACACACACACACACACACACACACACACACACACACACACACACACACACACACACACACACACACACACACACACACACACACACACACACACACACACACACACACACACACACACACACTTAGCACTATCTCAGATACAGCTACGGGCTCCAGTGCACATAAAACTTGAGTGTCTGACCTTCTAATTTTTATCATTTCAAAATTTCAAGTAGGCCAAACTATTGCATGTGTTTGAACTAAGTACTATAAGAAAAACAGTATTTGGAGTCGTGTTTGAATTGTGACTAAACCTGAGCCATCAGTTTTCCAACATTAAGATCCAATTAAACCTGGTTCATTTCATGCACCGGCTACTTTACATCTGTATCATAGATTCTAAGTAATTGTTTCTGGTGACATTTCTCTTTTTTTCTTCAGTGGCTATTTTACGTTTTATTTATCGGGTACGTAAGCATCGGTGCTTATTATATCACTGGTGGAGAGATAGGAGATGTACTGTGTATGTGTGTGTGTGTGTGTGTGTGTGTGTGTGTGTGTGTGTGTGTGCTTGGTTCCCTTCTGACATATTGTCAGCATATGGTGCTTTTCGGCTACGGCCTCTGAAGCCAAATGTTCAGAGTGCTTTCATTCTCTTTGGGTCATAGCATTGTGTGTGTGTGTGTGTGTGTGTGTGTGTGTGTGTGTGATGCTGCAGTCCTCGCCGGAGTAATTTGGCCAGCTCATGCTCACCAGAGCTCAATCCCGTCAAGCTCGCTTACCGCTGTTTATTTTATTACTCGCATGTTTTCTTTTCTTTTCGCCCTGCGTGTGCGTTCATTCCCTCCCCTATCCCCCCCACTTCCTCTCCTGAAAGCATCGCTCTCTCCTCACAGACGAGCGTGAAAACACGAAGGTGGTTCTTGCGAAAGGAGAACGATCTAATCTCGTCTCCGCCATCTGTTCAGATGTTAATGACGGTGTTTTTCCGTCCCATAAACGGTAATGGAAACGAACACCTCCCCTAATGCGCCCTAATGAAACTTCTGCGCGTTTTTACACACCTCCCTAATAAACGGCTTGATGGGAGAACTTGTGTTTGTTTGCAAAGCTAGTCGCTCCCAGTTCCACGCAAATGCTGACTGGCACATCTTTTCGCCGTTTTGTTCTTGACAAATCGAGATGCGAGATATGTGGCGCTCCTCGGCGCTGATGACAGACGAAAGGAATTAAAAGCGGAGAGAGGAAGAACAATAAGGTCGTGAAAGAGTAGCTCACGGCATTGGCTAATCCTGCCGTGACTCACCGGTCTGATACATCTACGACGCCCAGGGAAATTCGTGCTACTGCACAGCATGGGTGCAGCTTTGTTCATTTCGTTTATTGACGTTTTTGAATTAGACCAACATGCTTTACTCCATTCCCATTCGGTTTTTAAATGATCGCTCTAGCAGCGTGTAGTATTTGGCGAGCCGTGATGAAGTTAGGCCCGGTCTAATTAAGGCATCTGGAAGGGTCTGGATGTCCTAAGAATGGGAGCACCTGCTGAGAGGAAGACATGACCGAACGGAGGGAGCGCGGCACACTCTTTCCTCTGAGGAAAGACACCTCATCTGTTCTGCGTTTTGCAGACGATTGAAGGCATGCATTGTGGTTTAGTTCACAAGCAGGAGTAATTTAACTCCACGTGTCACTGGAGCAAATCAAATGTTTTCTTTTGTGCGCGGCAATCTGCAGTGTTTTCTGCAAAGAATCTTCTCTTTGTTTAGAAAGGAGCTGTTTAGAGAAGAGTAAACAGGGAATTCTGAGGTGAACCACAGCATCTGTACAAACCACATGGGTCAGTGACATGGCACTCATTTTGTTTGTTCGGATAAATTCATTTATTCAAAATAGATTAAAGGTGCATTTCATACACACAAATACTTGAATAGACATATTATATGCTGTTTGTTAAGTTTTGAATTCAAATTAATTTAGATATTTTTTGTACCGAATAAAATCAGTGATCTGTGCTGATATAAAAGATTAATTATAGGAATAAAAATAACATAAATCCTTTTGTTGTGTGGCATAATCTTTTGATAGATAGATAGATAGATAGATAGATTGATAGATAGATAGATAGATAGATAGATAGATAGATAGATAGATAGATAGATAGATAGATAGATAGATAGATAGATAGATAGATAGATAGATAGATAGATAGATAGATAGATAGATAGATAGATCTATTGTATTACTCTCTACAAACAATATAATGATATTTCTCAGTGAATAATTCATGATATTTGTGTAAAAAAAAAAAAAACTTTTAACTTGAAAAATGTATTTGAAACATTTTTTTAAATATTATTAAGATGTGTACACTCAGATATATTCAAGGTGTTTGGAGAATGTTACTACTTTTTATTTGATGGTTTACACAACATAACATTTTTAGACTCACTTGAATAAAATTTTTTGTTGATGTATAAAATTGTCCTTTTTTAATTTATTTATAAAACGGTATAAAAATGTCCAGCATGAGCACAAAGAATGCATTAAGATCCTGGCATGCGTGTTTTAAACTAGATTTTAAAAGATCTGTCCTTTCTTTTATCTTGATCACTCTTATTTGTCATTGACCCACTAAACAAACCAATACATTTGAATTAAAATGCCATTTATTTCAATGCAAATGCAAATGTGTCTATAATGGTGAAGTGCATAATATTTGCACCACTGGGGTCCCCAAATTGTAAACAGATAATAACTATTTTTAAATGGGTTTCCTGAACCAAAATGAACACATTTTATTAGAAGATGTGACTATTTTTAGTTTATTTTGGATCATGCTTAAGGGCTTCAAGCTGTGAAAATACGTCCTGTGTTCAAACTTCCAATATTTTCAGAGGTTATTTAAGAGATTAACAGACTGTAAAGGAAATGAAAGGGTGATAGAGAAGAATTGAGAGCGAAACAGGTGAGCAGATGGGTTGTTGTCAGATGAAGGACCTGCTGCCCAGATGTTCTCTCACACACACACACACACACACACACACACACACACAAAAGATGAGCCGCGGGCCAGGATTTGCTGACCTGAAGAAGTTTGATGGTGGTCCAACTTCTGGTCATTATGATTGCTCCTGATGTTTGATATACTTCACCTTCTGCACCTGTTGTATGCCTGCCAGCCACACACACACACACACACACACACACACACACACACACACACACACACACACAAAGCTCGACATGCATGCTGACACCCAAGTCAAACCCCTCTAGTACTGGATGACAGCCCATAACACAGCGTCCAATTCCTGTGTGCGCGTGTGTGTGTGTGTGTGTCTTTTGGAGATGAACCCGACTCAGCCATTCGCAGCATCATCAGTCGCTCATCCCCAGCTCCACCCGGTTTCCATAGCAACAGGGAGGCAATAAAAAATCCTGGTAGTGTTGTCAGGATTTTGGCAATCCTGTCACACTGTTGCCTCAGATTTCCACTCAAGCTGCTTTCAGCAGCAAAAGTGCTTGGAGCCGCGAGTTTAAGTGCGCAGTGTGTAGTGTCATTTGCGGAGCACTTTTCCTCATAAGCACTTCAGTCCATAAACATTTGCAAGGAAACACGGCTGCTTTGTTTCAGCTCTCTGTAAGAGGATGGGATTTCTGCGTACACACTTATTTAAGATGGATTAGTTTGTGTGATGGAAAGGGTGGGAAACGACCACAAAATCTAAATAAACTAGAGACTAATAATCAGATATTTCTGACAATAGTTGTCCACTGTTATTATATTGGGTTTATCGTTAAATTTAGTAAGTCTTTAAAACAATGTATTACTTTCATTTGACTTTTTAATATTCAATGCAATATTAATTAGTGATGAAAGAAATAGTTAATATGTTTTCAAAAAGCATGACGGTGCTGTTAAAATGGCATTTTTATTAAAATGTATTGTTTTGTTTAGTATGTGGGTCAATGACATATCTATCTATCTATCTATCTATCTATCTATCTATCTATCTATCTATCTATCTATCTATCTATCTATCTATCTATCTATCTATCTATCTATCTATCTATCTATCTATCTATCTATCTATCTATCTAGTATCTATCAAAATAGTATGCCAAACTGCAAAATGTTTGTTATTTAAATGTTTTATTCCTATAATAAATATTTCATATTAGGACAGATCTCTGATTTTATCTAAAATATCTTAATTCAAAACCTAATAAACAGCATAGAATATGTGTATTCAAGTATTTGTATGTACAGTATGAATTGCACTTTTAATCTAGTTTTGAATAAATAATTGTATCTGTAAACAAAATGAGTGCCAAGATTTAGATTTATCAGCTTTCAAATATAAAGAATTATCGGTTATTGGTTTTGGCCAAAATTTTCATAATAATAATAATAATAACGTAGGGCTTGTTATCCGTCGCAAATTAGATTGACTTATGATTGTTAGGCTATATAATATTATTAGTTTCTACTGTTTTCACTGCCCATATTGCCTTAATTTCACCAAGATCCATTTTTAGAAAGTTTTAGTGGAGGAAAAATATGAAAACTCTTGTTCTTCAAAACATCACGCATCGATGAATTGCACAGAATAAGACAAGGGACATTTATCAAGAAAGGAAATAAGGTCAATTTTGATTTCTTGTCATTTTTATGATTTACCAGCTATGAAAAATTCAATAAAACTGTTCAGAACCCAGAGTATTTTTGTGTGTGTAGCATGTCCATTTAGAAATAGTATACATCAGTAAGTGCTCTGGTGGGGTCGTCATTTTAAATTGAAGTAATGCAGTTTTTATGGAGCGAGTTAAAAATGTTTCTGGATAAATCAAGGCTGTTATTGTGTTTTTTCGGCTTGTGTGTGCGCGTCTCCTCGTTAGCGCAGAAAGACAGCATCTCTCCAGCTCGCTGCTTCATTAGCAAGTGTGACATTTATCACATCGGCTCCTCGCGTTTCAAGAGTTACCATGGAAACGTCTATAGCACCCACCTCCCCTTCACACTTTTAACAAGTGGAGTGATTAACAGAACAGTTTTGTACATCTCACACATGCGCTCGCTCGCTCGCTCGCACGCGCCGATGCCTGTCATTCTTCGCAGTTAAGCTGGCATGTTTTTCTGGCTGAGTGATTTTGACTGCTATAGCAAATATCTCCACTCATACCTCGAAAAATTATTATTTGTATTTTGTAAGGTTTTCTTTGTTGTCAAGTGACTTTGTATGAGATGTATACAGGAAATGGTTTGTCCTAGGTGACTTTTTTTTTCTTCTAAATATATTCTGAGTTTGACATCTTCCTGACAGTTGACGAACCTGATGACAGGAAATATCTTCCTGGAGTCACACTGCCTGTCTGACCTTGAAATGTGTGTGTGTGTGTAAGTCTGCTTACCTTGGTCAGGACATATGAAAGGACAAATGCACATCATTGGCTGTTTCAGATCCTAGTAAGCTGCCTATCTAGACAGCATTTTTGGCCATCATAAGTTTGAACATTGACAGGTTAGAAAGCAGTTTGAACATATTGATGATGCCCAATAAATGAAAAAAAAAAAACATGCTATTTGAAAGCATGTATGTGGCTTCAACACCCAATAATGTGTACCATTTGAATGTTCGCAAAGCCTACAATGACAATGGGCTTTGTATGGGCACATGATGGCCAAAAATGTGTACGGTTTAAATGTTCGTATGTGCCTATGATGCCCCCAAAAAATGCACAGCCCACAATGCCAAAAATTCGATTTTTGAATGATGATGTGTGGATACTTTGCCCAAAAATGCAGACGGTTGAAATGTTCATATTATGTGCCTATGATACCCCCAAAATTGTAATATTTGTATAGCTTACAATGGCACATTCGCACAGCCTTCAATGCCAAAATGTGCACCGTTTGAATGTCGGCATGTGCGTTCAAAAAACGTGTACATTTGTTCAGTTTACGATTTCAGTATTCATACACAATGGCTCAAAAATGTGTACGTTTTTACCGTTTTCACAGCCTTCAATGACTAAATGTGCACTGTTTGAATGTTGGTACGTGCCTTTGTTGCCCAGAAAAGGTGTACGGTTTAAGCATTCATATGTGCCTATGAAGCCCCCCCCCAAAAAAGTGTACGATTGGAATGTTCAATCAATTCCTAAAAAATATGTACCCAAAATGATTTGATTTCTCAAACAGACTGTGATGGCCAAAAAATTGTGGCCCCACGACACCCAAAATATGTAGTTTGAATGTTAAGATGTACCTGTGAGCCTCATAATAAATGCATTCGAGATGGATGTTTGTACGTAACAAGGATGCCCAAAACGATTTGAACGTCTCTACTTGCCAATGCTAACTAATTGTGTGCGATTTGATTATTTGTACGATCTTACGCTGCCGAACAAGGAAGCTCACTAGGTTTTTAGACAAAGCCGTTATGTGCTAAAACTAAATCGCAGAACGAACCGTCTCAGTCATAAATATTTCATTCTCAAGCATTGGACACCAAATGAGACATTTAGCATACAGGGTCACTGAACGGATGGTTTCGCCATCATAAACGTGACTGACAAGCCCCGAATTATGACACGTTTAAAGAAAGACAGAGAAATAAAGCGATAAATGAACCATGGAGAAACAGAGATAAATCTTCCCTATTAAGTGTGGATGGATTGAGTATTTTTCAGCGCTCGGAGCAGAACGCCTTGTTTTTATGACCAATGAGATTAATTAGGATCATAAAGCTTAACTGATGAGTGGAATTAAAGCATCACCTGTCGCCAGCAAGAGAGAGAGAGAGAGAGAGAGAGTGAGAGAGAGAGAGATACGACGGCACAGCTGTCAGACAGGCGGTGTTAACTTCTAGTGATGATTGGAAAAATAAGTAAAAATCACGTTTTTCATACTCTTTCTCACTCTCTCCTGCTTACACACACACACACATACACACACACACACACACATTTGTCAGCTGTGCTTTTTTTAAACCGAGGAAATTACAGGTTTGCGACTTCCCCCCCAGCTGCCTGTCAACTAATGTGTGTGGAATGGGTGGAAGAGGGATTTTGTATCCAAATTAGCTTCGTTTTCACAGTCTACTTCCATTTTTCTTTTTTCATCTTTTCGTTCCCTATAAGCCCACCGTGACACCGTTAACACACTGTACCTTTATATAACTGTATATATTTATTAGATTTCTCTCACTGTAGATGTCCAGGTCCACATACTTTAAATAGCCACACATATGAAGCGTTTTAAACACTGCATAACACAAATTGATATACGTATGCATGCAGTCTGTATAATTATTATAGCCACACAGATGTAAAATGCGAAGTGCTCCAACCATAATTTGTTATATTGCGTTTATGTAACCAACCACGCCGTCTTTAGATGCACAAATGATTGCTTTGCTGGCTTGCAGTGTTATTGTGCTTGCTTTTGAGTACATGAGTGAGTGATTGTGTGTGTGTGTGTGTGAGAGCCTGTGGCCTATCAAAGTTCCTTACATCAGCAATCCCCCCACACACACCTTAAGAGCAGCCCAGGCTGATGGAAGGTCTAGTTAAGCCATTAAGGCAGACAATTGACTCAAATTGAGAGGGAAGTTGGTAGAAAGGAGGAGAGAGAGAGACATAGAATGCTATGGCAGTAGTGGATCCACTTGACAACTTAATCTAAGCCTCGGGACTTACATTCAGACAGATAAACACACACACACACACACACACACACACACACACACACACACACACACACACACACACACACACACACACACACACACACACACACACACACACACACACACACACACACACACACACACACACACACACACAAAAAACACTTTTCTTTTCACCTTGTGTCTGGTTCTTTTTCTTTCTACCTTGTCAGCACAGATGAGTGAAAGAAAGATGGTCCAAATAAAGGACAATGTGTGTGGCTTCTCTCCTTAAGGCCTGTTCACACCAAGGATAAGTATGACGAAAACAAGAAAGATATAGCCCTAAAAATCGGTCTCAATTTAAAAGAATAGCACACTACAACTATATTGGTAACGGCAAAGTGTAATGGAGGAGTTATTATTATTATTTTTTACACCTAATGAACGATAAAAACATTGACAACCAATCAAAATCCATCCGACTTTATAAAGCTTGTGCATTTAAAGTGGCAGACGACAAAACTGCCGCACGCTTATAATAAACAGAACGATATTGTCTGCTGGTGTGAAAGCTACTATAGTTATCATTATGGTTATCTTTATAGTTATCGTTATTGGTGTGAACAGGCCTTTAGTCCTTTGCCGGGAATTTAAGAAATGTATGATTCCACATAAGGATTCATTGTTGATTCTTTTAGCACCAAATGATGAATCCTGCTGTAATTGCATTACACCATTTAAGTATTTCATTGTAGTGTTCCGTCTAAGCATGCATAATGTTCAAGAACTGAAACTGAATGTCATGAAATGAATTCGATTCCAGCTCTTTTTTTCTTCTCTTTTTTTATACCCCAACCCCAGGCCAGTGTGTGCGAGTGCCCTACAGCACACTGTTACAGGCTTCCTGTGACTTGTGCCTTTGTATTCCTGCAGTCGAGCCTTGTCGAACGAAACAATTACTAATTGTGACACACACAAGCGCGCACATACACGCACAACACCCTGACACTCGCAGTCCCATCCCTCTCTCTGTGTATCAGAGTGAGTTTCTGGCTCTTGGCCTCGGTGCCTGTGTCATGCTCGCTTTTTACGCCATTATTGCTTTTTGATCGGTGGCGAGGGGCACCCTTATCACTGTGGTAACTGCCGGGGGATTTATTGGGGTGGGGGTAGCTGAGCAGCGGTTGCCGTGGGGACCCGAGCGGGCGGCTTTTTTTCCGCGGCGCATGCAGAAATGTCCTTTAAGTCGATCAAAGATTTGGGCGTCTCCGCGGAGAGAATAGGGTCCTTCTGCAAGAGATGGATGAATCGAGTCCAGAGGTCGGTGTCTGTTCTCTCTACCTCCAACCTTTTCTCTTTATCTGTGTCTGCTCTTTAACTCTAGGCCTTGTTCTCGCTTTAAAGAGAAATGAGAGTTTGTGAATGTTTCTTCATGGCTGCATGTATAAACTCAGCCAAGGAAAACAAAATCATATACAGGCCTCAGGATGGATTCAGCCGATTTGTGTAATAGTTATAGTCAACGTATTCTACACTTTTGTAAATTTATTGCTTATATATTTATATATATATATTAACCTTTTTAAAAAGTTTTTTACCTTAACATTGTAAGTACATTTACAGCATAATGCTAATTTAATACATGTAGGCCTATATATTTTTTCCTTCAAGTAAAAATGGTAGTTGTTCACCCTCTCTTCAAGAATTGCTTCAATTGATAAATGACATTTCGTGAGCTTAGAATTATAAGGTTCTATCTCCACTTTTGGTCGAAATTGAGTTTTTGACATAATCTGATCCATTAGGTGTTTATTAATGCCTGTGTGGTGTTATTTTTGTAAAAAAAAATGTTTTGTTAGTAGTTATTAATAAAATAAAAAGGTTCCATCTCTCCATTGCCAGCTGGGATGTAAAAACTTTGATGCTCAATATCTCAGAACTACCCTAAACGGAGATAGAACCTTATAATTCCAAGCTCACGATTTTGAACGGGATTTTTATTAATTAAATTAACAATTATAAAAGTCTATTGTCAGGGTTTTTTTTATATCTCCCTCCTTTATTTATTTATTTATTTATTGTCATAATAATGATTTCTGAGTGGCCTTTTTACAGCTTAGTTTCTCTTTATATATTTATATATTTATGTATACAGTATATATATATATATATATATATATATATATATATATATATATATATATATACATACATACATACATACATACATACACACACACACACACACACACACACACACACACACACACACACACACACATATATATATATATATATATATATATATATAGTACCAGTCAAAAGTTTGGAAACATTACTATTTTTAATGTTTTTGAAAGAAGTCTCTTATGCTCATCAAGCCTGCAGTTAAAAAAAAACAACAAAAAAAACAGTAATATTATGAAATATTATTACAATTTAAAATAATGGTTCTCTTTTTTAATATACTTTAAAATGTAATTTATTTTTGTGATGCAAAGCTGAATTTTCATCAGCAAGAACTCCAGTCTTTGGTGTCTTATGATCCTTCAGAAATCATTCTAATATGCTGATTTATGATCAATGTTGGAAACAGTTGTGCTGCTTAATATTTTTTTTATAACCTGAGATACTTTTTTCAGGATTATTTGATGAATAAAAAGTTAAAAAGAACTGTATTTATTTAGAATAGAAATCTTTTGTAACAATATACACTACCGTTCAAAAGTTTGGGAACAATAACAATTTTTTTTTTTAAGAAATTAGTACTTTAATTCAACAAGGATGCGTTAAATTGATAAAAGGTGATGGTAACGATTTATATTGTTAGAAATGTTTTTATTTTGAATAAATGCTGTTTTAATGAATAAATGCTGTTAACGTTTTACTCATCAATGAATCCTGAAAAAAGTATTCCAAAAAAATATATTAAACAGCACAACTGTTCATTTGAACTGAACATCATTGATAATAACTGAGTATTAAATCATCATATTAGAATGATTTCTGAAGGATCATAAGACACCAAAGACTGGAGTACTTGCTGGTGAAAATTCAGCTTTGCATCACAAAAATAAATTACATTTTAAAATATATTAAAAAAGAGAACCATTATTTTAAATTGTAATAATATTTCACAATATTACTGTTTTTTTTTGTTGTTTTTTTTGTTTTTTTTTACTGCAGGCTTGATGAGCATAAGAGACTTCTTTCAAAAACATTAAAAATAGTAATGTTTCCAAACTTTTGACTGGTACTATATATGTATATATAATATATGTTCCAAATCTGTTCCTGAAATCTATGTATGTCCTCAAGAACATGAGCTTTTAATGAAACTGACAGACTGGCACAGTTTACTGAGAAAAGAAATCACTTCTCCTTTGTAAAGAGAATAGTGCTTAATTCATGTCAAAATGTCCTTGGAGTGATGCATGTTTCGAAGGGAAGAAATTGGAGCAGTTATCTTGAAACAGGCGGAGAAGGCTTCCACACAGAATGCTTAGTGCGATAATTAGTCTCATGAGGAAATTATTACACTTCTTCACTGAGGATAGAAGTATGTATTTATTAGATTTTCGTTTATTTTCATATCAGTTGAAGGGCAGCAGGCAGGTTGGCCTTCAATCAGCAAACCCAAGCTGAAATAAAATGTTGTAGTTTGTTCAGGCTGGTTCACTCGTTTTGTTATTTGTAAGCTGGGAAAAAAAGGAAATGTGGAACTTTGTGAATGTGTGTGTGTATGTAGGGGGGGGGGATAATTCTCTCTTTGAGTGCTTTCATCTGGAACTAAAACAAGCGCAAGAAATTCCTCATGAACTCGCTGAACCAGCATCATGGGCGTCTAGGGGTCACACAGATCTGTTTCGCACCCTGACTCAGCTCAGCCATTTTTATCATGTCACGAGTTTGTTAAATTCTGGTAAAGTCAGTCGCTGAAGATGGCAAAATTCTGAGCTCAGTTCACGTTGAAGCTTTGTGAACAGCATTTGTGACATGCCGTTAAAACTATTTAGACTCGTCTCTCAGTTTGTATAAACAAACCAAAATTGTGTTTCAGTAATTCACTTACAATGGAAGTCTATGGGGCATCCTCATTTTACATCCTCATGACATGAGTTGACAAATTATTTATAATGTTTATATAATTGATGATACCTTCAAAACACTGTGTATATTTATCATTTGCAGTGCTTACCTAATATGCCCCCATTATAAATGTGCTGAAAACGTGTTTTGTTTTTGTTTTTATCTAAAAAGAGGAACAAATCAAAGTTATTTTTTATGGTAATAGAACTTACTCAACCCAGAACAGAGTCAGATGTGTACCTGCTCAGGACTGTAAACACATCAACACACTCACACACACAAACAATACAGCACTCATGCTGAGTGTAATAGCACTGTTGTGATTTTAATCAGCATTTGTGTCTCGGTGTCTTCCTGCTTTAATTAGGAGCAGTTGTCGATCTGTCCGGCCCAAATTTGATCTTGCTGTGAGCTTGGAGACCAACCTCTCTCACTCACCATCTTCCAATGTTTTCAGACCACGGTATAGCGGGCTGTTTACACGACTCCGGTTTTAACTAAAAACGTAAAACGTTTTATGTGTTTTGGCCGTTCGTTTACACAACAACAGCGTTTTGGGTGCCTGAAAACGCAACGTTTTGAAAACTGGTTTCAAAGTGCAAGTATTCTCCGTGTAAACAACAAAAACGCGAATCTCTGAAGACGATGACGTCATGCTCATGCGTATTACGTGTTCAGTCTATAGTGTTTCATCGCCATCTACTGGCCTGGCAGCAGAATACAGCATTTTTTGTAATTTTTGCAGATTCGTGTGAATGGAGATTGTTTTGACAATGGTGTCATCTTTACGAGGGAAAACCTAAGGAAAAACTTCTCTGTTTTAAGCATATGTTTGTCGTGTAAACATACCCTTAGTTTACACTCCATAACACTTGTTTTCTCTCTCTCTCTCTCTACAGTAACGGTACAGCTGGGAAGATGAACGGCGCCCTGGAACACTCGGACCAGCCTGATCCGGACGCCATTAAGATGTTTGTGGGTCAGATCCCTCGCTCCTGGTCCGAGAAAGAGTTAAAGGAGCTTTTTGAGCCGTATGGAGCCGTCTACCAGATCAACATCCTGCGAGATCGCAGTCAGAACCCACCACAGAGCAAAGGTAGGGTGCTTTTCCTGTCTTTAATGCATCACACACGCCATCACTGCACAAGGGTGTCATGTTGCATCATGTTGACCTACTCACATGTGTAATGTGTTAGCTTCTGGCTTCCTGTTTTGCTTCTTTACTTCCTGTCTGTCTGTTTCTGCCTTGGATCCTCTATCCAAATCTTTCTCTTTCCCAGTCTCTCATAATAAAAACAAAGTTAGGAACCTTTAAAAGAGCATAAAGGGGCACTTTGCAAAATGCAAAGGTCAAAGAAAATAGAAAGGAAAACCTGTATGAACAGCCATGCATACAATTAAAGCTATATTGTAAGGTGAATGTATTCTTGTGCTGCTGCAGAGAATGATGGGTAATGTAGCTTGGTCGCACTAGTCTGATTCATCATTCCCTGGCTAAATGAGGTGTGTTTTCTTGGTTAGCTTTTGGTTTAGCTTTATCTTTATTCATCATAAACAGTTCGTAAAATGCATACAAACTAATTATCGTCAACATCAATAATTAAAGCATGATTATGTTAGCCGGTTTGCTTCCACTTGTATAATATGCACGGCCTAAACCAGTGGCGGCTGCTGGTCTTTCAAAGAGGGGAAGCTCATTTTCGGCCTACATCATAAAACTTGTCCATTTACTTATACGTAAATTCTGCGCTACGTTCCTTTTCAAGAAAATGCTCTGTGACCCTGTCGTACCAACTAGGCGTCTTTTCCAGTGACTTGACCAGTGTCCTCTCAATGGCCAGCAGAGTTAGGTATAATTGTATAAATGTAATAATATAATAAAGGTATAAATAATAATATAATAAAGTATAATAATACTACTACTACTAATATTTTTTTCATTTTATTTGAATAATTATTACTAATAATATTATAAAAAATATAATAAGTAATAATATAATAAAGATATAAATGTATAATTGTGTGAAATGTATTATGAAAACTGGCTAGCAATTTCGACAAGCAAATACCAAGATATAGGTTGCAGCAGTTTGTCTTTAGACAACACTTGCAAAATCCGCGATGGGACTGAGCTCGAATAGCTTCAGCGGCAGCGACTTTTTATTGTATGAAATCGCTGTCAATCAAAAGGAGATGGAGCCTTTCGACAGACCCTCCAATCATCACGCAGAAGCCCGGAGTCCAGGCCAGCCCACTCCTCCATTCACCCCCAGGCTGCATTCCAGTCCAAAATTGTCATGCCCTTCACTCACTAACTTCCCTCCGTCTCGTTCACTCGGACGTCCGTCATATCTTACGATGCACAAGTGCCCACTACTGGCGGAAACTGCAATGGGCTGAATTGGAACGTCCTAAGCCCTTGATCACTTGGAATCAGCTTTATTATTTATGATTTATTATTTAAATGTTTTTCCCTTTAAGAATTTGTTTAATGTAGCATCCAAATGTATATAGGTGTGTGTGGGTTGTTTTAAATTATATAATTAATATATCATAGAGTTGTTTGTTGTGGTGGTGATTAGACGAGCTCTGTGGTGACGTCACAATCGTACTGCATTGTGGGACATATAGGTGCCTGGAGTGTACATATGAAGTAGACTCGCTCCCTCGGTCAAAATCGAGGGAACGAGGGTCTGTCCATATAAACTTCCCTCGTCCACTTCACGAAGTGGAACACACTTCAATATGACGGTGGGGATTCCCCCGAGGGGAAGTGCTTAGGGAAGTTCGCAAGTGCTTGTCTAAAAGTGGACTGGAACGCAGCACCAGAGACGCTGAGCGTCCGTGGGCGGGACATAATCGCAGCATTGACCGTCTAGTTTCGAAGCACTGAAAAAAACTGTTCAGAGCAGCCCCATTGAAGTCAATGGACGCCGAGCTTCAACAGGGAAATGCACTGCGACGCTACGGGAATGTATGAGAATGAAATCGAGTCAGCTGACCTGCTAACGTGTTCTAACACATTTTTTGTCAATAAAATGTTAACACAATAGTACATATTTGACCATTACTTTTTTTGACATTATAGGGGAAGCCGAGCTTCCCTTGCAGTCTTAAAGAAATCCCCACTGGCCTAAACTCAGAAAGTCTGAGAAGAGTTTCTGATGATTACGACATTGTTGTGCCGTTCACGTCCTCATAGATATGATCATTTAGATTGCAGCAATGTTCCAAACCAGTCACTTATGAGGTTCAGTTGTGGTTCCGATGGTGCCTATGTAGGCGGTAGACAGCGAAGTAGCTCGCCTGGTTTCAGAATAGCGATAAAGCGTAGGCGTTAACCTCGGTTCTGTGGAGTTGTTAACACGCAGACAGGAAGATGGCATGTACACGTTCACAATGCCGCCCATCCACTCGCTCTTATGGAGGATGAGTCAGGGCCGAGTGGGAGAGCATTACTCAAGTCCCTACTCTCTCGCACACACGCAGGCACTGCGACGGGTATCGCCGTCAGAGCCGAGGTGTGTGATTGGCTTTCAGACGGGGTGATGAGTGCTCCTGTAGTTCAGTTAGCTGCAGTTAGAGTGCCTCTCTCAGGTCCAGCTTCATCAAGGCCTCTGACACAGCCGTTGGGCAGTAATGGCTGCCGCTAGCCTTCAGCTCCACTCAGACCCATTTTCATTTAGGAAAAGGTCGTCTGTGCGTGGCTCCGGCTGTTAAATTAGACCGTATTGAAAGATTTCTCCACCAACAAAGTCGCAAGGTGAGCGTTAACTTCCCTCCTGTCTCTCTGGCACTGTCTTTCCCTGTGGCGTCCACCAATTAGAACTGAATTTCTCTAAAAAGGTTTTGGTTTTCCATTTTCTCCCCCGCAAGGACAGTCTTTCCACCTTTTGAAAATGACCAATTAATAGGCAGATTATATTAAGAAAAGCGTGGCAGTTAACAGGACTCAATTTGAAGCGTCTTAAAGCAACATATACACACAATATTGGATAACCTGAGATCTTACTCAAGTTCGCACACACTTAACTTGAGTTTCCTTGACTTTCCACTGGCGCAACTAGTTTAATACATAGCCTGCCCACAAGCAAACATAACACATTACAGTCTTTATATAGCTTTTTAAAGAGTTTTACACTTATTTTGGGGAACTTGCTTCAACATCAGAAATGTATTTATTTATTTGTTTGTTTGTTAGTTTGTTTATTTGTTTATTTAAATATTGTACAAATAATATTCATGTATATTATGTATAATATATAACATACAACAATTATTTAACAATATATATTAGAGCTGTCAAAATTAGCGCGTTAATGCATGCAAGTAATTTTTTCAGTTTAACGCATTACAAATATTTACTCAATTAACGCAGCATTTGTTTTTTCCAGTTGTCCTTTGGCTAGCGTTACAATATATGATCACGCTCTTCTTCATGCAAATGCTTTTAAATCACTGAAGTGCGATCAGACACAAAAGAGAATCTCCTGTCTCTGAGACACACACAAGACTCATACGCTTAGACAGCGCTTGAACGGACAAAAACACTCAAAATTATGCCAAAATGCCCGTTTTGTCAAGTATCCTCCGTTTTGTTGAGGATGTGTTAAATGAGGTCTTAAATGAACGTAAAGAGTTGTGAGAAAATGGGATGTGTGTCAGATCCGCGTTATGTGTGGCAGGTCTTAAAGTGACAGCATCCTATTAAACCTGCTGCTGTTTGGCATTAAGGATAATCAAAGAACAAAAGAAAAAGAAAAAACCACTCACTGCTTTTGACTGAATAACTTTTGTGGCTTTAAAAGTGATTAATTTATATTTAATTTATAATTTATGCAGGGAAGACAGGAAATACAATTTCTGTATATATATAGACCTACCTAAAAATCATAAATCACTGTTTACAAGGTTACATGGGTCAAAAACAGCAAAAGTAAAAGCAATTAAAAATATGAACTGGTCTGAATAGGCCAACAGAAAACAATTGAGCCCTAATATATTGAAGGGCAGGTAAATGTGGCATTTATTATAACGGGCTTATGTAAAGATTGTTTTAAGTTGACTTAAACTAAAAGTTGTTCTTTTGTTATGGCTAATAAACAATTCAATTTATAGCTTTCAATTATACTGTAATGCTGAATGTCTATAAAAATTAATTCCATAGAGACATCAGTAGAGGTATTGGTATCAGTGATACTGGCCTTATTTCATAAAAAAAAAGATGCAATTAAACAAATATTTAAAATATTAGCTACTGTCGTTGTGTTGTTTTTACATTAATTTGGAGATTAAATGTGAAATTATTACAATATAGAAATATATAAAAAACTGATGATAGGTGCAATTAATTCCAGAAAAAATTGCGATTAATTCATTTTTTTAATCGATTTACAGCACTAATATTTATACAAATGCAATAAATATTTAGAATATAATACACAAATTTGTATTAATCATTTATTTTTTTAAGATGGACAGGAAAAATGAAGTGGTTGGAGTAGTACTTGCGTCAGTGTTGCATCGCGGTCGCTGGATTATATTGGAAGCAATCTATTTTTTATCTTGAGTTGTGGTTCTGTTAGCTTCACGCAGCCACTGACGTTAGTGCTTTCTGGATATTCTGTCAACCCAGATCCTACTTATCTTCGGTGGAAATCTTCCGAACTGTTACAGATTGGGCACCAGCACCCAATGGAAAAATAGTCACACTCGCGAACACATCCCAGCGAGAGTGCAAGAGTTTCAGTCTCAGCGGTGCAATCTACGTTCACACACATGCTGTGCCAATTCATAGTGGGACGTCGCGTCCTGCGGCCCGCGTGTGTCCCTGCCTGGCCGCCGTAGCCTGAGCATCAGCGGGGAGGTGCTTCCGAACAGACGGCCTGACTGATCGCCTGTGTGTGTGTGTGCGCGAGACCAGAAACAAGGCGTAGAATATAAATGCACCCAGAGGTGAAGAGCAGGAATTGTTTATCAGAGCAGGGCTACAATTTAGTACGGTCCTCACACACGCACACACATAGAAACAGACCGTCCCTTGTTGATTGAGTGATGCGAGAGCGGTCCAGGGCTAAATGGCCCTGAGCAGCTGGGGTTCTTTAGTAAAGATGTATTCCTGTCTGCCTTTGAAGTCCGTCACACACACACACACATACGCACGCCTACACGCACACAAGATGAATGGATGCGTTTGTGTGAGCATCCTTTTCAGTCCCTGGACACGTAGCACAGCCGCAGAATGATATAAGAGCGTGTGTGTGTGTGTGTGTGTGTCCTCTAAGGCCAAATGCAGATGTGCTATGCTAATGTATTAAAATATATTCTAACAAATATGTGTGTGTGTGTTCATGGTATTAAGTCCATATCTTTAGGGCATTGGACAGACTGTCTCGTATAACAGATCAAAAACGGAATCTGGGAATAATTGGCATTCAAGGCATTTTCGTTTACAGTCAACACGAATACAGTTATACTTCCATAATGTGGAACGTTTTCGAGTGAAACGAGACGTAAAACGTTAAAGGCGGTTCGTTTTATCCATCGATATGATGATATTATGAAATCCGCCCGTCAGCAAGTCTCAGCACGAGTACGGACGGTCACAGAGCGCTTGAGGCGGTTGTACGCCTCGTGGTTTTATCCTGTCTTATCCGTCTCAGGTGAGGCTCGGGCTTTCAGACCGCACGTCAGCAGTCCTGCCACGCACGGATGTTGAAAACACTTTGAGGACGACGGTTCTGACCACTTTGCCTGGGATTGTCAAAGGTTTCCAGTGTCGGAACACGATTAAACACGAACCGCTGTCAACAGCCAAGGAATGAGTCGCTGGCAGAGTCCAGAGAGGCTACATTCCCTTCACTTTTGCTGACAACACAAGCATGAACAAGACCTTATTGGCTGACTGTTTCATATAAGCGTATTAGCGTTGTTTTGGAGGCAGCATTTTAAAAGCTTTTGGACATCTATGGCCTGATTCCATATACAGGGCTTAGATTAAGCCAGGATTAGACCTTAGTCAATTAGGATGATTAAGTAGCTTTTATAAATGTGCCTTAGAAGAAAAACATTACTGGTGTGCATCTTGAGACAGAACAATGGAAAAGATATGTCAGTGAAAGTGGCTTTCAGTTAAAACTGCTCAAACATGCATTTTAGTTTGGGACTAGCTTAAGCCTTGTCCGTGAAACCGGGGGTTAATGTTGTAGAATGATATGTAAAAACTATGGATCTCCTAAAATATGTTTATATACAGACTTTGGCATGTACACGAGGAACTTTTACATTTACACGAAAAACATTTGCGTATGCTTGTGTGCTCACGCATTACAATTTCCGATTTATGTATACTTACTTATCCTTTGTGCTAGCCTGGTTACAACCAGACCATTCTCAGTAGTAACTGAGTTATGGTGTGGCAAAGCTTCATTAATAACTCATTTCCAAAGGGGCGTCACCAATGGACGTCGCTCAAATGCCTCTGGGCGCAATTGGATAGACCTAAAACCAATCAGAGCGATCGTCATCGTGTAAAGCCCGCCCCAACGTTTCTGATTGGTGCCGCGATTTCGAGGGATTAGAAATGGGCTTGAATGAGCTCTTTGCCAGACTACTCGCAGAGCAAATCTAAATTTGCCGGAAGTTGTCTGGGTTTTCCCAGTCTACCTTTGTGCGAAATCCACTACCATTTTACTATATTTGGTTTTTGTAAGGGCAGTATACCTCTAATATCACAGCCTTATGTCCGCTTCAACACATGTGAAATAGGCTGATTCTCTCTCTCTCTCTATAACATTATATATAATATATTATTAATTAAAGTCTATTTTTAATTTTAATTATTACATTTTAATAATTATCATTATTTTCCCCTTCCTAGCACTGTCCTGTAACATGTAGTTTGTTAATCAACACTGTAAATTCATACATGAATTAATCAACTAATGTTAGGTCACAGGTTTGTGGATAACAGCTATTTTACAACAGGTTTGAACATGGCTTATCCATCATAGCTATCTCATTTCTTAACTTTACTTTCATCTTTACCCTTACTGGTTTTACGCAACTGTACGGTGCGTTTCAGGTCTTGATGTAGTGGAGTGTTACTTAATACTATGGAGTATTATGGGCTCATGTAGTATTACTGTTAGAGTTGCTGTGGAGTGTTTAGGCTCATGTGGTATTAACTCAAACCCCTGTACACAAAACACTTGTGAACACTCCCCCTATATCAAATCTTTCATAATTTTTTCATACGTACAGGACATCTTGTTTGTGAAAACACATTTTTGAATATCATTTATAACCTTACATTTATTTAGTCATAAAGTCTGGTCCTAACTAAAGCTCATTCTGGCCATGACGATTTTTAAAAACAAGACCGAACAGATTTGAAGCCCGTTCACACCAAGAACAATAACTATAAAGATAACTATATTAGCATCCACAACAACGCACAATAACATTCTGTTTATTATAAGTGCACACTGAAGTTTTGTCGTCTGCCGCTTTAAATGCTCAAGCTTTATAAAGTCGAATGGATTCTGATTGGCTGGCAATGCATCTATCGTTCATCAGCTGGGAAAAATCGTACTGAAAGTGATTCCAACGACATAATTCTTTGCCGTTAACGTTATAGTTGTGGTGAGGACTCTGCTGTTCTTCTAAAATTAGAATGATTTTTAAATAGCATTATCATTATAGTTATCGTGTGAACAGGCCTTTAAAGGTGAACTAAGTAACTTTTTTTACCTTAACTGAACAGCTTCGGCGTCATTGGAATGGTTATATTACTTATTTCGGGTTGAATGGTGGTCGTTTCGCACCCCCCTGGTGCCCGTGAGCGGAAAATACGCACTTGCAACTTTGAGCCGGCGGGCCACCGGCCGCTGCGTCAGGAAGTCTCGCGTGATATCAGGTCTCGCGATGTAAACAATTGCTTTACGGCCAAAAGAAATCTGCTAAAATGCTGTCATTATTGCGCTCCCTCACGCTGTCCGAACCCGAATGAAGAAGACGTTTTAAAGAACGTCCCGTCTGCTTTGATGTCGTTGATCTATAGCCTCTGGTGTCTGAGAATCACCAACGAGTTTTTACAACAGTGTTGTCAAATATCTATTCCGAAGCTGTGGGGGGAGCTCTAGAGAGAAACCTGCGAGCAAAAAGCGAGAATACAGCGAAGAAATCCCGAAGCTACTGAGTGCTGCTTTAAGCTCACAGTTTTGAGAAAGCTCTTGGTATTGAATTAAATACTCAGAGGCTAAGACTACATGTCCATTTAGTAGATTCTTGCGTTTTGAGTTTCCTATGGTATCCTAGTTTAAGTTTTTGAGACCCCTGGGATCAGTGTTTTACTTCAGGCACAATGATGATTGATCCGAACTGGGATCTCATTAATACTTCAGTTCCTGAGTCACACTTAATTGGGATTGAACCTGCAACCTTTGTGTTAATGGCCCAGAACCATTCAGCCCCCCGACCACGACCATTGTCAATGTTGACTGATGGGAATGTTTCAGGCATGTTGGGAGTTTAAATGTGTATGATCGCTTACTAGTGTCTGGTGTTGTGTGTGTGTGTGTGTGTGTGTGTGTGTGTGTGTGTAACACTGGGAACAGGGTTGTTTTGGCCATAGACTGGACTTCACTGTTGCCAGGGATGAGTGAGTCCTTAGTTTATCCTGCCAAAATTCCCCCTGGCAGTAAAAGGGGGATTCAGTTCACTCTTTTTTTTCTTGTTCCTCTTCTCTTTTCTCTCTAAATAAAACATGCAAGCACTCTCAGCTTGCTTTAGCCGCACACACACACACACACACACACACACACACACACACACACATAAAAAGATCCCCAGCTGATTCTTTCTGTTAGCCGGTGTGTGTGTGTATGCGTGCTTCTGTACTCCAATGCCCAGTCAAGGACAGCGATGTGTGCAGACATATACTGTACATATAGTCATTTTTATTTTTCTGATGAAGGACATAGCTTTTTGCTCCATCTTTTTTGGTGGATACAAAAAGTATCGTGACTTTGTGACTGTCAAATGTTAGTGGAACACGTCCATTCAGTGTTTCCTGCACCACTTCCTGAATCTCCAGTGCCATGGCACATATTTTGTTTGGAGTTTGGAGTCTGAATTGAATGTGATGAGGTAAAAAGCTGTGCTTTTAGGATTATTTATATGCTATTTATACATTTTTTGAATATGCTTTTTAAAATATTTGTAATTTTTGTTTTAATTTTAGTAAAATTTTTAGTGTTTTGTGCTTTTGTCATTTAAAAAAAAATCTTTTATATTTTTTAGTGCTTTAGTGTAATATTTATATTTTATTTTATTTCAGTTTCTTTTTTTAATTAAAGAAAATAATTTTCAGTAGTTTTAGTCTTAGTTTTAGTTAACAATAACAACAAAATTTGGTATAACGATAAAAATAAAAACACATCTTTGCATTTGGTTGTCCTCACAGGCTGCACAGAAAAATATGACATGGCCAGTGTAGTCTGATTCATAAGCAAATGACTCTTATGAGCAGGTTTTTATTACATTTTTTTAATTAAATCATTCAAAAAGACTCACACACTATAGTTACTAGTTTGAATACTTTGAACAAATACATAGTATTCGAAAAACAGTAGGTGAAATGTCCAAGATTGACTGGTAAAACAGTGTACTAGTTCCAATGAGATTCTAAAGCACTCATACAATGGACACTTTACTATCCCATGAGGCCACGGGAGAGGATTTATGAATGGCAGTGCAGCCACGTAACTGACAAGGGTTGGTCACATGACAATAACAACATGGGGGATGTAATACGTCAGAATTACATTCATTCTACACACATTCATAATATATAGAACATACTTTTTTAACCATCATGAAGTAAATCCAAATTCAGTTGTAGTACCTACTCAGACAGTAGGCTATGCGATTTCGCACACCAAATATGTGGGTAGCCAAAGTGAAATCTCATTGGTCCAAAATCCCGATCTACATGGCCGTTTATTAAGCATCACATATTAGGCTCTTTCCTCTCACTCTGGTTCTTTTTCTCTCCCTCGTCCCTTATCTTTTCTGTGGTGTAGTTTGGCAGAGATCTGTGTGACAGCAGTGAGATTGTTTTCTCTCTCAGCAGGTAGTGAGACGAAAAGAAAAAGATCAAATTCACTTGGCTTATTGCATGCTTAAAATGCTTACCTCTCTCTTTCTCTCTCTCTCTGTTTTCCCAGGGTGCTGTTTTGTCACATTCTACACACGGAAAGCTGCCCTGGAGGCCCAGAATGCACTGCACAACATAAAGACCTTAACTGGGGTGAGCGTTTGTTCATCTGCTCATGTCTGTCTCTCTCTGAAAGCTAGCGAGGCAGAGAATTCCTCATTCAAATGACGACAGTTTCAAGTTTTTAATCTGCTTTCCTTTTGTTAAAGGTGGTAGTTCAGGAAAATGTATGAGGTCGGGTTGAGGAAACGTTAACGATTTTATAATTTGTGCTTCCTGACGTAGCGAGTGATGTATGTAGTCTTGAAATCAGAGCCAGTGCCTTCGAAATCCAAAATGGTCACGTTCAAAAATTTGGGGTCAGTAAGATTTTTTTAAATTAGGTTCGAGACCACAAATAATTATTTTGTATTATTTATTTATTTTAAATAAATTGTGGCTGATGACCGATAAATGGCAGATATTACAATTCTACACTCTTTTAACACTAGAAGTGCCATAATTCCATAACTACTAGAACTGCCGCGAGCGGTCATTTTGACCGCTAGATTCCGAACTCTATATCTTTAATGATACATACCCAATTGAGAGATTAATGCATTTATTGTATTAGGATATATTTTAAAAACAAAACAACACCAAACTGTACATTTAAACAAGTTTAATTATACATTTATAAATAATATCTGTAGATGTCCTGAACAAAATAACGGAGTAGCCTATGTTTTCATGTTTCCACTGTTCAATCGCGCCCGCCGACACACACACCATATTACAGCATTGCAATCTTGACATTGCAGCCTGTTCATTATAGCCATAATAAAATAGTCAACCTAACATATAAAAATTCCACTGCTCTGTTTATATAGTCAGTATAGCCTCGTACAATTCGTACCATTTTGCACGTGTGAAGAGGATGATTTTTTCCGTCGATATTGGAACGTGAGTGAAGTACAAAGCCTATAATAAAGTAGTTTAGTTTAAAATAGTTTACCATCCAAATACATCGCAAATGTTAAAACATTTTGATTCTAATTAGAGAATTACGTGAGCCTAACGCCACTTACTTTCACTTTCGCTTATAAAGTATTTCATTTTGGCTTGTTTATAGTTATTTTTTCATTCTTGTTCTGTTCTGAATATCATTACATTTAAATTATTTGTTGTTGAATATGTTTTGTGTATTTTTACCACATTTTATTGTTGTGTATATTGGTATAGCCTATAATAATACCGCGAAATTCAGTGCGGTCAATATGACCGTCTATGGCCGAAATAGGTAAATATGTTCATTTGTTTTTTTGCTTTTTTTTTTTTAGTTTTACAAATGAATTTAAGCATTGCAACATCATATTATACAAAAATAAAATATCCCAAAAGTTCATTTTGAAATTTGAGGAACATGATTTAACAATTAAGTATTAGTATTTTTGGCAAAGGTAACACATGCCGGTGATATATTTCCAATATCAGCCGATACCCCTAAATTAAAAAATCTCAAATGTCGGTCAGTAACCAATGTAGTGCTGATATCATACATCCTTAACATTTCATGACCAGGCTCACCGAATCGCTTGTGTTTGGACCACCTATGTTTTTCTACTTGTGTACAGTATAGTTTGTTATTGTGCTTAACGTGTGTGTGTGTGTGTGTGTGTGTGTGTGTGTGTGTGTGTGTGTGTGTGTGTGTGTGTGTGAATACATAAAACAGGATTGAAGGTTACTTTAATTTGCGTGCGTGTGTGTGTGTGTGTGTGTGTGTGTGTTTGTGTGAATACATAAAACAGTATCTAAGGTTACTGTCATTTGTAATAAAATGAAATGTAAGGTTGCCCATACAGTCAAAACAAGATTTATTTGATGACAACATAATAGTGTTGTCATCAATCTGACAGATTAACTGTATTCTTGCTTTTAGTGTCTGTGTTCACTCTCATTGTTGTCTTATCATTTTTTTGTTTAGTTAGAAATGTTTTTTTCCTATTCCGAACTCTTTAGCCCACGGCAGACCTAGAGATGTCACATACGATTATCATATCAATTGCTGCCATAATCAGACCGTCTCTGAACGGCGTGTGTGTGAAGGCTAATGTAGGACATGTCTGTTAAAGTGTCCTCCAGCTGTGAACGAATTCATCTCTTTCTCTCTCTCTCATTATGTGATTGTACATTAATTCAGTTCACTGTAGACTGCTTTCACACTACAAGATCAGTTTAGTGCTGGCAATATGCTTGTTGTGAAGTTTTTGGTCAGTAGACATTTGTATAGAGTAATAACAGTCGTGTATGAACAGGTCCAAATGGAATCTGAAGACTTTAAACTTATTTTGATGGAAAAAATGCAGAATTATGCTAAATGGATTTAAAAATGTTGGCTGAGGCTTGAGTATTTGTTGAATTTGATCAATGACAGGCATTCCAGTTCTGTAGAGATGTACAAAGTTCTGTGATGGTTAATTTAATAATGTTTATTTGTAAAACTTAATAAAAAGCAGCAAAAATAAAAAAATAACTAAACATTTATTTTACTACCAAAATAGACACACAATGTAGTGCAGAGACACTCCTTATATCTCCCTATTGCTCTGTTTGATTGAGTTGTTTAAAACATTTCTACCATCGAGTGTGTGTCAGTAGGTTATCTGTATATAAATTTGACAGATGTTATCAATTACACCGTCTGAATTGGTTTCAAGAAGGTCTTGTCTGGTTGAGAGTGTTTGCGAGTGTTTGCGGGTGTTTGCGAGTGTGTGCGTGCGCTCCATTAAAGGTAGTTGCAATATTTTTTTGTTTTTAATTAAATATCATTCACTGCTGCTGCTGTCTGTGTGTGTGTGTGCGTGTGTGTGTGTGTGTGTGTGTGTGTGTGTGTGTGTGTGTGTTTGTGTGTGTGTGTGTGTGTGTGTGTGTGTGTGTGTGTGTGTGTGTGTGTGTGTGTGTGTGTGTGTGTGTGTGCGTGCGTGTGTGTGTGTGTGTGTTCGTGTTCAGGAGAGTGTGGCAGCTTATATATTCCCCACTGTGTGCCCATCTGTCTGACTCTTGTGATCTTTCACCCAAACACACCGTGTGTAATCAAACCACTGGACTACACACTCAATCATTAAAATAAAAAAAAAAGGTTTTCGTGCGATATCCGTACATTATCAGAACTGGAACCGTTTCCCAGTTTGTATCACTCCGCTTGCAACATTTCTCACAGAGAGTGTCTTGACGGACAAGCAGCAAACCACCCTATTTTCACAAATACTACTGTTGTTGTGTCACGGAATGTAGTTTTAAGAGTTTTTAGGCGAGAATGTAGTTATTTAGACCACAAAAATGCGACTTATATATGAACATAGTGCAAATTTGACAATTTGTTTAAACGTTTTGGCAGATGTGAGCTCTAGACCATCAGCGGCCGTACAACGCTTATGTACCCGCCGAGAACAGCTTTATCTCGGCCAGTCATTCAGGAATTTGCCGCTGGCTTTCATGTACTGTAGATGGTGTTAAACATGAGGTATAATTCATTTAGGGTATTTCAAATGGGCAGTCTTTGGTCTTATTAATCTATTACTTGTTCCAGAGCAAATTGATTTGGCTAAAGGCCCGTTCACACCAAGCACGATAACTATAAAGATAACGATAAAGATAACTATATATGCGTCCACACCAACGACCGATAACGGTCTTTTTATTCTAAGCACGCGCGCGCCCGCGCTGTCAATGATGGGATAAAAACATCGCCTAGTCAACACCTTTATGTATACAACGCCAATGTTGTCAAAACTAGCGCTGGATAGCCTACCTGAGGTCATTTTGTTACACTATGCTAAACTGCATAATACTTCTCACCATTTATTCCCAGGATACGACCGATTGCTTTCCATATATCCATCTTTTTTAACGTATCCTTGAAAAGGGGGTTTGACTTGTCAAACAGTGGAGGATTTTTTTGTACCTCGACGATTAACTTCTCTGCAATGTCATCTGCCATTTTAAATGCGCGAGACCTTTAAATTAGAATGGATTCTGATTGGCTGTCAGTGTTTTATCGTTGGACAGCTGGAAAAAAAAATCGTTCTGAAAGTGATCCCAACGATATCGTTCCTCATATCTTTATCGTTATAGTTGTGGTGTGAACTCTGTTATTCTTTAATATGGAGAACGATTTTTAGAATTATATCTTTATCGTTATCTTTATAGTTATCGTGCTTGGTGTGAACGGGCCTTAAGGGCATAGTTTTAAAACTTTACATTTTTATTTAACTGAAATCATGTAGGCCACTATGTACTTTTGACAACTGTTTGCTTGTGTTTATTTCCTATTGTATAAACTTTTATAATGGCTAATATTGTTTATTTCAATATTATTTATCAATAAGTAATATTTGATATACCGGTAAATAACTTGTAATTATGAATATAAGATTGACCTGAAGAATATCAGCTAGATGCTGATTAGTGCACTCGCTTAGTCTATCTCTCTCTCATAATGCTTTACTCTACATCATACAATAAGCTTCAATGAAGCGACCCAACGTTCCTTTGTTACTAGTTCTAAAGTGATGTTTTAGAATTGAAGCTTGGGCTCAACTGTCAAACTGTCATCTTGAGGTTTGAATCCGTGGCGGAAGGAAGTAGTTCTGCACAAAAGAGGGTTTTTAAAGACACTCCGTTGTGGTTTCTCCTTTATTTACACACTTGTGCCGTCGAACTGTTGTATAAACACAATATTACACGAGTAGCCGTGCGATATGACTGTATTACCTACGGCAGTGCTATTAACAGCCATATCGCAAGGCTACTCGTGTGAAATGGCTCATATATTGTATATATATATGAGCCATATCATACGAGTAGGCTAAACATAGGCTAAACTTGGAATTTCTGAATAGTCAGAATCGTGTGTTATAAACTCACGATTCTGAGAAAAAAAGTCATAGTTGCGAGATATTAACAAAAAAATGCGATATACACTGATGAGCCAAAACATTATGACTAGTCACTGCAGGTGAAGCAAATATCATTGATCATCTAACAAGTAGATTAGAAAAAAAAAAACGTTGGATAGAAGAAAAATGGGCTGGAACAAAGATCTGAGCGACTTTGACAAGGGTCAAATTGTTATGGCAAGGCGAATGGGTCAGAGTATCTCTGAAACGGCATGGCTTGTGTGTTGCTCCCGGTCAGCAGTGGTGAGAATTGATCAACAGTGGTCCGGGGAGGGAGAAAGCACAAACCGGCGACAGGGTGTTGGGCACCCAAGGCTCATAGATGCACGAGGGCAATGAAGGCTATTTTAATTATGGTTATGGGGCTTCATAGAGTCCCTGTGATGACCCTGTCCACCATCGAAAGCACCTACAATACGCACACGAGCGTCAAAACTGGACCTTGAAACAGTGGAAGGTTGCCTGATCAACATAATGTTTTGGCTCATCAGTTTGTGGATATGTTGTGTACATGATGCTTTGCCTTGGAAAATTGACATCATCTATTTTTCAAATGTTATTCAAAATTTGGTAAAGATTTTGAAAGTACGTTGCATAACTGTGCTTGGAGTCAATTGTTATTTGTGGTGATATAATGAAACATGCCAAATTGTGCAGAAATACTTTTTGGCCTGGCAGAGAATACAGAGAATTTATGAACTCGCAAAAATGAAATGTTTATAAATGATAACGTTGTAGTCAGTGTTTGCTTTTTCCTGTGAGCTTTTTGTTTCTTCTTTTTTTGTGCATAAGAAAATAATTTTGTCAGATAAATACCTTAACCAAGTTTACTGTTTTGTTCTTTAGTCACTACTGTATATATAATTTAATAATTAATACATTTTTCTACCATTAGTCTGTCTGCAAAGTGAACAAACAGCATCAAACAACAAACCTTAATCTTTTAAAACTTTTAAGTATTCTAGCCACGGTCAGAAAGAGCGTTTGTGTCCTACAGGATCAGAAGCCTTTAGAGGATGCCGGCAGCATGGCAAACCATCAAAGACCGTGGATGTGTGGTGAAGGTCAAAGGTCAGAGTTGAAATGAAGTAAAGGGATATCTTCAGTTATTTCTGACTGCTTTTATAATTCGATCCAACCCAAGAGTTATGGAGCTGTCATTCTTTCTGCAGATGTTGAATGCTTTCAGGTGTGTGTGTGGTGTGTGTGTGTGGTGTGTGTGTGTGTGTGTGTGTGTGTGTGTGTGTGTGTGTGTGTGTGTGTGTGTGTGTGTGTGTGTGTTGTGAGAGCAAGCATGTATATTTCATGAGAAACGGGAACCAGAGCATGATCTCTGTTATTAGTGTCGTGGCCTTTAATGGGAGAGGATGACAACATAAATTCACACGCTCCGTGACGGCTGCATGTGAACACACACACCTTACAGAGAAGAAGCCTTGTCTGGGTGTGTGTGTGTTTGTGTGTGTGTGTGTGTGTGTGTGTGTGTGTGTGTGTGTGTGTGTGTGTGTGTGTGTGTGTGTGTGTGTGTTGGACAGATCTGGAAGTATATCAAAGCTGCTGGACACAAACTTTTAGTTTTGATCCACAAAGCTGAAGGTGTTACAAGAGGAGGAGAGACTTTGAGAAATAGAAAGAATAAATAGATGAACAACCAAAAGCAGAAGTGTAGTCTTAGCGGCATTCAAAAAACAGCCCAAGTGTTTAATGCGAATTTCACAATGATTTTAATGTGCGTGGAATTTGACTATATAGTTTCCTAAAGATTGTGCCAGTAATTGAATAGCATCTCGA